>NW_020954723.1:15935669-16031692 GCF_900497805.2 Vombatus ursinus
TGTTCTGCCGCTTTGAAATTCTGCCCAGACTCCCATAATCCTGGTTTAGAGTATCCTGTCATTTAGGTCAAAGCTCCTCACCAACATCTGTCAACATATCCCAGTCCTAAACCAAAACACCTCTCACTGTACCCCATTTAGAACTGGATGTGCTTGCTTGGTAGTAATTTTGGGTAGTTTTCATAGGAATCAACAAAGCTCTGATTTGGCTTGGGATTACTAGTAAGCTAGTGTTGATGCTTCTTGGTTATCCTAAATATAACTGCCTCCCTCATTCACCAAGGTGAATGACCCAAGAGGACCTAAGTTAATACAGAACAGTGTTCTTAGGTTGGCTTAAGATTGTGGGTGGAGTAAGACAGTTCCCTTAACAGTGACTCATTACATTTATAATGACAGTGCATTCCTAGAATTGCCTTTGAGGAGAAAAGGCTTACATTCCAATATGGTATTCAACATAAGTATGATATAGATACATGATGTGGTTTGTTTTTGCTTTTACCAGGTCTTTGCTTATCCTAAAACTTGAACTCTACTGAGGCTGTAATGGCTTGCTCAGTTTTTAGCTCGGTTAAAAACAATCCTCTAGACTCCTAACTAGGATTCCAAGCATGTTGTCACCACTGGTAACTGAAGTGAAAGCCAGGTATATGGTCAGTATCAGACTGACCTTCCATGGTTCCTTCATAAGCTGTCTACTTACTTCCCTTCTCCTCCCCCGCCCATCTTTTGGTAAAGATATTTCTTAGATGAGGTGCTATCCAATAGTTTTTTGGAGCCATAATGAATTAGCACAGTCTCAGTTTTGATATTTCTATTATCAAAAAAATCACAATTGTTAAGTATTTATGCCTTTCCCAAAATTTCTCAGTGCTTTGAAGAAATTCCTGAGCTTTTGGCACATAATAGGAATGAATGATAGGTGAGAAATGGACCATTGAGATGTCAATTTGTAAATAACCCCCATGGAACTTTGATAAGAAACATCAATAGAGGCAGCAGGGTGTAGAATAAAGAACACTGGTTTGGGAGTCAGGAGACCTGGATTTGAATCTTAGCCCTGAAACCTATTAACTGTGGGACCCTGCACCAATCATTTCACTTCTTCCTCCAAGTCCTAGTTTTATCCTCTGTAGAATGGAAATAACATTTGCACTACCTCAGTCATCAGGTTATTATAAAGAAAGTGCTTTATAAACTTTAAAGTCCTATAGAAGTTGGAGCTATGGAAGTAATAATATTTGTGTTCTGCAAGCTCCCCCAATGTAGTAAGATCCTTTCTTGGTTCTGTGACACTGTGGAGTCTCTAGTTGTGTCTAGGGTTGTTGCAAAAATTCTTAAAAGGAAACTAATTTCAATTCATTCACTTGGATTTTTTTTTGTCTTGGATTTCTTGTTGCTCACATAGATAACACTTATTAAGCACTTGTGCTGAGTGCTAGGTATATAGTAAAAGCAAACAGAACAGTCCCTGCCTTCAAGGAGCTCACCTGTCTAAGAAGAGTTAGAAAGGGGGAGGGTATCTAGGAAGTATTTCAGAGGACTGGAGCTAAGCAAGATGAGACTAAAGATGGCCTATGTAAGCCTTGGGTGGCTTCAGAACAGAATCCAGTTCTCTGGTGGGGAGGGTTAGTGGAAATGTTGGCTGGAATGGAGTGGAGATGACATGGCTCCTAAGAAAGTTATTTAGCATATGTCAATTTACGCATAATCAAAACATTTTTATTCTAAAATAAATGTAACAAGGTGTTATAGCTCCCCCCCCCCCCCCCCCGCCCAGATTGGGAAATGATTGCCCTATTTCAACTCAGTGAATATTTACCATGTGCTTACTACTTGCCTACAGTTGAGCAGTATGGAACATACAAAGGAAATATAAGATAGATATAATCTAAAAAGCCTTTTATCTTTTATCAACATGTAAACTGAAGCCCAGAGAAATAATAGTTGATTATCTTTATCTAGTACTTTAAGCTTGCAAAGCGCTTTCACATAGATAGCTCATAGCTACCCCAATCCATTGAAATCTAACTTATTGTTATCTTCGTATCATGCTATTTTCTACACAAATATCCATATTACTTTCTTCCTAATGCCAGGGAACCTGGTGATCTTAAGCTGTAAATCAAGAGACCTGGAGACTGAAAAGGCTTTCAGTTTGTTTCATTAAGGATTGAAACAAAGTTGCCCAGCTAGAAGGTATATTTTTGAGCCAGAAACAAAATTTTGATGAATTTCAAAGGTTATACATATACTTGTCATTTAGTGGAATCCACTGGATGTGGGTGAGAAAGCTGTGGGACATAATCTCACCAGGAGGGTTTAGGCTACACCCAACATTGGTCAGAACCATCTGTTTCCATCTGTAGTTAACTATAGAAAGCCCATCTTCCTCCCCCACCCCCCACCCCCCTCATTGTGTGCTTTGCCTCAGTAATGCCTTCCCTTTGTCAACTCAGTAATAAACTCCTGCAGTTCCCTCCTTAGGTTTCCCTGGAAACTCAGCCTGAAGTTTCAAAAGCAGCAAGCAATACCCCATAAGAGTGAGAGCCAGTGGGGAAGGGGGTGAGGAAACCATTCAGAAGGTATTTAGAACCCTTAACACATTCACTGGGAGGTGTTACTAACACCATTTATCTAGCAATTTGATATTTACAAAATGCCTTCTGTTGCTTAGACCCCTCCCTACTCCCTCTTTTCTATGCATTTTCTCCCCCTTCCCTCCCACCTCCCAGCAATTCCAGAAGGCAGGTTTCTAGTAGTATCACTGTCTCTGTTGGATGAGGTAAGCAAGAGACCAAGAGTTTGCGAAGATTATACAGGCAGGAAGTGTCAGTACAGGGATCAAAATTCATGGCTCCTCAAATGCCTAGCTCTCTGCTAAGTATACTGGGCCAAGACTACATTCTGTAATGTAGTCTCAGTTACCAGTAAGAAATGACAAATTGTCTTTCTTTTTTTGTGATAGCTAGTTAAAAAGATTGGAAGCCACCCAGAAGCCTCCTTGACAGTTAGTCATTGTGCATTTACTAAGCACCTACTGTGTGCCAGGCACTGTGCTAAGCACTGGAGCTATACAGAAAGGCTAAAGAGAGTTCCTACCCTTAGATTGGGAAGATCACAATCTAATGGAGGAGATAACATGCAAACAAGCTATATACAAATAGGATAAACAGGAAATAAAAAATAGAGGGAAAGCACTAATATTTTGAGGGGTTGGGAAAGGCTTCCTGTAGAAGGTGGGATTTTAGCTGAGACTTGAAAGAAGGCAGGGAAGCCAGGAAAGCCAAGAGGTGGAGATGAGAAGGGAGAATATTCCAGACATAGGGTATAGCTAGATGGAGTGCCTTGTTCAAGGCAGAGCAATGGGGCCAGCATACCTGGATCAAAGAGTAGGGGGTAGTTTGGAATGTAAGGTATTGTTATTTTTATATAGATAATATATTTAAAAGTTCATGGTAAAAAAAAAATACTGGAAAGGGGGATGGGAAAGGTAGATTATAAAAGGCATTGAATGCCAAACAGAGGATTTTATATTTGATCCTGGAAGTGATAGGGAGTCAGAAGTCTTGTCAGAAGGAGACAAGAAACAAAGTGGGAACAGATATTTAGTAAGTACCTACTCTATGCACTTAGAGGTTATGGCCACTATCAAGTATATCACTTAGTCCTTGCCCTCCAGGAGTAATAGTCTAGTTTAGAAATAAGGCATAATTACATGAAAAATTCAAAAGATTTAGAGCTGGAGGGGATTTTTGATATCATCTAGTTCAAACTCTTTATTTTATAGATGAGGTAATCAATAATAATAATAATAATGATAGTAACTAACATTTATATAGTGCTTACTATTTTACTTACTAGATTACTAATGCTTTGCAATCATTCTCTCACAACCACCATGGAAGGGAGGTGCTGTTATTATCATCCCCATTTTACAGATGAGGAAACTGAGGCAAACAGGTTAAGTTTGCACAGGGTCACATAGCTAGTAAATGTCTGAGACCAGATTGGAACTCAGGTCATCCTGACTCCAGGCCCAGTGCTCTATCCACTGTACTACCTAATCCTAGAAAGGTAAAATGACTTACCCAAAGGCATATAAGCAGTGAGGGGCAGAGGCAGAATTTGAACTCAGGTTCTCTGATTCTAAATGCACTGTTCCCTCCATTACACCACGTCTTCTAGCAAAAGAAGAATAATACAAAATAGGAAATTAATAACAACAACAAATATTAAAAGTCCCATTTCAGTACCTCATGAAATGGAGGTGATCCTGGAGTCTCAAAGGCTGTTCCAGCAGAGGACATTCTGGTAGGTTCTGCCATTCTGTAAAGTCTTTGGTTGTGATCCTGGTGCCAAACTGCCTACTCTTGGAGGATAAGTATAGCTAAATACAGAAAGTTGATTATCAGCAAGTTGGACCTTAGGTGGTTCATTTTTTTGGCTGTGGCAACACAGGAAGCAAAAAATGCTATCTCTAATTCCTGTGGCTACTTCCTACCTCCCTCCCCCCAACTTCCCTCTATCCCCTTTTCATTTTACTACTGAGAATGATAGAGAAGTAGAAAATGCATTGGGAGGTATCCAGCAGTTACTAGGATATCTTGAAAATAATTAACTTTTGGAACTCTAAATATAAAATCTTTCTTCAGTCACTGCCAAGGTTATATACCTGAACCGAATCATATCAGTATTGATGTTCTCCTCATGAATGAAATCTGAAACAATAAGGAAGTTGCAGCTAAATGGAAGGATGGATGGCTAACAGACACTATTTGGAGAGTCAAATAAAGGAGTTGCCCAAGGTGGTTTCATCCTATGAGAGAGGGTGACAAGAAGCATCATTTCATGGGACACTCAGTCATCTTAGCATTCATGATGAATGTCATCTGCATCATGAGTCTTGTCTTTAGTTTTTTATCCTCAGAGACAAATACAGTGCCTTGTGAAATAGATGTTTGTAGAATTATACATCAGTATCTGGTGCAAAGGATAAAGAGGTAGAGAAATTCTACTAAGAACTTGTAAAGATTTTTCAAAACTAAATTAATATGCCAGTATGTATTATGTGTCTACTTCATGCCAGGCTCCATGCTAGGCACTGAGAACTCAAAAACAAAAGAATAAAAAACAAAAACAAAAAAAATCCCTGTTCTCAAGGATCTTACATTCTACTGGAGGGAACCACATTGGCACAGTAAATGCGTATGCATATATATACATTTATATTTCTGTATTAATATATTTATTATGCATATACATATATACATATATACACATATAAAATACAAAAAAAATTTCAGAGGGAGAAGGAAGCAGTTATCAGCTTAGAGAGTATTGGAAAAGACTTCATGTAGGAGGCAACTAAAGATTTTCAGAGGTAGGTAAGAGATGTGCATTTCAGGCATGAGAGAGACTGTGCAAAGAAACGGAGACAAGAGATTTCATGATCTAGATGAGGGGCACTAAAAAGGCCAGTTTAGCTTCCATTCAGCATTTATTGATACTTGGTGGCCTTGGATTTCCTGATTTGCTTCAAGATTTGTCTCACATGCTGCTTTCTTCATGAAGTCTTTCCTGGTGCCTTCAGCTACTAGTACACCCCCTCCCAAAATCACCTTGAATTTATTTTGTATGTATTCTTTGTGTGTGTGTGTGTGTGTGTGTATGTGTGTGTGTACACAACCTTAAAGGTTCTTCTCCATTTGGATTCTGTTATGTGTTTATTAGGATCATAGAAGATTCTTTGATAAATACAACCAGAGAAATAATGAGAAGATCATTGGACGAAGGTTAGCTATCAATATAAGTGAGGTATAAAACAGAAAGATATATTCAAGCTAGTAGTGTTTTTTGTCATGGAGGATGTCCTGTACAGGGTCTAAATGGAACAGAAATTCACCATGGATAATAAAATCTTCCAGACACCCCTTTTTGTGTATGACATGGTACCAATTGCTTCAAGCTATTAAATACTAGCTCAATGAGATCCACAAAAGAGAAATCAGTCTAATTATCCTTGGGGTCATAGGATTTGGATTCAAATTGGGCTTAGTCTAGCTTCCTCATTTTTGAGATTAATTTTGAGGGCATTAAAGTCAATGGAGGTAAAATGACTTGCCCAAAGTCATAGAGCTGGTAAATGACAGAGCCAAGATTCAGTTTCTGGTCATTTAGTCCAAATCCAGTGCTTTTTTCCCTCTGTACCAGGAATTCTTAACCTTTTTTTGTGCCATGGGCCCCTTTGACAATCTGGGGAAGCCTATGGACTCCCTTTTCAGAATAATGTTTTTTAATGCATAAAATAAAATAAATAGGATTATGGAGTTTGAAATACAGTTACCAAAATATTTAAATGACCAAGTTCATAGATTCAAGGTTAAGAACCCTTACTCTATATGTAATCTGTATTATGATATGGAGTTGGACGGGCAGCCTATTGAATTAGAGCATCAATACATATAACTGTGACAGGAGCTACAAGTAGATAATGAGCTCCTGGACTCAGAATTGAATAGGAAATAGAGTGGGCTGCATTGTTTTTGAAAAATTGCATGGCATTTTCAGTGATTCTCAAGCTGCTACCTGATACACAAACCCATTTCTTTAACAATGATTTCTGAAGATTTAAAATTGAAAATGGCTCAAATGGCAATGGAGAAGAGCATTGTGTGAATAAATAGAAAGAGGAGCTGTGATTTCAATGATATAGGAAACTCCCTGGTGAGAAAGTGCTCTTCCAGTGCAGGTTAAGCACCTTCTCTGTAACTTAGCATGAGTTGCCTAAAGCACTGTGTTTAAATGACTTTCACAAGGTCACCCAACCAATATGTTTCAGAGGTCGAATTTGAACCAAGGTCTTCTTGGCTTGGAAAGCAACTCTTCATTCATAACATGCTGTCTCCTTGGTTGCAAATAGGACATAGGAAAATATCAATATCAATTATGACTTGCATACAGTTGTATGAAGGATACCAAGAAAATATTTGAGTGGAAAAGAAAGTGGGCATGTTTTATAACAAGAGGAAGTGATAACATGGAAAACCCAGGTGCTGCAGTGGCAACCACAGAATGTCCAAAAGGTCTAAAAGAACATGTCCATTGCATTGAATATATCCTTTACGGAGGATTTATGGTAAAATGTGAATGTGTTATGATTTGTACCATTGGAGGGAGTACTCACATTGTCAAGATCATAGAAACATTGACCTACTATTATTTTATGCCATGTTACCAAATGAATGTTACAGATAGTGAGCCCATTGGATTTGGAGTTAGGAAAGATTACTATGAGCTGAAATAGAATAAAAACATACTGGGGAGAAAATAGAATTTGAGCTGGGTTTTGAAGGATGAATAGGATTTGGATGGGCAAAGAGAAAAGAGGAGGATATTATGAAGTTATTTTATCAGTGACTAGGAAAAAGCCACAGGTGGCATGTTTATCACATTTGCAAGTGGCACAAAGTAGATAAATTAGATATATGGTATCCAGAAATATCTCAGCAAACTAGATTATAGAATTCTGGACCAAATCAAATAAGATAAAATTTGGTTCAGATAAAGATAGTCTTATACTTGAGTTAAAAAAAAGTTTCATAATGTGTTTCATAATAGCATAGATGTGGCTAGGCAGCAGTTTGAAAAAAGATTTAAAGGTTTTAGTGGGCAGCAAATTTTTTTTCTTTTAAAATTATTTTTTAAAATTCTGAACTTAAATGCCAAAAGGATTCCATATACATAGCAGTAAATGGACTGCAAATGTAAAAGTATCAGTGGTGTGTTATGGTAGTCAAGAACGGAAATATAATTTTAGGTTTCATTAAGAGAAATATAATAGGAGCAGCTAGGTGGCACAGTGGATAGAGTTCCAGCCTTGGAGTCACGTAAGGACCTGAGTTCAAATGTGGCCTCAGACACTTGACTCTTACTAGCTATGTGACCCTGGGCAAGTCATTTAATCCCATTGACTAGCCAAAAAGAAAAAAGAAAACAGAGAAAGAGAGAGAGGGAGAGAGAGACAGAAAGAGAGAGAGAGAGAGAGAGAGAGAGAGAGAGAGAGAGAGAGAGAGAGAGAGAGAGAGAGAGAGAGAGAGAGAGAGAGAGAGGGAGAGAGAGAGAGAGAGAGAGAGAGAGAGAAATATAATACACTATACTAAAGAGGTGATAGTATCTATGTACATGCCCTGGTCAGAGTACATCTGGAATATTGTGTTTAGGTCTGCTAAATACATTCTAAGAGGGACTTCACTAACGTGGAGGAAATTGTTCAGAGAAGAGCTGCCTAGATGACAAAGTGTCTTGATATTATGAAGAAACTAAGGATGTTTAGCCTGGAGACAGAGGACTTGAGAAGGGTGGGGATATAATAGTTAACTTCAAGTATTTAAGGGCTTTTAGTGTGGTGGAGGGACCGGACTATTCTGCTAAATCCTAGAGGGCAGCACTACAAGGGCAGATGAAGAGAAGCTGATTTAGGCTTGATGGCTGGATAGCTCTAACAATGAGAGCTGTCTGAACGTGGAATGGGCTGCCTCAGGAGGCAGTGGGTTACCTCTCCCTGCAGGTTTTCAGGCAGAACTTAGGTGTCTGCTTGTTTTGTATGCCATAGTGCAAAGGTGCCCAACTCAAATAGAAATAGCCACTAAACCACATATTGACTTAGAAAACCATGTATTCATATTATCTTTGTTCTATTGTATTTTTATTTCTTTTGTTAAAATATTTCCTTGCCAGCAGCATGTTTGACACCTCTGTTGTAGTGGGAGGAGGATTCTTGTTCTGAGATGGGTTGGACTAGTTGGCTCTGAACTTTGAGATTCTCTGACTGAGGTGGGGACAGCAGCATGCACTGATTAACGTAAAAAGCTCAAGGCACGTTTTGGAAATGAGAAATGGAATTTGAATAGGTTGTAGGGCTCTAAAAAGAGGTAACAGAGCTACCAGAAGAGTACAATTTCTCATTTGCATTTTTTCTAGGTACTAAGTTCTAAGTACATCTCTTTTTTACATAAGCAAAGGTCTATCTAAGGCACCTTGGCATAATCGCTGGTCTTGGAGTTAGGAAGACCTGGGCCTAAGTCCTGCCTCTGAGGATATTGACTGTGTAACTCTACAGGCCACTTCTTCTCTCAGTACCCTGGGCAACTCACCAAGTCTCTGAGTGCAGAGCAGGTGATAGTCTGCATCGGTCAAAGAAGTTCTCTCATTGGGAGTTCCTATCCATACCACTTACATCACAGGTTTAGTTAAAAAAAATTGGCCATCTTTGATTTCATGCAATAGGAGATAATACAAGTAGTCAAGAATAATCATAAGCATATGATATCAGCTCTGATCGTTATTGTTTTTGGTTTCAGTTGGTTTGGGGGTAAGGGATCTATGATTTCTTCTACGTAGGCAACTCCTACAATGAAAATACTCTTCACTGATACAACTCTACGACTTGTTTATACAAAGTGAACACTGAAAGGTTAAGTAACTTACCATGGTCACACAACCAATATGTGTCAGGCACAAGATTTGTATCCAGGTCTTTCTGACTCCAAGGCTAACTTTCTATTTACCCTGTCTTGTTGCCACTTTATTGTTACTGTCTCTGACCACTTGTCTCCTATTGAATGGTGATTCTTTATTTAGTAACCATGTGTCCTTGACCTTTCTGAAATAGCCATTTTATGAATAAAGAAAGATCTTTATCCCAATAGTTTTGAGAAGATCTAACCTTATTGTACCCTCTCTGGTAGTAAGGTGGTATGTGTTCTTTCTGTTTACAAAATGATACAGATCACATGATAGCCTCATCATAACATTTATATGGTATTTTAAACTTTGTAAAGCACTTTGCAAATATGTGCCAAGTCACATAATAATTGACTTCTACAATTGAGAGGGACCTTAGAAGCCATGGTATAATTATTCTAGAGTGCTAAGCTTGGAGTCAGAAAGCCTGAGTTTAAATCCTGCCCAGAATGCTTGCTAGCTGTGTGACTTTGGGCAAGTTACTTAGCCCCTGTGGGCCTCTGTTTCCTTAACTGTAGTGTGAAGGTGTTTCATTATATGACCTCTAAGGTCCCTTACAGCTCTAAAGCTATGATCCTATGATCTTGTTCAGCAGTTTATTTTATAAATGAGGAACCTGAAGCCTAGAGTGAAGAAGCTTTGACCAAGGTCACGTAACTAGTAAGTAGTAAAGCCAAGGTTTGAGTTTATGGCTTTTGACTCTAAGGACAACAGTCTTCCCTCTAGATAAGTCATAATTTCTGGTGTAAACTGCTTTAAGGATTTCTGCAAGGATGGTTCTGGTTTGTGAATGTGGTCATTGAATTGGTGTCTGATCTTTTTTGCTAGAGTTTTACCAGATAATAGTAGAGTTTCTTTAATCCCCAAGGGGTTCTCTTTAATTTTCACTTGGAGGGTAGAGATGAACAGAAGGTACTACTTTTGGCTGTGGTTTTGTGGTGTGTGCTTCTGAATTTGAAAGAAACTGCATTCTCAGCATTTTCATGCTCAATTTCATGCGCAATGACAGCAAGTATCACACTTCTCTAGAGACTTTTTCTCTGCCTAGATGTCTTAAGTACAACAATGTATCCTTACAAGCTTGATGGCATCACTTGAATATAGACACTTGAAACTCAAGAGGTATTGAAGATGCTTAAAAATTAAAACATTTTCAGAGCTATTTATATATCCCTTTTGAAACTCCAAATGTGTGGCTTTGTTGATCTCGCAGCACTTAGCTATTTAAATGAATACTTTCAAGTGTCCTGTCGGGAAAATAGATCAGGGTAGAAGGAAAGATTATGTTTATCCATTCTGATACTTGCATCCATGTGGAATAGTTCTGCAAAGATGGAATAATCCAGGAATAAATTCTCAAAACACTGCCTGTTCTGTGAACATTCAGGGCTTTGTTAATGTTACATTCACTTACATAGTTTTCCTTCTCTGTGTTACCCTTGCACTTGCCTCAGTCTTCAGTTTTCCCCTCTCTGGATTATTCCTCCTCTGATATTTTGTCCTTCTTGGTTCAGTCTCAAGGTTTGTTCAGAGCAGTTGAAAGACTGAATGACCTTGTTTGAGAGTAAAAGGAAGAATGCTTTAAACCAGAATTGAAAGGAGTCATCTTCTTTAACTAGGTCTTCAGAGGCTCTGCTAGAGAGAAATCCTCTTCCTTTTCATAGTACTTTGGTTTCATCCCATGGGTGACACAGCCAAAGACTTACTTTTTTTTCTCCTTTATTCGAACACACCGTACCACATTCAAGAAATAAAGGGTAAAGAAGTGTGTCTATTTGAGTAAATACAACAGATGTCTCAGTTATCAACCTAATTTGCAGAAGTAGTGAATGTCTCATCTTTACCAAGATTGACACTGATTTTATTTGTTTAGTTCCATTCTCTCCTACTCTCCTTACTCAGGTGGAAATATGGATTTGTTTTTTAATGCCTACCACTAAAGGTCATTCTCTTTCCTTTCACATAAGTCTTTGGTTGTGGATAACCTTTTTGGTTAAAGCATAATTCTATGCCCCAAAGTCATGGGATAGACCTTCAGTTCAGCCAATTAACTTTCCTTTGGTCTTTTAAAAAACAGAACTTGCACTCTTGACTTTGTCCAGTCACATTGTAAATGGCTGTCATTGATCATAAACAAAATTATACGAGAATGCATAGATAGCAGTGCAAATATATCTATATCACTAGGGAAAAAACCTGTAATTGTGGCTTTTGGATAGTGGGTCCTTAGAAATATATAAAGTATAGCATATTCACAAGTGAAGCTTGTTTTATACTATAGATGTGTTCTTGAAAATGGAATCATTTTCAAAATGCTGGTGATTTCACCATTTGAAAGAATCCTATTGGGGATTAATTTGGTAAAACAATCATTTATTTAAAGTAAATAATCCCCCCCCCATTTAACCAATTATGCATGTATTTCATAGAGTGAATCAGCATAAAGTGGGAGCACTTGTATACATGTTACTTTTGCTTAGGTAGTTGGAATTAACTAGCCTGTTGTTTCTGGTTATTTAGAACTGAATGTTCTGCTATGGCTAGTATGATATTGCAGCCTCTGCAGTGCTCTGGAGTGACTGATAAACTGTAAATCTCACGAATACTGAAATTGCCACCTGAGGTGAAGTTAAAAGCATCTTTCTAAGAGTGCTTATGTCCCCATTGGCAAAACAGAACACTAAGGAAATTACTGAGAATTCACATGAAGAAGCCATATTGGCCTTAAGCTATCTGGATATCCATTTGCCTCAGTTCTCTGCTTCATTTTGCCAGGGGATAACTGGCTTCTTTGATTGAATTTTCCCTAGTGGGATATAAGTTGGACTCATTCTGCATTAGTTAAAGTCTTTTCCTGTTGGATCAGCCCTCATAATATTGCTTCATTATGCCATCCAGCCAGCATGATAGAGAGTTCAGCAGACCAAGAACAATGACTTCAAACTTCCTAAAACCCTTTCATATTTTTCCTGAACTTCAGACCACATTTTCAGTTATTTCATGAGGCAGGAATTTTTCTACCTAATCTTCTTTTTTATTAAACAATTATGTGGTGAGGAGAAGAGCAGACAGCAATAAATTTCTCACACATGTTCTTCCCCTTTTATATTTCCATAATTGAATAAAGACTCAATCTGGTCAGTACAAGTGACAGTCTTTACACCGGTTCATGAAGTTTGAAAGATGGAAAAGGACAATAGTAATCTGTTTGGTAAAAGCAATTCAGTTCCCACTTCCTACTACCCTTTGTGAGGTAGGCAAGGACTTATTTTACATTTCAGGTAAAGTAATTGAACCTCCTCTGGAATTCAGTATCTCTTTGAAAGCCAAATAAAAAACCTGAGATCTTAGGGAACTGAGCTTATATTCCCTAATGAGGAAATCTGCTGTTTCCATTTATGGCTTATATGGTTTGAATTTGTGGTTTTTCTGTTTCGCAAGAGCTGCTGACAGTGATAAGTCTAGCATGGGAAATAATACTATTGGTGGTGGTATGACTAAGTGCATGTAATAAAGGTTTGTGTCTAAATCCCCAATGGAATTTTTAAGAATCAGTATTCACATGCAGGTTGGAAGGGTGAAGGCAGAGAGAAATCCCTTGAGAGTAAGGAGTCATAGATAAAAAAACTAGGAAAAAGCCTTAAAGGTTGAATAGTTCAACCCCTTATTTTACAGATGAGGAAACTGAGGCCCAAACTTGCCCAGGTCACATGCAGTAGGTGGCAGAGTTGAGATGTGGACAGGAATTCTTCTGACCCCAAATTCAGCAGTCTTTCCACTTATGTTTCTCTCTCCCCTAGTGACAGGTATAATGCATTGCACATAGTAGGCATTTGATGAATGTTTGGCCTTTGAATAAGTTATAAAAAATAAAGTGAAATAATCTATAGGACTGAACTATTTCTTTATTCAGTTTTCTATTTCAGCTGTCCAGGATGAGGAGGTAAGAGAATAGGCATAAACTGTGGGAAATTTCCATCAACTTGGAAAAACAATGGAGTGCATAATTCTTAGCCATCAAAATGATAGAGACAGGGAGTCACAAGGCCAAATGACAGCTTCCCATTTGCTTTTTGCTGACAACTCCTTCCATCCAAAAGTAATACTTCAGTTTTAGATAATAAATGGCACAACATTAGGGCTAGAAGAGATCGTGGAGATCATTTATTCCATGTGTGTGCCCCCTTCCTCTCACCCCATTCCTCATCACATTTTATAGATGAAGAAACTGAAACCCCAGAAACACACCCATCCATTAAGGAACTGCAGAGTCTGTTGCTTTCTAACTTCTAATTGTCACTCTTAGTAGGATCTCTCCTGGCCCTAAATCCTTTGATTACTTTCTACAATCCCATACTGTCCCGACTAAACCTAGTCTTTGTAGGAGAAAGGGACTCAAAGATCCTCCCATATTCAGGGGGTCAGAGACCCCGTAGTGGAAGAGTGTGATTAGTTGTAGTTCTGATTAAGGAGAATAGAATGACCTCTGGTTTTGTATGGTAGTTATTAGGGATTGGACCTTCTGGCTGGAGGTAGGTCACCTTGTTTTATTACAAACCTCCCTAAGTGTTCTAGATTTACCCATCTGTACCTTCCCTCCTGGACTATATCAGCTTTTTGAAAACTGTTGTAGTTCTCATGGAGGGGTGGAGGGTGGAGTGGGAAGGCAGCTGGGAGGCCAGTGGTGCTGAAAAGATAAAGGAATTATGGGGTGAGGCTAGGATACAGGTTTGAGACAGAGGCTATCCCAAACAAAGTCAACAGCAAATTGAGCAAGCAAAGACACTTCTTTAATGTGTATGGAATCACAGCATTAAAATGTGCCCAATGGTGTGTATGTTCGTAAAATGAGGATTTTACATGTCAGATTATCAATCTGGTATTACTGACCTTTCCAAGCTTATCTCACATTTCTTCTTTTCCTCTATCCTCTCCCTAGCATTCAGTACTCTAACCCAAGTGAACTATTCATTGTCCTCTGAATATATCCCGTGCTTTCTTAGCTCAAAGTTATTGATCATGTTTGCTCAACATTTTCACTATAATGATAGCTAGTATATAGTACATAGCATAGGGTGTTTAGAGTACTATTTGGTTTGCACAAAGTACTTTACAAATATTATCTCATTTCACCCTCACAACAACGCTGGGAGATAGATGCTATTGTTATCTCCATTTTACAGATGGGGAAACTAAGGCAAACAGAGATTAGGTAAATGACTTGCTCTGTCACACAGTTACTAAGCGTCTGAGATTTGAACTCATGTCTTCCAGACCCAGCAGCTAGGTGGCGCAGTGGATAGAGCACCAGGCCTAGAGTCAGGAAGACTCATCTTCCTGAGTTCAAATCTGGCCTCAGATACTTACTGGTTGTGTGACCCTAGGCAAGTCAATTAACCTTGTTTGCCTCAGTTTCCTCATTTATAAAATGAGTTGGAGACAGAAATGGCAAACTACGTCAGTATCTTTGCCACAAAATTCCTAAATGGGGTCACAAAGAGTCAGACATGACCGAAAACAACTGAACAGCAACTTCCTGACTCCAGGTTCAGAATTCTATTCATTGTGCCACAAAACTGCCTTGTGCCAAGGACTAACATGCATCTACCCCCAAATCTCTACTTGCTAAAATTCTATCCATGTTTTGGGACTCAGCTTCAATGCCATCACCTTTAGAAAGATAATATGATTTAATGGTGAAATCACTGTCATGAGACCTGGAATTGCATTCTTTCTCTGCTCCATACTTTTTAAATTATATGTTTGCAGGCAAGACTCTTAACTCCTTTGAATTTTGGCTTCCTCACCTGTCAAATGGGCCTAATAATACTGAAAAAGCACTTTGTGAATTGTAAAACTTCGGATAAACACATGGGTTCTTCTTCCTATTTAATCTTCCCTAATTCTCCCAGCCCTAGAGGAAAAAAAAATCATTCCATTCTTGGACTTCACATAATTCCTTATTTGTATCACCTGTTCATTTTTCATGCCTTATTTTGGCAGTGAGCCTATATTCTCATAGGCTGTGCCTGTAGAACACAAGCCCTGGCATGACCTACCAAGCTGGAAAGATCTTGAGATCTTGGTCCAGCAGCAGACTGTGTAGCTGTCTCTTTATATGCATACTTGCTTAGGATGAGTTGAAATAATAAGAGCTAACATTTATATAGTGCTTTAAATTTGGCAAAGCACTTTATAAATGTCTGCACAAGTGAGGGGAAAAAAGACTACTCATATTCATTCTATTACCACCTCAGTGGAAGTCTTTTTGTGTGTGTGTGTGTGTATGTGCTGGTAGTTTGATAAGACTCCTCACTGGTCACTGGTTAAAGGTTATGACATTTCTTTTTGGCCACAGAAACTCACGAAGCAGATTGCAATTTGCATTGGTGGAAAAAGTGTTCATACAAGTCAGCAAGTCAGTAAGCATTTACTAAGTGGTTACTATGTGCCAAACACTATGGCCAAATCAGTCCCTGTCCTCAGAAAGCTCATACCACTGTCTAATGGGTGAGACAATACACAAACAACCACGTATATCCAAGAGTAAATTGTATATACAAGGTAAATGAAAGGTAATCTCAGAGGGACGGCCTTTTTCCATTGAAAGGGACCCAGAGAAAACATGTATGAACTGATGCAAAGTGAAGTGAACAGAACCAGGAGAACAAATAGCAGTACTGTAAATATAATTAACTATGAAAGACTTAATAACTCTGATGAATACAATGATTCATCAGAATTCCAAAGAACTCATGATAAAATGTACTCTCCACCTCCAGATAGAGAACTGAGTTGAAGCATTTCTTTCTTTCTTTTTCTTGAATTCTTTTTTCTTCTTTTTCAGAATATGACTAATGTGGAAATATGTTTTGCATGACTTCACATGTATAAGGGGTATTGTATTTTTTGCCTCCTCAACGGGTGGGAGGAAGGGGTAGAGGGAAGGAAAAAATTTGGAACTGAAAATAAAAAGAAAGTTGCTTTTTTAGAAAGATAGAGCCCCAGAAAGGCTTCTTGGAGAAGATGGGATTTCACACCAATGGAATTATGAATCCTTGAAGTAAAAAAAGCACATTTTTTGTGTGTGTGTTAGAGTTGTTTGTATGTCTGTCTTAACTTTCTTACATTATAAGCTCCTTGAGAGCAAAGATTGGATCTTATTTATCTATCTTCCCCTAGCACCCAACACAGTCCTGTGCACATAGAAGGTCTTAATGTTAGTTGAACTGAATAATCTGCTAATTTATCTGTTCTTTTAAGTTTGGACTTCTACATTGTGGGCTTTCTTGAAGTAGGACCTCCATTTCATTATAATTAGTCAGAATCCAAGACTGTTGCAATAAATGGAGAGGTGACACTTCTAGTTTTGCAGTCTGCAGTTCTTTAAGTTTTTTTGACCTGTATCCCTACCCAAATTTGATTCTTATTCCCCTTGCCAGCAGAATTTGGAATGGTTTCTCATTTGCACCTCAGTTTCATGCCATTTTCCTTTAGTTATGGCTTTCCTTTATTTGTGTAGCAAGCATTTATTTAGTATTTGTTATATGATAGGCACTGTACTAAGGCACAGGACATACAAAGACAGAATGGGAAAAAGGAAAACAGTCTGCCCTTAGGGAGCTTGCATTCTGTTGGGGTGAAATGTGATTACAGATAAGTAACTACAAAATATAGAGGAAAAAATAAATACAAAATAATATCTGTTGAGGAAAGGACTCTAACAATTAGTTATCAGCAAAGGCTTCAAGAAATGAAGGCACTTATGTGGAGTCTATAAAGGCAGGTAGGGATTCTGAGAGGTGGAGGTAAGGAGAGAATGCTTTCCACATAGGGGGGACAATCTGCTTGAAAAAGCAGGGAAATGGGATAAATTCTCCCTGTGACCTGTATGGAGAATGGCTAGTAGGCCAGTTTGGTTGTAAGGTTAGAGGCACTGGCCTTGTGTGCTGACACACCGTAGGAGAGCAATCCCAATGGCCTTTTCATTGCTCAGAGTCAATGGGAATGATTCCCCAGGGTTCTGAGCACACCTATGGTAGAGTACATGTAGGAGACTAATGTACAGCAAGCCTGGAAAGATCAAATCGTGAGTGACTTCTAGATAACAAACTAAGGAATTTACATCTTGTTCCGTTTGGTCAGTCAACATCCAAACTGAAAAGAACTCTTGCTCTGGTGTTGGTTTTAGGAGATGTGCTGCAGCTGCATGAGATATCACATTTGGCAGTGCTGTTGCTGTTTTTGTTTTGTTTTACCGTATGTGGATGGGTTGTTATTTTTTTTTTTCCTCAGAAAAGGGAAGATCTCCTCCCCCTCCACTGTCAGCGGAAACAGAGAATTATCAGTGAAGGGTCAGCAGAAGCCACAAGTCCCTTCCTTCCTTCCTTCAACTATCCTTCTTTGGAATGATTTTTGGTTTTGTTTTGAAGGCTATGGAAGAGACTAGATATAAACAATATAAAGGTTGTTTTAGGAGGGATCCATCATTTAAACCTCACTTGTATTTCTCAGACTAGCTCCCAAGCATCATTTCTAGTTTGATTTATGCGTAGACTAACAGGGAGTTAATCTTATGCAGTAGCCCAAGCAACCTACACTGCAGACAACTAAAAGATTCTCCTTTATTACTCTTTGTATATGCCCAGTCAGTGTTTTGCACATGCACAGCGAAGGCGTTTACTGAGTATTTGCTGCATTGAACTGAATTATGAAGAAAACAGATTAAAATTCTTTTACTTCTGTTTAACACCTCACATCTCTTCCTACTCTTTCTGATTTTGTCAAAGTATCCTTTAATTCAAGGGGTTCTTCCCTAAAGTCTGGGGTAGGGGTACCTAGATTTCAGGGATTCTGTGAAATTGGATTTGAAAAAAAACTATCTTCATTTCAATTTAGTTGGTTTCCTTTGAAATTCTGTGTATTTTATCATTTCCAATTATCCTGTATATGTTTTGTTTGTACATAGTTATTTGCATGTTATCTCCCCACCAGACTGAGCTCCTTGAGAAGAGACACTGGATTTTGGAGTAAGAAAGACAGGGGTTCATTTCCATACCCTGACAATAGCTGTGTCCAGGGAAAGTCACTTGAATTCTGAGTGTTAGTTTAAATGAGGCTAATAACTTTAATAATTGTCCCATAAAGTGATACTGAGGATAAAATGAGATGATAATCTATGTAAAATGCATTGAAACCTTTAGAGTTATATGCATATGTGTATGTGTATTATATACATGCATACTTATGTATGTATATATATCTATGTATATGTTTATATAGAGACAGACAGCATGGCATATTGGTTACAGAACTGGCCAAGATGACCTGGATTCATGTGCTATCTCTCACACATGCTGGCTGTGTAATCCTAAGCAAATCACATAACCTCTCAGTACTCTAAAAGGTTCTCTATACCTATAAGCTTCAGCAAAAGTACTGACTTGCATTTGTAGAGGGAGTTTCCTTATCTGGGAACTGCCTATATCAATGAAATCACAGGTCTAATCCCTATTCTGTAATTATTATCTGTAATTATTATGAGGGTGGGGTAAGAAAGGAAGGTTTGAGGTTTTTTTTTGTTTTTTTTTGTTTTAGTTGTAGTCATTTTAGAACATGGTACATGCTGGTATGTACCTGGGACTGTTAAGATTAGACTTGGAGTCAGAAGACCCAGGTTCAAATACTACTGCTGCTCCTTATACAAGTGACATTGAAGAAATCATTTCACCTGTCTAGGTTCAAAGTTTCTTCCTTTGTATAATGAAAGGGTCATACTAGATTCTTTAGTCTAAGAGTTATTAAAATGTTTTGTTTTGTGGACCCCTTTGACAGTCTGATGAAACCTTTGGACTGCTTTTTAGAATAACATTTTTAAATGCATAAAATAAAATATAGAATTGCAAAGAAAGCCAATTATATTGAAATGTAATGCTAAAATTATTAGACAAGTTCATGGACTGCAGGTTAAGAATCTTTGTTCTAGTATAAGAGCCTTTCCAGCTCTTAGTTCTATGATCTTTTTTTTTATAATTAGTTTATTTACTTTTAGTTTTCAACATTCTCTTCCACAAGATTTTGAGTTTTAAATTTTCTCCCCCTCCCAATCCTCCTCCCCTCCCAGATGGCATGCAATCTGATATAGGCTCCACTTATACATTCATATTAAGCATATTTTCCCATTAGTCATGATGTAAAGAACAATTAGAACTAATGGGAGGAACCATGAGAATGAAGCAATAAAACAAAACATCAAAGCAAAAGGAGAGCAAATAGCATGCTTCCATATGCATTCAGAATCCATAATTCTTTCTCTGGATGTGGATAGCCATTTTCATCATGAATCTTCTTGAGTTGTGTTGGATTCTTTCATTGCTGTGAACAACCAAGCCTATCAAACTCAGTTATCTCACAGTGTGGCTGTTACTGTGTACAATGTTCTCCTGGTTCTGCTCACTTCACTCTGCATCAATTCATGTAAGTCTTTCCAGGTTTTTTTGAAGTCTGCCTGGTCTTCATTTCTTATAGCATAATAGTATTCCATTACATTCATATGCCACAACTTGTTCAGCCATTCCCCACTTGATGGACATCCTCTCAATTTCTGATTCTTTGCCACCAGAAAAAGAGCTGCTATAAATATTTTTGTACGTGTGGGTCCTTTTCCTGTTTTTATGATCTCTTTGGGATACAGCCCTAGAAGTGGTATTGCTGGGTCAAAGGGTATGCACAGTTTTATAACTCTTTGGGCATATTTCCAAATTGCTCTCCAAAATGGTTGGATCATTTCACAACTCCACAGCAATGCATTAGTGTTCCAATTTTCCCACATCTTCTCCAACATTTACCGTTGTCCTGTTTTGTCAGGTTAGCCAATCTGATAGGTGTGATGTGGCACCTCAGAGTCATTTTGATTTGCATTTCTCTAATCAATAGTGATTTAGAGCATTTTTTCATGTTACTATAGATAGCTTTAATTTCTTCCTCTGAAAACTGCCTATTCATATCCTTTGACCATTTATCAATTGGAGAATGACTTGTATTCTTGTAAATTTGACTCAGTTCTCTATATATTTTAGAAATGAGGCCTTTATCAGAGACATTGGTTGTAAAAAATTCTTTCCCAATTTTCTGCTTCCCTCCTAATCTTGGATGCATTGCCTATGATCATTTGTTAATAGGTAAGGGCTGCTCACTTGGATCTTGTCATACAAATCTCAGGATGTGCTCTTTAGCAATCAAAGATTACACAATATTGCTCCTTCTCCAATTCCTGCTCTATATTGCTTAATTGTCACTTCATCCTTAACTAGTTCCACAATCTGGTTTTGCCTGTTCTTAAAGGAAAATTTAGAGAGTGATAGAAAGAAATTCCTTTAGTGTTATACCCCATTCAGATTTTGGTGAAACCTGACAAGTGTTACTTTCCACATCTAAAAATTTTTTGTGGATATGAAAAAGCAAGGTGTAAGTTTTTAGCTTGTTAAGCAAGGGAAAAAACAATTCTCCATGAATAGTATTTATGTTTGACCTTTTTAGCTTCTCCCTTCTCTTTGAAAACCAAGTGAGAATTTGGTGCAACTTAAGAACCAATCAAGTTGTACCATTTACTCTCCTTCCCCAATTTCTAAGACCCTTCAATGACTGGTTAAGTTTTCTTAGTCTCATTTTAACATTAGCTGAAACTGAGATGCAATGAAGTTTGGTGACTTGAGAAAATCCACTCAGTGAGTCGGTGGTAAAGAGCATCCCTGAAAATAGACATTTGCTTACTTGCCATCTCTGCCAGGGGAGTAAAAAATATGACTGGTATCCATCTTATCATCACCTCAGTGGAGGCGTAAGGCTATTTAAAAAGAAAAATGTGTGCTGGCTAAATTTATTTTATTTATAAATAAAATTTCTTTTATTTATTTTTATTTCTTTTATTTTATTTATTAGTTTTATTTATATGCCTTTGGAGTAGTTATATTTCAAGCTACAACCACATTTTATTTAACTTGAAACTGAAAGAACTGACAGGGAGCTAAGGTGATTTAGAGAAAATGTATGGGAACAGGTGAATAGGTATTCTGTATATAGTAAAGCAGCACTAGAGAGAATCATCATGAATTATAGCAGGTGGGGTTTTACTTAAGTATTGAGATGGAACTGGTACCATGAAGGGCTGCCTGGAACAAAAGAGGTATAATACTTGTTATCTTCCTAATAGGGTTGTTGTGAGGTTCAAATGACATTACATAAATAAAGTGTTTTGCAAACTTTAAGACATTATTAATATTCAGAAGACCTAGTTTCAAATCCCACTTCTGCCCCTTACCACCTGTGTGCCTCTGGGCAAGTCATTTCTTCCCTGAATCTCAGTTCCCTATCTGGAAAATGGCCTCAAATCCCATTTAGCTTTAATTCTATGATCCTGTGTTACTATTATCAAATATTTGTTGATTTGAATTGTTGAATTAAATTAATGTAGGTGATTTCCAGGTCTAAAAGTGACTATTTTGGTAACTGGGTGGGGGAGGGGGAGGAGAGGAGCACAGATATAATAGAAGCAGGATGTACAGGTGACATCTGCTTGTTGGTGGTGTTTAATGTTATGCAGGTTCTTGGAATGACCAGCAGACTTGAGATGGACTTGGAAAGAGTATAGTAGGTTACTTCCCTAGAGAGCTGTACACCAATTAGTATACCTAGTACTTATATCATAAAGGATTTAAGTTCTTCTGTCTCTCCTAACCAGGGAGAGGATGCTACAATTATCCAGGAGACCAGGGCTAACATTAAAGTGGGTAGTCCTTTCTGGCACTATGTTCATGACCAATCATGTAAAGCCACTGTGTTGTTCCTATATATATGTATGAGGCTAGTAGATCAGTTTCAGTAGGATGAGCACTTAGAGTTTTAAATGTAGTTATGGATTACTCTGATCCAATCACACACTTTTACTTACTCAGTAATTAGAACTCTCATCCTATTTCCCACACCCCCCCCCCCCGTATTATTTGTACTTATTTCATACAGGCTTTTGATTTACTTATTGGTATACAAGTTGTGTCCCATTGTACTGTGTATGCTATTTTGGGGACTGGTAATTACCAAATTACACTTAAAAAAAAATCCCTAGTGCCTAGCACAGTGTCTTGTATGTAGTGGGCACTTGATTGTTTATTGAATTGCACTGCATTTCTGCTTCTTTTTTAAATTGACCAAAGGTTTTATCTTGATCGAGTGTTATAAGTATTATAACCCTTTTATGTCTGGATTAGAGAATAAGGCATAGTAGGGAGTGAACTGTGGAGATTCGGCTGCTGAATCTTCACAGAGAATTTCATCTATTGGAAAGAAGGCAGGGGAGATAGATGTTTTCCATTTCTTCCATTTGCCAAGAAGATTAATGCTCTGCCACTTTGTGAAAGAGTTTCATTGAATCCAACTCAGTGGAGCCAGCTCTATGGGTCTGCCACAGCTTACTGTGGCCCAAGGCTATATTTTCTTTTAATCATCATTATTCTTCTTTGGAGAGAACTATGAATTATTCTCTAAAGTAAAGGCTCATTGTTTTGGCAGCTCCAGTGTTAACTCCTGTAATTCCAAATTCTAAAGAAGACTGGGTATCACACAGGGCTTCTTTAGTTATATTCTTGCTATTTTCCAGAAGAGGCAGTGTGGTATAGTAGTATAGAGAGTTGGCCTTGAAGCCAGAAAGACAACTAATGTAACCTCTTCGATCTTGAAGGCAAAGGGAAGGGAGCAAATACTTATTAATCACCTACTATGTACCATGCACTTTGATCCTCACAACAACCCTGTGAGGTAGATGATATTATCCCTATTTTACAGTTGCAGAAGCTGAGACGGGTTAAGTGATTTGCCCAGGGTCACACAACTAATGAGGTATAAAGAAGATACTGACTTAATACTTGTAAGAATACAGCAGCAGCATATACTGTTCAGGAATTTGGCATCTTGTAAATCAAAAAACATTTTTTTAGGACTTCATATGCCAAACAGAGGAGTTTATATTCAATTCTATAGGGAACAGGAGTTTATTCTGATGGAGTTTATTAAGCAGGGGAGACCTGTGCTTTAAGAGAATCACTTTGGCAGCTATGTGTAAAATGACTTGGAATTGGGAGAAACCTGAGCAGGGAAGTCAGTTATGAGGCTATTGCTTTAGCCTAGGTGAGAGGTGAAGAGGGCCTGAGCTAGGGTGATGACTGTGTGGGTGAAGAGGAGGGAATGGAAATGAATGTCAGGTATATGGCCACTTGTTTACAGTTGTGGAAAAAGAATGGCTATCCTTATTATTGCTGAACTTGTGGAATCATGGACCTCTAAGACAGGGAAGAAAGTTGGGAGAAATGTGTCCACTTGTATGTCATAATGAGTTCTCTTTAGATATACTCAGAATAAATCATACCTGGAGACAAGCTGGCCTACTTAACATAGCAAATTGGACACTATACCTCCTAAATCTTCTGAGTTGTAGGCTGTTCAGGCTGGAAACTTCTTTCTCAGACCACTACTTCCTGCTCTGGCATAATCATATATGTCAGCCCAATCCCTTGGTGTCCTTATTCCACATTTCCCTATGCTTCCATTGAACTGTCTAGAACTCCTTTTCATTTGTTGACACTAGAAGGACTGGAATTTAAGAATCTCTCGAATGAACAAACTATCTCAATTGAAGAAGTACTTTTAAAAAAAAATACGTAAAGACAAAGAAAATTAGAGATTGGATAAAATTTTTATTTCAAAGAAAAATTCTAATAAAATTTTTGTGTCAAATAATTCTCATAAACTTTCCTATTTGACCTGTGCCATCCCTCTGGAAATTATTTTGTATCTACTTCCTATTTATATGTGTGCATATTGTTCCCTCAATAAACTCCTTGAAGACTGTTTTGCTTTATCTTTGTATCCTCATTGTTTGTTCACATAGTCAATAAATGTTTCTTAAATTAGTTTGCCAAAGTCCATACAAAATTAGTGGCAGATAAGGATGCACTGGGTTTCCTAACTCTTTATCTAGTGCGCTGCTTCTTAAACTGTGGGTTATGCAAAATTTGGCAGCAGTAAAAGGTTTCTGAATGTACAACTACCAAAAATTAATTCAAAATCAAACTTGTAATGAATCTGAGGTGTTTCTGGAAGTGCTTGCCCATGTTGCATTGCAACTTCCCTGCAGCCTTGATTCTGAACACAAAGCATGTGCACTTTGTACTGAGCATACCCTTAGTCCACAAACACTACTGAAACTGAAAAAGGGTTGTGAGTAGAAAAAGTTTAAGAAGCCCTAGTCTAGTGCTCTGGTATTACAATCCCTTATTTCATATAAGCTGCTTTTGAGAAGGGAAATGAGATTGCCTAGGATAAATCACTATAGGATTGAGCTTGAATCTTGATGTCTGTCCCTACATTGTCATCTCTGTCTTTATTTTATTTGTTTATTAGTCTGAATTGAAATCTCACCTAGAGTTTTATGAAATACTTTCTTGTGGCAGAATTATCACATTTTATATTTAATGTTTTGGGTTTCTTTCTTCCTTTTCTTTCTCTTCCTTCCTTTCTTCTTTCCTTCCTTCCTTCCTTTCTTCTTTCCTTCCTTACTTTCTTTCACCCTGGCTATAAGGAATCAAATGGAAAAAAAAAATCTCCTTTTTCATGTTATCAATCATGCTGCCAAAAGTCCCTAATGTTGCTTTTAAGGACAGCTCTGCTGCTGATTTTTTTTTTATTGTTGTGTACCAGTATGACTAGAGATCATGGGGTCAAACCCCTGTCCTTCTAGCAGTTAAGATATTATTATCCATATTTCATTTTTAAGGAACTGAGGCAAAGTAAATGATTGATTAAAAATGTGGAGAAAGGAGTGCCACCCTGAGCATGTTAACTCATAGATTCCTAAGAAAGAAAGGAACTGTATCCATGTGGCATGGTATAATAGAAAGATTGCTGGACTTGGAATCAGGAGAACTGTTTTTGAATCTTAACTGTTTATTAATTTATTTTTTTGTTTAGGCAGTGGGGTTAAATGACTTTCCCAGGGTCACACAGCTAGTAAGTATCAAGTTTCTGAGGCTGGATTTGAACTCTGGTCCTTCTGACTATATGGCTGGTGCTCTATCCACTTTACCACCTAGCAGCTCCCAAATCTTGACTCTGACAATAGCTAGTTAACCATGGTCAAATCACATACTCTCTCTGAATCTCAGATTCCTCATCTGTAAAACGAGAATGATAATACTCAGAGAATTGTTAGAGGGAAAGTGCTTTGTAAATCATAAGGAATTACATAAATTTGAATTCTTTATTATCATTAGTATTTGAGAATCACAGCTTTCTGAAGCCTGAAAGGACCTTAGAGAACATTTATTCCAAATCTCAGTTTAATGGGAATCTCATTTACATAAACTCTGACAAGAAATCCTCTAGCCTAATTTTCAAGATCTTTACTGCACGAAATTCACTATATCCTATGAAAGCCCCAATTTCACTTTTAGATGTCTGTCTAAATTTTCACTGAGATTTAGCATGCAAATCTCACCCATTGCTCCTGTTTCTGCCCTTTGGAGCCAAAAGAATAAGCTTTCTATATGGCATTCCTTCAAATACTTGAAAACAACTCTCTGTGGCAACACCACCTCCATCTGTCTTCTCTTCTCCAGGCTGAAGATCTGTTCTTTCAACCTGCCAGCACAATCTCTAGTCCCCTCACTATCTCACTATACTGTTTGCCTTCTTCTGAAAATGTTGTAACTTGTCATTACTTCAGTACTTGGATAGATCTGTGAGCTTATCAATATCAATATTTCATCTTGTGATGCAGATTGTGAGCCATCCATGCCTTTTCATCCAGTTTAACCTTTATTCATGTCCTTCTATTAATCCTCCTGTGGAAGGGGGGGAGTAGACAACCAATCTTCCTCTAGTTTTCTTGACATTGTGTTCCTGTTATCTCTCGCTCCCAGGAGATAACCTACCCACTTTTTTTTGTTTTTGTTTTTGTTTTTGGGTTTTTTTGGGGGGCTAGGCAATGGGGTTAAGTGACTTGCCCAGGGTCACACAGCTAGTAAGTGCTATGTGTCTGAGGCTGGATTATTTTTGTTGTTTTTGGTTTTTTTTTTTGGTCCCACTTTTTTTTTAAACCAGGTATACATGTCTGATGACATTTTTTTTTTGCAAGGCAATGGGGTAAAGTGACGTGCCCAGGATCATGCAGCTAGTAAGTGTGAAATGTCTGAGGTCAGATTGGAACTCAGGTCTTCCTGAATCCAGGACCAGTGCTCTATCCACTGTGCCATCTAGCTGCCCCTCTGGTGACATTCTTCATGCTCTTTCTCTTGTGCTTGGTAATGTGTTGTTTAATTATACACAACATGTACCTCTCCACTGCTCTTTGGGTGGAACTCAACTCTAATTCTCCATAGACTCTGGCATTTCATGATTCAAAGCAATAGAATATCACTGGAAGAATCTTGTTGAAAAGAAGGGTTTTACTTTTCCACCATTTCAGTCTTCTTACACTCTATGTATTCTTCAATCCAGTCACACTGGTCTTGAACAAGCCATTCTATCTCCTGACTCTGGGCATTTTCACTGGCTGTCCCTGATGCCCAGAATGCTCTTTTCCTCGTCACTGCTTCCTGGCTTCCCAGCTTCCTTCAAATCCCAGCTACAATCTTACCTCATATAAAAAGACTTTCCCTATCCTCCTCAATTCTAGTTCTTTCCCTCTGTTGATTATTTCTTATTTATTTTGTACGTATCTTGTTTGTACATAGTTGTTTGCATGTTGTCTGCTCCATTGACTGTGTGCAAAGACTATCTTTCTTTATATCCTTAGTGCTTAGCACAGTGCCTGGAACGTAAAAGACACCTAATAAATATTTATTGACTAACTAAAAGCTTTCCAGCTCCTTCAAGATCTGTGATATATGTGTATAGATTACCATGAAATTTTTGTAGAAATGAAAAAATAGGCATTAGGCAATCTTTTTATATAACTATAAGCTCCAAATTTTTTTATGTCCTTTGGTCTCCTCCCCTCCTTAGGGAATCTTGAGAATCAGTCCATCAAAACATTCAAAATTGTGTTACACAGACTTCCTTTGTAAGTATTTGTTCCAATTCAGCTGTTCTTCCTATCTTTTTTGTTTTATTAACACCATTCAACTTCCTTGTGTAGCACACGAGGAACTGTAATGTTGGTGTCCAGCAGTGGCTGTGCTGTAATAGATGGTAAAATGTTTGTTATAAAAATATTTGCAGATGTTCTCCTGTTTGTTGTCTCCATATTTGTTGCTGTTTTTCCAATTTCATCCTTAAAGTCCTGGAATGACTTTGCTTAGTTAGGTCTGGCCCCAAGTTTTCATTAAGCTTATTTTTCCTGTATATTTTTGTTTATTTTTCTTTTGCAACAGTGGTGGAGAGGTGGGAGGGCAAGGAGGAATAGGGATAGGGTAGTAAAAAAGAATAAAACAAGAAAAGAAGGTCATTGAGGCATCTATTTTTAAAATGGGGAGAAAATGACAGGATCGACCAGAAGGACAATCATGAAAGCTTTGAAAGCCATAGATTGATCTTATTATATACTTGGAAAACAAAACAAATTGTATCTAATAAAAATGTCAAGTTTCACGTATTAACATCATTTTTCTCATCTACTAGATACATACTTGTAAATACCCATCCTATTTGGTGGTTTGAGTTCAGAATAAAAATAGAAATTAACTTAAAATGATAAACTCATTTCCCCTCCACCATTTCTTGCTATGTTGTGAAGCAATCTGGAAAGTAACAAGCTATTCAGCTCAGCAAGTATTTATTAAGCACTTACTATGTACAAAGCACTGTGCTACACAGAAATTATTCTCAAAGTATGTACAAAATAAGTACAAAGTAATTTGGGGGGATAGGAAGAAGGACACTAACACCCAAAGGTATTAGAAAAGGCCTCCCAAAGGAAGTCACACCTGAACTATACCTTGAAGGAAAACTATGGATTTAGGAAGCAGACATGAGGAGGGTGTACATTCAGGAGGAAGGCATAGGGAAAAGCAGTTTTAAAAAACGAGTTCCTATGAAATCATTATAGGAGTCCTGGGATTTATTCTTTTCTCTTCGTAAAACAAAGAATAAAATAATAAGAAATACCAACTGTGTTCTTATGGGACAGAGCTCCATTCTAATATAGGATTTTAAAATTTATATATACATACATATATATGTGTGTGTGTGTATATATATATATATATATATATATATATATATATATATAAATTTTAAAAAAACTATTCTCTTTCTTTCCCATCTTCCTCCACCCCAGTGAGTGGAAAAAAATCCTTAGAACAAATATGCTTAGTGAAGCAAAATCAAGTCACGCATTAAGCCATATCCAAAAAATAAATCTCAATCCATACCCTGAATCTGTCACTTCTCTTGTCAGGAGATGGGTTACATTTTTCCATCCTGGGTTCTTTGGAATTGGGGTTGATCACTGCATTGATCAGAATTCTTAATCTTTCAAAGTTTCAGTATAGGATTATTTACCTGCACAAAATAAGGAAACTGTAATAAATTTTCTCTTCATCCAACAAAAGTGAATGTCCAACACATCTCTCATCTCATCTCCTTTCCTCTCCTGTCCTCTCCTCTGCTCTCCTCTTATCTCCTGTAGTCAAAAAAGTGACACTGCACTGGAGTGAGAAAACTGAGGGTATGGATACAAAATTGTTTGGAAAGATGAAAAATCTCCGAGGAGCAATTCAGGTGTTAGACTAGATAAGAGAACAGGAGATTGCTTCAGATATCATCAACAATCAGGAATGGAGAATGTTTAAAAAGTTGATCCCATAAGAATTAATAGTGGTAGTATAAGTTAGAGAGGGGTAACTATTTTACAGCAGGATTTCTGACCTGTTCACTTGTCTGGTAATCCTTGCCCAGATACATTTGATCTGCATTTAGGAAATTCCTACGAACATTAGCTGTGTTCCCCTATTCTCAATTAGAAGGTCTTCCGAAATAATTTAGCTACTCCTCCACCCTTCCTATCTCTTCAGGCAGCTCTGATCTGGCCTCAGATACTTATTAGTTATGTGACCCTGGGCAAGTCACTTAACCCTTTTAAAACCTAATAAATATTTATTGACTAACTAAAAGCTTTCCAGCTCCTTCAAGAAGATCTGTGATATATGTGTATAGATTACCATGAAATTTTTGTAGAAATGAAAAAATAGGCATTAGGTAATCTTTTTATATAACTATAAGCTCCAAATTTTTTTATGTCCTTTGGTCTCCTCCCCTCCTCAGTTTGTCTCAGTTCCTCATCTGTAAAATGAGCTGAAGAAGGAAATGGCAAAACACTCCAGTATCTTTGCCAAGAAAACCCCAAATGGGGTCACCAAGAGTCAGACACAACTGAAATGACACATCATCAACAACAACAAAGCTAGATATCCTGGGCAAGTCATGTAGTTAATCTGTCTATAGCAATTTGGTCCTCTGTAAAATGGAAGTAATAATAAAATGAGATAATATTTGTAAAGCATTTTACAAATATTAAAATGCCCTAAACATGTGTAAGAAACGTGGTTCAGCAACTCACTGCTCCCCTAGAAAACATACCATGGCAGAGTTCCATCCTCCCTTAAGAAACAAAACTTAAGCTGAAGTGAGCAAAGGGACGTTTATTTATTTACAATTCTTGCAAAAGAACCGTGTGTGGGGTACCCCCCAAAAAAGAAAAGATACACTCACACTGTACAGAAGCAGGAACAAGCTTTAAACGATTAGTTCAGTCCTACTCCTCCCTCCAGAGTCAGGATTGGTCCATACTCTTTCGGGTTACAATCTTTCTCTCACTTCATAACATTTCCCTCTTCCTGCTAACAAACGAAATGTTCCTAGTTCTGTGCTATTGCTCCCCTCTGGGTGGAGAAGTATTAATAAGCCTATTACACATGGGCGATCTAAGTAAAGCTTAACCTTTGTCCTACTTAGGGCCTCCTCCACCAAACAACCAATTTTATCCACTTTTAGCCAGTTCTAGAACCTTTTCTCTCAATTTCCTTATATGGAAACATAGTCGTTTCTTACCTCTCACACATGCTTCTTTCTCCTCTTCCTCCTCCTTCTCCTCTTTTCTCCTTCTCCTTCTTCTCCTCATTATTTGTTATCATTAGTCACTTCTTTTAGGCTGGATTTTATCTCCTTATTGTGTGACTGTATTCCTTTATTCTCATATAGATGAGAACTCATGCCATTTTTACAAAGACTTTCTAGAGAAGGAAAGTCTGCATTCTTCCTTCCATAATCTATTCCAATGATTTAATATCTTTCACTGTCAGGGCTATTGGCAAGATTATATCCATTCTTGTGCCTAATAAATCAGTCAACAAGTATTTACCAAACATTATCCTGTGACAGGAAATCACTAGATTTCCCTTTACTTTCTGCAATAGAAAATTGTTGTGAGTGCATTCTAAGAATTTGTTTAATAGTATGTGCTGGTTTTTCGAGGTTTGTACAGGTAGAGTCAACTCTCAATTATCTGCAACAAATGTTAAATCTGGGCTAACTCACCACACCCTCTAGCCACTGTGTGATTAGGCAAAACAGACTAATTTCACTTTTGCCTAAGTGAAGCATATTAGGAAATCACATCTGCTTGTTTACCATAGATCACTTTGATTATCAGCTGTGGTGGATAGAATTGTCTGTGATGAATACTATCTCATCAACATGAACAAGATTTCACTAGTTAAAATCTCATTTCCAAGCCGTATCTTCAGTGCCAAATTGCCTTAAGAAGCCTGTTTAGCTACTATTTGAAGATAAATGATAGGTAAATCCCTCTTCTAAGGGATCTCTCTTCTTTTTTAACTTAACTGAGGGTCTCTGTTAGTTCACCTTCCTTGTTTTCCGGACTTGGATATTATTTTGTGGGAGGCTCCTGAATGAGGAAAGAATTAACCCCTCTACTTTGAGGCCTCAGGAGCTGGTGCTTTCCCAATGAAGTAAACTCCATTAACTGCTAGGATTCTGGACCAAATGAGATACGTAAAGGGACTGCCAAACTTTAAAGAGCTACAGAAATGGTACCTATTGTTATTATTTCTATTATTATATTAGAAATAGAAGGGACCATTAGAGTTCTTTATTTGTTTCCACCCTTCAGTCTATTGGGAACTGAGGTAAAGCAGTGACCCATGTATCAAAATTGTTGATATGTGAATCTGAGCCATTTGGTAGAAGTGGCCATTGCATAAGTCACACATTCCTTTGATAGCCTGGTAGGCTCCCATTCACAGAATTCAATGAATATGACTGCTCTAGGCCCCTGTTCTTTTCAGGGTCAGGGACAAATCTTGTTTTTAAATTTTGTTTTTATAATTTTAAAAAAAAGGTGTTGATTTCCTGTTGTTGAATATAGGATCCACCTTGGTGGGGTTGACATTGGCCAGGATAGCTAAATTAAATGAAAAGTTTCTGGCAAGATATTTAAAAATCATCACCTTAAGATTCTTCCTCTTCTACTCTATGACTAGAGAGGAGCAAGCGTGTCTGTGTCTGTGTGTGTGTGTGTGTGTGTGTGTGTGTGTGTGTGTGTGATGCCACTGAGTGTCAGAGGTAAGTGCTGATTGTAACACAAGTAAGACTCATCTTCTTTCCTTTTCAAGTTCTGCATGATGTATATGGGTTTTATTTGAGATAACAGTCAGTCAGTAAATATTTATTAAGTGCTTGTTATGTGCCAGGTACTATACTAAGCACTGGGGATACATCAAAAACAAACAAACAAACAAAAAAAAAACACAAGACAGACCTTGCCCTCAAGGACCTCACAATCTAATGAAAGAAGACTATACTTAAAAAGAAACTGGAAATGGGAGATGGGGGGTGGAGGGAGGGTACCTGATGTGAGATCATGTTAATGTCCTGCTGCCAAGTGGGAAATTATGACATGGCTGCCCTGGGCTCCCTCCTTAAATTAAGGATCTAGGAGCTCTCCAGTGAGGAGAAGGACAAGGGGAAGGGGACAGGCCTCAGGTCATAGGGTGCTGAGGAAGCATGGATTTCAAAGTTGGTGTGAAGTCCTTGGGTTCCTCTCTGATCCTCGATAGGAGAGGCAAGTGGTCAGTTTCTTTTTGTTTTCTAGACATTAATTTGGGAGGTAAGGACAAAAACAAAATGGGAAAGGTCAGAGTAGCAAAGGATACTCTTTCTCCCTTCCAAGAGCATGAAGGTATAGTGGAAAGAACACTTCACCTGGAGTCAGGAGGACGTGGGTTTAGATCCTAGCTCTTCTATGTCCTTATCTGTGTAATTTTAGGAAAGACTATCTTTAACTATCTCCCTGGACTTCAATTTCCTCAGCTACCAAATGAGGCCACTGAGCTACTCCTATGATCTCTTCTAGCTCTAAATCTTATGATCTTAAGGTGGCTGTACTAAGAAGAAGTCCTGTGATCTCCACAGTTAGGTTTCTTTACTATTTCAAAGGAGAAAGGGGAAAGAAGGTTACAAGTATTTATGAAGTGCCTACTGTGTACCCTGGCATTGTGTTAAGTGCTGAACATACAAAGCAAGGCAAAAAAAAACCATTCCCTGCTCTCAAGGAACTCACAGTCTAATGCAGGGTAGGATAGGTTCAGTTTCTTTGTCATATAGCTTCTCTCTCCATTAATAGATATTTGAAGTGCTTGTTTTAGATGATTTTAATTTTCACTTTTCAAGCATGTGATAGAGAGCATTCCTGTTTAGGGACAGATTGGACTAGATGACCCCCTGAAATCCCTTCCTATTCTGGTATGGGTCTGTATAGGAGAGCAGTAGAAGATAAGACTAGAAAGGTAAATTACGTACAAATTAGAGCCTCTGGAATGCTGGATTAAGGAGTTTGACCTTGATACTCTCGCTTTAAAGAATAGCTCCATTAGCTTCCTATTACCTATAAGATAATGTGTGCAAAGCAATGTTTTATAAGAATTATCCTAACAATCCTATAAAATAGATTTCCTGGGAAGAAAGTACAGGTGGAAAGTCTGAGATCTCTTCTCCTTTGAGCTGAATTTTTCCTCTGCCCTAAACAGTGAGACCTCTTCACCATCCTACCAACATGCCCAGGTACTGTTCATTCCCCATTTCAGGATTTTACTCATGCTCTTCTCCCCACTTGGAATGCCATCCCTTCTTCCATATCTCTATCCAAATCCTATCTGTCCATCAAGGCTTAAATCAAATAATTCATCATAAAACCTCCCTGACTACTCCAGCCTTACTGATCTCTCTCTCTTGTGAACTCCTATATTTAGTTTTTGCACATTGTTTAGTGTTCTTAGTCTGCTGTTATTTCTTATTAGTCTTATCTGCCCAACTAGTTTGTAAGCTACTTGGGGGAGGACAGGGAGAAGGAGCCCATCTGGACACACTGAGGGGATATTGTATAAGAAGATATTATAGAATTCTATAATTCTGTGATTCTACTTCTTCATGCTTATCATGGCACTGGATAAATATATTAAGTATTTGATAATTTTTTTTTTAATTTCAGATAGTAATAGTAAGAAAAGATCTCTAAGTTCTAGCTTCCCAAGACTCCTCTCTTTGGCACCACCACAGACACAGTTTGAATTCAGAGGATCTGGATTTTAATCCCACTTCATCTACTTTACTTGGGCAACTTGTTGTTAGCTCTCAGAGTTGCTGTTTCCTTGTCTGTAAAGCAAGAGGTTTGGAATAGATTTTTAAGGCTCCTTCCAGCTCAAAATCCTATGATCTCATTGAAAAAGAGGTATTTTTCTGAAATGCTGACATTCCTAGAATGTGATTTATCCTTTTCTTGCTTTGCATCTCTGGGGGTAATTCTGTTGAAGATTTTGAGTCATTGGCTTGCAGTGATTGAACGTTGGCATGTTATGCACATCGAAAGAATGGGGTGGGAGGCGGTTTTGTTTTGTCTTGTTCCAAGCTTCTCCAGTGGGAAGTGGAGCCTTACAACTTGTATCAGGAAAATAGAGACAGCTGCTTGTGCAGCATTCCTGAAGGTGTAGTGTCTTATTCTGCATGTTGAATGTGGTCATTTCACAGTAAATACCTGAAACCCATTTAATAGCATTACATTGTATAGGTGGGGCTGGCCTCTAATAAGATGTCTCAGCCATCTTCTTGTGGGATTTCTTAATTGTTGTAACCAGCTCACATCTGGATCTGAGACAGAGAGGCTAAGGAAGGGTGGGTGAGTCCTCTGGGAAAACTGTGCAGTCTTCTGTAGTCCACATTTTCTGAGTTATGTCCTTAGTGCAATCTGTATTACATGCCTAATCTGTCTGAGAAACATGTTTGTAAATAGGAATTTCCAGAATCTGCCTTGGGGCCTCTGATATTGGGTCTCTGCCCTTACAGCTGGTCTCACTCTAACTCATTACTGAGATGGGAAATCATTAAAATCGGAGAGTGGTGTAGGGAAATGTAGGACTAGGAGTCAGAAAATCTGACTCTCTCACTGAGTTGTTGGGTGACTTTTGGCAAATCAATTAACCTCTCTGAACCTGTTTCTTCTTTTTGAAAATAATGGAATTGAATTAAATCTCTAAGGTCTCTTTCACTTCTAAAGTTGTGTGATTTTAAAAGCTTTTCAAGGCTTTTTCTAGATGGCTTTTCCTTTTTACCTCTATCCTATTCTCCTCAATTAAACCATTTCTTTTGATTCTCAAGTATGGTAGTATTCACTGTGTGAGATGTTTGTTTATTTTCCCTCATTGGGTTATGACGGTGCATATGTCAATGTACTTACTCATTTAATGACTTGAATTTTTTTTTAAAATTTGCTTGTTTTTGTGTGGTAGTACTGGTGGTGGTGAGAGGGGAAATCTGACTCTTGAATTTTATACTCTTATCTTGGCCAGCAGACCTTACAGTAGTGAGGAGCATTGTGTCTGACAGGACATGAAAATGGCCATGTGCCTAAAAATTCAAACAGATCTGATGTTTTGCTTTGTGGGCACTATGCCTACTTTGCTACTGGGAGAGCAGGATTCATGCCTAATTATGTACCTGTTCTGCTTGCTGAAATTTGGCTCCACAAATGGAGTAAGAGCTTGGTGAAAGGGGATATTGGATTTTCTATGGTTGGTCTGGCTTTGGTCTCCTGGCTAATTTTTAATGTGAGTAATTTTCTTTAGAGGGTTATACTGGGCCAGCATTTCCCACATTATTTATCCACAAAACTCTGGGGCCTGAAATTATTCACAGAATCACAGAGGCGGTCTGGGTGTATTGACTACGCCCAAGGATTAAAGGGTGTTGGGGAAATTTGAGGCCAAAATAGAAGAGACTAAGCCCATTTTCATGTTTTTTTTAAAAGAGAGATATACATAAAACAAACACTTGAATACATAATATCATAGGGATAGGGATTAGGATTGTGATTTCATTGATATAGGTAACTCCTGGTTGAGGAACCTCATTTTCATAATGCAAGTTGAGAATTGAGTTGCATGTTTCTAGCTCACTACGCTATGCCATACTGGGTCTCACATCCTTTCATGCCTGCCATGAAATTTTACACTAAGTGATGATTGTATTCCTTTAGCAATTTATATATAAAAAGTGCCTTTCCTAGTGAGTTAGGTCAGTGGTCTCCAAACTTTTCAATCTTGAATCTTTATTGTAAAAATGATTTTGAATGCAGATGTCAATATATGTAATTTACTTATAAACTATATGCATATACTAATAATAATTATGTATATTATGATTTATATACAAAAATAGAAATTTTAAAAGAGATAATGAGATGAACAAATAGTTTTTTATTTTAGGATAATAGGAAGCCACTGGAATTTATTGAGTAGGAAAGTTACAATGCTAGACCTATACTTTCAGAAAAGTCACTTTATAATCTATGCAGAAGAGAGATTGAAGTAGGGAGACTTGGGATTAGTCTAGGGCAAGTGGTCATGAGAGCCTGAACAAAGATGGTGGTTGTGTGAAGAAAAAGAAGACAAAATTGAGAGAGATAGACATGGCAATAAGATTTGGCAACATTGGATTTGTGGGATGGAGGAGAATGAGGAGTTGAAAATGACACCAAGGTCGTGAACTTAGGTGACTGGAAGGGTGGGTGGGTGGGTGGTGGTGGTCCCAACAAGAGAAGAGAAGTTTGGAAGAGGGATGAGTTTGAGGTGAAATATAATCTACTGCAACCCATCCATGTCTCCTCAAATTCTCTGTCCCACCCAAAGTGAAAGTTAGGGAAGCAGAGCTCTTATTTGCCATCAGTACCATGGCCTGGACTTTAGAGTCTGCCCTTTGAGACCTTGCCTTTAGATGTCACAAGAAATCTGAGATTTGGGGATGGGTAAACTGAGGTTTGGGGGAAGGGAGGAATTTCCCAATGAAACCTGTGTAGCTGCTGCTACTGTTGCTGATTTGACCTTATAACTACCCTGAGTAGTGGCCCATGCCTAGATCACCCGAAGGAGGTTGGGAGTTTGTACAGAAGAAAGAGAGGAAAGACTTGGAGGAGTATCAGGGGATAAGAGTTAGTGTGGTTATGTTGTAGACAAGCTAGTTTATGATTGGCCATTGTGGGGAGCGTAGGGTACAACCTATCTTCTCACCTTCTGATCGATGTATTGATCACATAGTCTGATTTGGAGACCACTGCTTTAGATGATAGTTTTCTATTTTTCAACTCTAGCCCAAAGATTGTCATTTTTCAGTAGTAACTGCCTGATTTAGACTTATCTAGTTATTAAACATCTTGAAATTAGGATAACAGATTTAATAATGGAAGACACTTCACCTTGGATTCATTTGCAGTTATTTGTTAGACTGTTATTGTGTCAATAACCAACATAAGTAAATGAATGAATTCCAAGCTTCAAAAGAAACTCAACAACAACAAAATAGTTCTTGACATTAAAGTGCTATTGGAGCAAAAGTTTAAAAAAAATCTGAAACTTCTTCAGTTCTGTTCAGCTCTTGGACCATGAAACTTGGTGATAACATCAAACATCCACTGAACATCCAACTACCAGGCTATATTAGTAATAATAATACTTTGCATTTATATCATTTTAGAGTTTTCAAAAACATTTAAAAATTAATTTTATTGATATTTTACATCACCTATTTCCCAATGTAACCCTTACATTTACTCTCTCCCTCCAAGAGAGCTATCCTTTATTAAAAAGAGGGTGTTTGAGTAGGGAGGGAAAAGAATCAAAACCAAACCAAAGCCAAATAATTGAAGCAGTGTAACCTTTTGTACAGCGTTCTAAACTCAAAGTCCCTCAACTCTGAAAAGAAACAGGGGAAGGTGTCTCATGATTCTTCTTTGAGTCCAAACTTGGTTATAATAATTTTATAATATTTAATTGAAATTATTTTGTTGTTCTTTTCATTTTCATTGTTACAGTCATTGTGTGTATTGTTTTCCTGATTCTACTTACTTCAGCTGACACCAGTTCATGCAAATTTTTCTATGCTCCCTCTGTATTCATCATTTCTTACAGCTCAGTAATATTCCATTATATTCATGTATAGTAATGTATGTAGCCATTTCCCAATTGATGGCCGTCAATTTTGTTTTCCAGTTGTTTGGTGCTGCTGCAAATATATACAGGGCTCTTTTTATCACATACAAGGCTTTTCTTTTTGTCATTTTCCCTTTGGGTTATATATCTATACTCTGAATCAAAGGATATGGACATTTGAGCTATTTTATTTGCATAATTCCAAATTGCTTTCCAGAATGGTTGGAAAAATATAAGCTCCAATAATGAATTAGTGTGCCCATCTTTCTACAACTCTTTCAACAGTGACTATTCCAATTTTTGCCATCTTTACCAGTTCGCTGGGTGTGAAATGAAACCTTAGGGTTGATTTGATTTACATTTTTCTTATTATTAGTGATTTGAAACATTATTTAATATGAGGAAAGAGAAAGGAATTAGCATTTATATAGTGCTGCTATGTGACTGACAAAACACTTTTTACAAATATTATCTCATTTGATCCTAACAATAACCCTGCAAGGTAGATGCTATATTTGAGGAAACCGAGGCAAAGAGAGGTTAAATAACTTGCCCAAGGTCACACATCTACTAAGTGTCTGAGTCCAAACTTGAACTCAGGTTTTCTTGTCTACAGGCCCAGTGCTCTATTCACTGTACCAGTATCATATGTCCACTTATCTGTTGCAATATGGCTTTTGTTCTCACATATTTCTGTTAATTGTCTGCATGTAATGAAGGCCATGACAGAGGGCATACTCAGAGCTGTCCTTCCTGGTTCTAGTTGACCACTGGGTGCTTTGCGACCTGCTTCTGGCATTGTGGCATCTTTCCACTTTTTGGATTATTTAGTCCATTCACATTTAAAATAACAATATAGAGTCAGGTTGTGGTTTCCTCCATTTGTATCTTTAATATTGTAAAAAAAAATTAATCCCTTTGCCCTTTCACATCAAAACCCTGTTTTGGTTTTGGTTTTGCTTATGCTACTTTGGTGCAATTTTATTCCCAGAATTTTCTCTCCTCCCTCCCACAACTCCCCGGCTGTCTTTTGTCAACAGTTTCCCTAGGTTGGGGATTTTACTTAAATTGCTAGTTTCTTCTTAGTTCTTCTAGAAAAGAAATGAGTCAGAGGATTGGGAATGTCTTCAAAGTTTGCTGAAGGAGATCCCAATATGGGCCCCCCAGCACAAGTTTATGGGGGGGATGGAGGAGGGATGGGCTGGTTAGGTAGAATACTAAATCAGTGATTGACATTTTCCTGTGTTAATTCGATTCATAAGGATTTTTTAGCTTGTGGCAGTTCTCTCTTCTTTTTATAGATTCAACTCTAATTGCTCTCCATTTGGCATATAATGCTTCTTTGAAAGCAGGACAAAGTGTGCAAAGCACCATCTTCTTAATTCTGTTTGCCAAATAACTCACAAATCCTACTTCTTTTGATCTTCACCACAATTCTATTATCTCATTTTATAAATAATGTAATTGAGACTCAAAAGTTAAGTAATTTGCTTATGGTTGTGTAGCTAGTATGTTTTGGAGTAAGGATGTGAACCCAGGTCTTCTGCCTCCAAGTGCAGGACCCTATTCACCATGCCACCTTGCCCCCCTGTGGTACCAGAAAGAGTTTCTCTAGCTGTCCAAAATCTAGAGTTGAGGCAGAAGTGAGAAACTGATTGCAGGAATATAGATTTATGTCAGGATGAAGGGGGTGGGGGTGGGGATGTCAGTATTGGATTACAAAGCAAAATGCAGATTTCAAGAATCTGACTATTTGCCTGACTCAGCCTATTTTCCTATAACTTCTGTCTTTTGTGGCAGCTGCCTTCATTCCTCATTCTCACTTTGTGTGCCTAGTCACTAGTATGTAATGGTCTCTCAACCCAGCTGTGCCCATAGGGTTAGAAGTTTATTAGCTCCAATATGAGTGAGCATGTAGTGGGCTTCTCTTATGCTGTGAAACATGCTTGGCAAAACTATCTGGACACTTTTTATCTTTAAACGGCAGTAGATTGTGCCACAGATTTAAATCAGTCTTGCAGATAGCTACCTGACAAATGCAATTACAATGCTGAATGAATAGTGGCGAAGACTTGACTTTATTTTACTATCTGTCAAGAGAATGTCAAAGTGTATTGAGAAATATAAGGCCCTTGGAATTATACAGTTAGTGGAAGATTATAATGATACAAATTACATCCTTGGGAGATTAATAAGTTAATTAAAATGTTTGGTAGCTTAGTAAAATTTGTGGATATTTTAAAAAAAAAACAAAGCTGATTTAAAGGCTAATTTTTTTGAGGTCCTAATATGACACCTCCTGAATTAGGGCAAGGGAACAGGGTGGGGATTAAACTAAGCTGAATGTTTTCTTGGGTTGGGTTAGTTCATCATCTTCAAATGATTCACTTTCGTGAGTTTTTTTTAAAGTAGAGCCTTATGTCTATTGCATATATGTTTAATTATTTTTATGATGAACTTAATTATCCATAAGCACAAACATTTCCATATACAAAGAACAAAAAAGAGGATTATCTAGAAATCTGTGAACTTACGTTAGTTTGCTTTGAAAAAAAGCACATATTACACATAACAAGATTATAACAAAAGTCTTATTTATATATAACCTTTTCTGGACTTAGTTTTGCTTCTTCAGTATATTTTTATAGATTTTTATTGACTTTTTTTGCATTGTCAACATTCTCCTCCATATCTACGTCCTAGAGAGCCAATTCTTCATTGTATTTTAGTATTAATACTCTTTGTTTTTTCTTTTTCTTTTTTTTTCCATCTAATCACTTAGAAAGCATGATGTAGTTGAGAGCTGAACTGGAAGCCAGGAAGACCTAGGTCCAAGTCCTCTATCTGCCAGGTCCTGGCTTTGTGACCCTGCTCAGTGTTCTAGACAACAGAGGTAGCAACCTTCATTGATAGAACAAGTTCCCTCACTTTGGAGTTACCTATGCCAACAAAATAAGAAGTCCAATCCCTAGCTCTATTCCTATCTTTATATATACCCACTAACTCACACCTTCCCAAGCAAACGTGTTCCCTAATGACAAGTATAGCTGAGCCAAACAAATTGGCACATTGTTCGTTTCTGAAAATGTCTTCATATGTAATTTCAGTATTCCTTTTTTTTTTTTTTTTTGGACAGGGTGTTTCCACTCCATTGGGAAGCCTGAAGAAAGAGGGGTCAGTCTCTAAGAAGTGATTATTACTCTAGGCTGTTTGGGTGCATTGTTTACAACTTTCCTGCCTAAGGGTCTAATTGAAATCAGCTGTGGAGAGATGCATCTCTAGTATGACGACCCTTAGCAATGTCATCGCCACCCACCAGTCTGAGTGGGTATCTTTCAATGAGGAGTCACTCTTTCCTGTTACTTCAGAAGGTGAAGTTTCCTGTTATTTCCTAGAGTTAAAAAAAAAGAGACTAACAAATCATGACATATATTTTGTTGCTTCTAGTACTTCAGTTTTAGCCATCCGTGGCTTGGTCCTACTATTAAAATAATGTAAATTGGTCACTAGAAAGAGATCCATGAGCTCTTTCATTTGGTAGACTAGACAGGTTAGGGTATCTGCATTTCTGTGATACCAAATGATAACCTGAAAGACCAAATTCACTTCTGAACAGTAAGAAATTTGTTCTCTTTCTACAAGCTCTGTAGTTGTAGAGCACATCATCATCATGGGATCATAGGAGCTAAAGCTGGAAGGGATAGTAGAGATAATTTTACAGATGATTGCATTGTGCAGTTATTTTCCTGCAGAGCAATGTAGCTATCCTGCCTATTGTAATCCTTCTTGTATTCTGTTTGTGAAACTAGTACACAGAGGGGCAGCAAAGTGACACAGTGGACAGAGTACCTACCCTGAAGTCAGGAGGACCTGAGTTTAAATCTGGCCAGACACTTGACACTTACAAGCTGTGTGACCCTGGGCAAGTCACTCAACCCTGATTGCCTTGCCAAAAAAGAAAGAAAGAAAGAAACTAGTACATAGAGATGTTAAATAACTTTTCCCTCAACACAGGATTATATGTCAAGGCAATGTCTAGTAAACTTCAGTTGGCTCAAATCCCTTGGTTCTAAAATGGCTGCCATTATTTATTGTTATGCCTTTACTATTTAGTCATCTCTGTGACTGAACTTAATGAGCTTAATTGAATACAAGTGGGTCTTTTTTGTTTGGATTATGATTAATTTTTTTTTTGTTTTACAGTTTTTTTTAATTGAAGATAGGGGTCTCATCCTGCTTTTAAGAAAAATCTGTTACTTATTAATGGCTTTGTCCAATTATCAGGAAGTTTAAAGCTCAGGAGAGAACTTTACAAAATGACTGAATTTCAGAGTTGGAAGAGATATCAATGTTCATCTAGTCTGACTCATATCTTGAAAAGGATGTCCACTTAAACACACCTGAGAAGTAGTTATTTAGTCTTTACCTGAAGACTTACAATGAGGGGGCAGAGGGCAGGACCTACTACATTCCAAGGCAGACCATCCCACCTTTAGATAGCTTTAACCTTTAGGAAATTTTTCCTGACACCAGACCTAAAACTCTCATTTTAACTTTCACCCATTGCTCCTAGTTCTCTTACTCTCTTACTCATTGCTCCTAATTCTGCCCTCTGAGACCATGCGGGACATAAAAAGAATCAGAGTTGTGTAAAGGATAGAGATCTAGACTTGTCAGAAAGACTGGTGTTTGAAGCCTGCCTTAGTCACTCAGCTGTTTGACCTTTAACAAGCTGTTTAACAACTCTGAGCCTCAGTTTCCTCATCTGTAAAATGAAGAGGTTGAACTCAATTACCTCCAAAGTCCCTTTCACCTCTTAAATCTTTGATCCTGTGTCTGATACCTCTTCCACATGAACTCTGTTCATATACTTAAGGGAAACTCATGTTTCCCCTAAGACTTCTCCAGGTTCCTCAGTTCCTTTGCTTTACTTTAATTTTGCTAAAAAATGTTTTTATTTAGGGAGTTTTAGTCAGAGCACTATTTGAATGTTAATATGTTAATCATTATACCATATGTGTAATATTTTTGATCCATTATGAGAGAACTATCACATTAGTATAGAACTGGATGAGTAGGTATGTTCCTACTGCCCACCCCACCCCCAATTCCTTCATTGGAAATCCTTATAGCTTCTATATAGCTGTACTTTCCCCTTCTCTGTCTCTTTTGTCTTCTTTAAAATAGTTCAGAACAGTGGATTATACTGAGATATCTGTATTTTCTCTTTGTTTCAGGTGGCCCTGAGAATCTTGTTACAGGGCTGTCTTCTTCCTCAGACCGGTCAGAGAGTTCCTCTGGGGAAAACCAGACAGTCGATGGAGAATCACAGGAGCTCTCTCACTCAGAGCAGGGTGATAGCTCGGAGAAGCTGGGTCTCATCTCAGAGCCATCATCTCCACCTGACAACATTGTACAGCCCAAACCTGATTTGGCCTCCACCATTAGCACCTGGGTTCAATTTGAAGAAGATACACAATGGACCAGCACTTTGACAACTCACAAAGAAACAGGTGGGGCTGGTGGCAAGGGTAAGAAAAATTAGATACTAAACTTCCTTGAGAGTTTCTTCATGGTAAAGGGTTCTGTATGAATATAAATGATGCTCCTGATTTTGTCTGTGTGAAAATATTGAATTAATCAACCACATTGAGGGCTGCACACAGATCTAATTTGGTTTCATCAAGAAACTAGCTTTTGTTAATTTAAGTAAATTGTGTAATGAGACAAACCCTTGTCTTCTTGAATCCTTTATCCCTGGCTTTGACTGCTAATTGTGTTTGTAAACACATCTTTATGAATCTACTGAAATCTTACTCCAATGCCTCAATCTGATCCATAGTTCTTAAGGGCTAATTTAGGAAAGCAAAAGCCTCAGAAGGTCCTACCAATCCATTTCTATTCAACAAACACTTAATAAGCACCTACAATGTACGAGTCTTGGTACTGAATGCTGGGAATACAAAAACAAACGAAACCGCCCCTCTACCCAAGCAGCAAAGGTTCTGCTGCAGGGATACAACATCTACAGGTACGTATAAAGAAAACTGGGAACACTGTCGCTATTATTATTTTTTTTTTGGCTAGGGGTAAGTGACTTGCCCAGGATCACACAGCTAGTGAATATCAAGTGTTTGAGGTCAGATTTGTACTCGGGTCCTCCTGACTCCAGGGCTGGTGCTCTATCCATTGCTCCACCTAGCTGCCCCCAGGAAGGCTGTCAATATAAGGGCCTAGTGACAGACTGTGGGTCTCCCATCTGAGGGCTTGCTTATCTAATTGGCTCATCATGAGAAGTTTGGAAAGCTGTTGAATTTATTCATCCACAGGAACTCATGAAGGCTATCTTCTCAAATGCAGAAAGGTTATATCTATATTGGTAGGGGAGGACCTAGGGCAGGTGGGTGGTACAGTGGGTAGAGCACTGGGCTTGGAATCAGGAAGACTCATCTCCATGTGTTCAAATCTGGCCTCAGACACTAACAATGTGACCCTGGTCAGTCACTTATCCCTGTTTGCCTCAGTTTCCTTATCTGTAAAAATGGGCTGAAAAAGGAAATGGCAAATTACTGTAGTATCTTTGCCAAGAAAACCCCAAAAGGGGTCATGAAGAGTCAAACACTATTCAACAGGAACAGGGGAGGAACCACAGAGAACCCTGAAGTATGTATGTATAAACATATGCATCAATCCCACTACGCACCCACTCAACTCCTGCTGAATTAGGTAGTAAATATTTCAGAAGTGCTGGAATTATGCCTTATTCACCTTTTCTCATGTATTGCAGCAGTTTCATCCATAGCACCTAGGGCAACAGCATGCCTTTAGTCCTCAAAATACTTCAACAATCTAGAGTATTTTGCTTGTTGTAACAAGTTAGTGGTAATTGTGTAGACAGCTGATTCAGGAATGACTTCCACATCAGTAATGAGTTGCTTCCTGCATGTTACAACATAATCAGTTTTATTTTTGTGATGTGTGGTGTACACAATGTGCACCTTTGCCTACCAATTCTTTTCTCAAAGAAATCAGTCATACAAGTCTTTGGTTTCTTTCATTCTTTATTCCTGATCTACACTAGGTGTCCCAAAAGTCTTAGTGCAGTCTTAAGCTATTAAAGCTTAAAGGATTTTACAATTTAGAGTACCACCAGACTGTCTTTAAACCATAAGCTATTAAAGCTTAAAATTGAACTATGACTTTAGGGACATGCTGCATATCCGAACAAATTTCTTGTCATCTATTCTTTTCTTTGCTTTGTAGTTCCTGAGGAGCACAGTATTTGTTGATTTAACTCTGACAGCCTTATTGAGTTCTTCATAGAATTTCTTTTACCTTTCTATCCTCTGTAACAGGTGTTTCTGCCTAAGATGCAATTATTTTCATGGTGGAACAGTCCTGCCAACAGAATGACTCCCTCCTCCCACCAAGGGTCAGCCCAGCGAAATGTAGGGAGGCTTATCACCACTGTCTGATTCCTTGCTGATAAATTCTTTGGCCATGGCAACCCATGAAACAAAAATACAAAATTATTCTCAGACCTTTGCCACTTCTGCAGTAATAGTGGCTTTGAATCATACTGATCTTGACATCCTTAATTTAAACAAAACCAGAAGAAATAAAGAAGTTTTAGCTAAATGTAAAAATGATTCAGGCCATCCTTGGAGAGGCAAATAATGTTAGTCAGTTATTCAACAAACATTTAAGTACCTACTATGGTCCAGGCACTGTTCTAAATACTAGGGATAAAAAGAAAGGCAAAAGACAGTCTCTGCCCTTGAGGACCCCACAAGCAAACAAATATGTACAAAAAGCTATGTACAAGGCACATAGGCAGCAATTAACAAGAGAAGGTGCTAGAATTAAGAGGGATGAGGAAAGGCTTACTATAGAAGGTGGAGTTTTAACTGAAGGAAGGACTTGAAGGAGGCCAAGGAAACTGGGAAACAGAGATGAGGAAGGATGAGGGATAGCCAGAGAAGATGCCTGGAACTCAGAGACACATTGTCTTCTTCATGGAAAAGCAAGAAGACCAGTGTTACTGAATCAAAGAATACCCAGAGGATGTAAGACATAAGAAGACTGGAAGGGGGGTAAGGGTGTGAAGGGCTTTGAACATAAAACAGAGGATTTTATATTTTATTCTGGAGGTATTGGGGAGCCACTGGTGTTTATACAGTAGGGGGGTAACATGGTCAGACCTGCACTTTAGGAAAATCATCTTAGCGGCTAAATGGAGGGTGAACCAGAGCGGGGAAAGACTTGTGTCAGACAGACCAACCTAGGCATGTCAGTGGTTTAAAATATATAGAATATGTTATTTACTTTTAGTTATGTCTTTTTTTTTAACATCACAGGATAAAGTAAATAATGATTTATATACTCTCTGGGAAGGCTGATACATAAAACATCAAGTCATGATACAGTTTGAGGGACTTCTGAATAGGCACTTTATATGTTATTTCAGCTCTGCCAAGTGCTCCAGGTCCGTGTCTTCTGGCAAATCTACCAGTCACTTCTGACCAAGAGACCCAGATCTTGAGACCTGTGAAACTCACAATGTAGCCTCTGAAGCTGGACACATCCATCTCATGACTGCTGTTTGGTCACCTACTATCAGACAAAGAAAAACAAAGCAGAAGAGGCAACCAGAAGCCTAGACTCAAGCTCATTGAGCTGAGCCCCTTGCTCTGGCTTCCATGTGGAGCAGATGCCATATTGCCAGGTTGAAGGTTCTTTCTTCCCCCACCTCTCACAGGAAGTCCCAGAATTATACCATGCCACCTATAGAGTAGGCCAGAAGCTGTCTCTCCTTTTTAACTGATATGTCCCCACCCTCACTGCCATCATAGGGCTAAGGAGATCACTTTGTCTTCCTAAAACAGCTGAGCCAGCACACATAGGGGCTGGAAGCAGGCAGAGCAGCTCTGTGTATACTCCATGGGGTATGATCCCCATTACATACATGTTTGGGACAGACAGTACAAATGGACAAGGAATTGGGCCAAGAATTAAATAGGAGGAGGAGAGCATGTTGGATTGTCTTTGAGAAATCTTGCAGTGCTCCATTAATGACCCTAAACTTTTCCCAGAAACAAAGGACCATCTTTTTCATGGCAATATTCCACCAGCCATGAGTCATGGAATAGTACACAGTCTGTGAAGAATTAAAAAAGAGAATCACAAAGGGCAGTGGAGAGGTGGATGTGAGCAGGCTGCAACACATAACAAATAAGAAACTATAAGGAACTGGAGTAAAGACATGTATCATTGAAAATGAAGATAAGCTGGGCATGAGATAAAGTGAAGGCTAACAAGTATCCAGCCTGAGTGATGCCTGGTACAAGCTAGCATTTAGTAGCAGTAGTAGTAGTAGTAGTAGTAGTAGTAGTACTAGTAGTAGTAGTACTAGTAGTAGTAGTAGTTTCCTAGTGATGTTAAGAAAAAGCAAAGAGAGCTCCTGGTGTGTTGGTTGGATCCTCTCGTGTAGAACTTATGGAAAGACATGGACAACAGTTGCCAAGGGTGGGTAGGCATGAAATACATTGCAGCTTCCATTATTGGAGAGAATATCCACATTGATGAGAACACAGATTTGAGAAGTAAAGTTCATTGGCTCATACTTTACAGAGTATACCCTCCTCCCTTTTTTGTAATTTGGAATAATAATTATACTTCTCCAGGAACATTTAGACATTTAGACTTTTCCAAAAGGAAAGGCAGAGAGTGAGCTATATGTGGCTCTGCTGGTTTGTTTCTCTGATTTAGTAGCTCCCATTTTGTGTCTGTCCCTGACCACTAGGCTGTGTCCCTTATTGGTGTAAGCCTGAAGGATGTACAAGTAATATATATGTGTATGTATGCATAAATATATACATACACATATAGACCATATATAAAATGCACACACACGTACATATACATTTATACATACATGCATACATACATATACTAACATTTATAAAGTACTTTCTATGTGACAGGCATTGTACTAAGCTCTTTACAATTTTTATCTCATTTGAGCCTAGGAAGTAGGTGCTATTATTATCTCCATTTTACAGATAAGGAAAGTGAGACAAACAGATGTTAAGTGACTTGCCCCAGCTAGTAAGTGTCTGAGGCTAGATTCGAACTCAAATCTTTCTGACTCCAAGCCTCTCATGGAGTTGGGGGGGGAGAGATATACACACATATAGCATATATAAAGATGTATATATTTATAATATATAATATTGTAAAGGCAGAAGATTCTTGACTAGTATGATTACTATTAAAGTACTGTCAAATTGGTTGTAATTGGGCTCTAATCCCTCTTAATGCTCATCTTGTACCTTTTGTTTTGTTTCGTTTTCGAGGCAATTGGGGTTAAATGACTTGCCCAGGGTCACACAGCTAGTAAGTGTCAAGTGTCTGGTCTGAGACTAGATTTGAACTCAGGTCCTCCTGACTCCAGAGTTGGTGCTCTATTCACTGCACCACCTAGCTGCCCCTATCATGTGCCTTTTGATGACTTTTTCTTGATCTCTTGAGAGAAGAGGGAGTTTATAATTGGGTGAGGATAAGGAAAGAGGGAGAAATAATACACTTTTCTTTAGGCCAACTTCTTAATGATGAATGACTCCCTACTCTCCTAACCATTCTTGATGTAGAGAAGTGGGAGAAAATTTTACTCAGTCAATGGCCATCAGATCATGGCATTTAGAGCTGGCAGGAACCTGATAGGTCCTGAAGTCTATAGAGGAGGCGACCAAAGGTTAGAGAGGCAAAGTGATTTTCCCCAAGTTGCATAGCTAGTAAGGAAAAGAGCTGGGATTCCAACCCAGGTCCTCTGACTCCAAATCCCATTTTCTTCCCTCTGTACTCCTAGGAAATGACGACTTTCAGATGTACCATAGTAAAGCTTGAACTTGAAAATTATTTGATTGTTGATGGCACATTCAAAGTATGCAACTGTTGTGGTGGTAATGGTAAGAAATGAAAATAGGATTCTGGTTTTCCTGATTATTTCATAAACCTATATGTAGCCTTAGAAAAAATCACAATAGAGGTTACTGGATTAGGAACAATATAATAAAAAAAAAAAAACATTTATTAAGCACCTTTCTGTCAGGCACTGTGCTAAGCTGTGGATACAGTCCCTGCCCTCAAGGAGCTTGCAACTTAATGGGGGGTGGGGGGCAGGAGACAGTATGCTAAAGGAAGCTCAAAAGGGAGGGGGGAGTGCCAGAGGATACCCAGCCAGAGGAAGGGGGAGGTAGAAGGTGGGAGCAGGGAGGCATAATGAAGATATGAAGTGTATACTAGGGGTTTTCATGTTAAGTCAACACCATCATGAAAAAGTTAAAATGTCACAATTGCTGGATACAATTCTGAATCATGTAAAATTTCTAATTCTGAAATCAATCTTTAAGAGACCTAGTAACTGCAGAGGAAAATGAAAATACATTTCTGTGAACAAAATGGCAAGGGGATGCGGGGTGGTCACGGTATTCAAGTAAAGGTATAGAACAGTATCAACTACCACATTCCTGCTGTCTTATCACCAGCAAAGGAGAAAAAAAATGAAGGTAAAAACCCAGATTCCTCAAGGAACTTTCTATCATGTAGAATTCCTCTCACAAGCTGCTATCATGAATAAAAGTAGTTGGTAAAGGTAAGAATAAGCCAAACTCTAAGGAGTGATAATGAGCAGGCAGTCCTGGAGAGCTGATAACGAAACATACCTTCCTTTCAATAAACAGGTCAGGACCATAAATGTGAAATGTGTTCTGTGCTCTTAGTTGCTTAGTTGGTTGCTATTTACTATGTCAACTTTTTCTTTGTTACAAGGAAGGGCTCACTGTAAGGAAGGCTTCTAGGGAAAGTCAGTGTGGTATAAAAAAATGCAATGATAAACTTTAAAAAATAAAATGCTCAGATTTTTTTTTTTAAGATAACACATAGGCACATGGAATGAAGGTCTTTGTTCAATTCTGCCTGGATTTCTATTATATCTCTTAGCACAAGGCTGTCTGCTACACTTCCCAGGTGTTCAGGAAGTGCTTTTTCCATTGAGAGGACACTGTAAGTTTGAGAGAAAAAAAAGCTTTTTGTCTTGTCTAAACTTTATGTCACATCCAACCAACAGTTCTGTGCACACAATAAGTACTTAATATTTATCGAATTTTTTACGTTTAGGGAACAAAACTTGTTCAAAGTTGGTTTCCCAGATGTGCCCCTGAATGGAGATTCCTTCTGCAAAAGGCCTTGTGTCCATTTTTTTTAAAAGGGGTAATTGAAAGTTTTAGGTTGATTGTGAAGAAGAAAATGTGCTTGTAGTTCTGTTTGCTTCAAAAATTGCAACACTATCTTATGATTTGGCTGTTGAAGTCTACGTTGTGCTTCTTCCTGCAAAGGATTAAAGTCAGAATTTAAAGCAAAGCCCTGACTTCTAGGGGTTGGGGGCTTATCAGTTAGCCTCTACTTACTAATCATCCCTTGCTTCACAACATTACTGTGCTAGGCTTTCCAAAAGTCCACCTAGGTGAACATGTATGGTGTTCATTACATCTGCTTGGTGAAAATGGATGATGTTGCTATGATAGAAATTTTAGCTAGTAACTTGGTGTAACATAGATCAGAAGTCTTAAGATTTTTGTTCCTACCTGATATAAAATTTTCATTGGTACTTCAATTTCCAGTCTTCATTTCCCTGAAAAGTTTTCCTTTCTGTTTATCTTGTTAATTCACTTCAAACCAGTCTTTCAAGACCATTTGGTGTATACCTTTACTTAAATAAAGTCAACAAGCATTTATTTTTAAATATATATATATTTACTTTGTTAAATATTTCCCAGTTACATGTGAAAACATTTTTAAAATTTATCTTTTAAAATTTTGAGTTCCAAATTCTCTCCCTCCTCTCTGCTCCACCCCTTGAGAAGGCAATACTGATCATACATGTGAAGGTGTGCAGAACATATTTCCATATTAGCCATGTTGAAAAAGAAAACACACACAATAAAAACAAGAAAAATAAAGAAAGTTTAAAAAAGTTAGCTTCAATCTACACTTAGAGTTTATGAGTTCTCTCTGGAGGTGGATGGCATTTTTTATCATGGGTCCTTTGGAATTATTAACAAGCATTTATTAAGTACTTATTAGTGTTAGGTAGGGCAGCTAGGTGGCACAGTGGATAGAGTGCCAGACCTAGAGTCAGGAAGACTCATCTTCCTGAGTTCAAATCTGGCCTCAGACACTTATTAGCTGTGTGACCCTGGGCAAGTCACTTAGCCCTGTTTGCCTCAGTTCCTCATCTGTGAAATGAGCACGAGAAGGAAATGGCAAACCACTCTAGTATCTTTGCCAAGAAAACCACAAAAGGGGTCAGGAAGAGTTGGACACCACTGAAAACTGACTGAACAACAACAATAGTGCCCACTAGGCACTATTCCTAGGTCAGTGCTAGGAATGCAAATACGCATAAAGAAAGACAGTCTTGGCCTTCGGGAAACTTGCATTCTAAAGCTAATGAAGTAAGACTTTTTTTTTCCCCTAGTGGTAGTTGTGAATTCAAGTGGCTTTTGACAAATAGAATATTTGGTATAGCATAGAAAGGTCCTGGAGCTTTTGAATGTGTGGGTTGTATGCTTGCAAAGAGGGGTAAGGTTAAAAAAAGAAGCAACAATCTTTGGGAACTTTTTCATCTTTTCAGTAGTACCATTAAGATTAATAAGAGGAGAATCCTTCTTTTCCTCTTTGAGAGTGATTCTGTTCCTTCCTTCTATCCCATGTACTCCATGCTGCTTGCATCTTCTGTCTGCCTGGAGCATTCTGTTCCAGTGTCTACCTCAGGAAATGGGCTTTTTATTAATAATGATTTGTTCTGATGAAACTGTCTTAAAAGAGTGGTTTTTTCTAGGTTGTGCCTTTCTGAAGAATAGATATTCTATTTGGCTTAAAACAATATTTGGAAGAATGAGAATGGATCTCTACTTGCCTTTTCTTGGATTTCAAGTGTTGTCTCAGTGAGTTATGCAATAGCTTAATGTCCTCCCATGCGCTAAGAAATAGGAACAGAGAGTAATTTCACAGTAAGGAATTTGATTGAGGAATATCTTCTAGGCTATCCTTAACCTCCCCTGGTTTCCAACTCTGCACTTCCTTTGTAGTAAATCCAACAGCATGTTGAAGATGTTCAATGTCAGAAGGTGGAGTTTAGGTTGCATGCACACCTAAGGGGGCCTAAATGATGCAAAAGAAGTTTGGATTACAGCCTAGAATGGGAATGTACTGTTTGGCCTAATTAAAATGCAAGAAGGCTGTAACCATAGTGGAGTTGGAGACAAAGAGGCTGTCTTTAATGTTAAATCTCTTATTTTGTACTGTTCGAATAGCCAGACCAGACCATCTGGGGAGCTTGCTGAGAGTAACAGAAGGACCAAGCCAATGAAGTTTTCAATAACCATCGAGCAGGCCCGATGGCCAGGGTATTTATTTCATTGTGCACTGAAATATTCTGAGGTTGATTGAATAACCAAGAGCAACAGCTTGGTGATGAGAACAGCCCTAGATATGTGTAAACACTCAAAGGGGACAGTCCACCTATGGCTTTCTTTAAAACCCTAGCTAGGACAGGATACAAGATATAGAAATGCTATCTTGGTCAGATTCTTAGCCTAAGAAATGAGATGAATCATTTCTTTCAGATAGCATAAAAGCAAAGCAAAAAGAGAAAGAGAGGCAGTAGCCTATTTTTAAAATCTTATATGAGACTGGAAGGAAGATACAAACTTTGGGGTCCAGAGGATGGCAGGAATTAGGATATGGATAAGAGCTTACCCCTTGGGCCTAATGTAAAATAAGAATGCCCTCTGGTGCATGGTTAAGGCCACTCTAAAATGCCTTAAGTGATAAAAAATTAACCTCTTCTGTCTTAAAGGAGACTCCTTCCTATCTGTCAGTGTTGAGTGTTTTTTTTTCTGGTAGCAAGCAGAATCTTAAATATTATTTGATCCCTAAGTTTAAGTTAATTTTTTATCCTTTTTGGAGACAGTTGTAAATAGGACATGTGAAAAAGCATAGGAAGAAAGAAGAGTGGTGATATGCAGGACTAGTCAGAAATTAAAAATCACTGATCCAGGAACCAATAATGGCAAAGAATTGAACTACTTTACTGAATCCAGGCATTTTTACTGAACCATGAACCAAACCAAACTGATATCTTCCCCCCCACTAAAATAATAATAATAATAATAACCAACCTAGTCAACCTGATCAAATCTGAATTGACTTGATATACTATATTTTTTAAAACTATTAAAATAGGTAAATCATAACCTCTCTGGACCTCAATTTCCCCAACTATAAAATAAAGGGAATTGGATTAGATTATCTCTTTGTTGCTTGCCAGTCCTTAACCTAAGATGCTATGATCCTGTTCTACAAGAAGAACCGTTATTTTGTTCTATTTGAATCATTGAACAGGAAGGAAGAAAAGAAGCAAGTAAACATTTCTTAAACACCTGCTATGTGCCAGGCACTGTGCTGAGTACTTTACAAATATGATTTCACATGGTTCTCACAAAAACCTTGGGAGGTAGGTATTATTATTATCCCCATTTTACAGATGAGGAAACTGAGGCAGATAGAGGTTAAGTGACTTGCCCAGGGTCATATAGCTAGTAATTATCTGAAGGTGGATTTGAACTCAGGTCTTCCAAACTCCAGGCCCAGCATTCTATTCCATTGTGCCACTTAGCTGCTTCCACTGTAGTCAAGTGGAAAATATTAATGCACCAGACCAAGCTATCTGACCAACCAACTCTACAACCACGTGGAAGCAGTATGGTACAGTATAAAGAATGTTGGATTGGGACTCTAAAGAACCTGGGTTCAAATCCTTTCCCTATTGCTTAATTGTTGTATGAACTTGGGCAACTTCTTTAACCTCCCAGGACATGAGTTTCTTCATCTGTAAAATGAGGAGATTTGGAATAGATGGCTTTTGAGATCTTTCTAACTTTAGTTCTGTAATTCTATAACCAAGCTCTCTGAACCTCATTTTCTTCATCTACAAGGTTACAGGATTGGAGTAGATAGCCTGATGTCTCATTCCATTCACAGAATCAAAATCTGGAAGGGACCCAAAGGTGATCTAGGCCAACCTATACTTGAATAGGATATATATCTACAATATCCCTGAAGTGGTCATCCAGGTTCTGCTTGAAGACTTCTAGTACTGGAAAACCCACTGTCTTCCTAGGCAGCCCATTCCCATTTTGGACAGCTCAAATTATTAGGTAGTTTCCCCATACATTGAGGTAAAATTTGCCTCAGCAACTTCTACCAATCATTCTTAGTTCTTCTGCCTTTTGAGGCCAAGAAGAAGTCCAATCTTTCTTTTACATGGCAACCTTTCAGATTCTTTTTTAAAACATTTTTAATGTTAATTTGTGGGTTTTTACAAATAATTAATTAATTTATTTTTAGTTTTCAATATTCACTTCCATAGGATTTTGAGTTTTAAATTTTCTCCCCCTCCATCTCCTCCCCCCTCCCCAAGATGGCTTGCAATCTGATATAGGCTCTACTTATACATACTTATACACATATTTTCACATTAGTCATGATGTAAAGAAGAATTAGAACTAATAGGAGGAACCTAGAGAAAGAAGAAATAAAACAAAACAACGAAAGAAAAGGAGAGCAAATAGTATGCTTCCATCTGCACTCAGACTCCATAGTTCTTTCTCTGGATGTAGATAGCATTTTCCATCATAAGTCTTTTGGAATTGTCTTAGATCCTTACATTGCTTAGATCCTTACAGAGCTAAGTCTATCAAAGTCAGTCATCACACAATGTGACTTTTACTGTGCACAATGATCTCCTGGTTCTGCTCATTTCACTTAGTGTCAGTTCATATAAGTTTTTCCAGGTTTTTCTGAAGTTCACCTACTCATCATTTCTTGTAGCACAATGCATTCCATTACGTTCATATACTACAACTTGTTTGGCCATTCCCCAATTGATGGGCATCTCCTCGATTTATAATTCTTTGCCACCACAAAAAGAGCTGCTGAAAATATTTTTGTACATGTGGGTCCTTTTCCTATTTTTATGATCTCTTTGGGATACAGACCTAGAAGTGGTATTGCTGGGTCAAAGGGTATGCACAGTTTTATGGCCCTTTGGGCATAGTTCCAAATTGTTCTCTAGAATGGTTGGCTCATTTCACAACTCCACCAACAATGTATCAGTGTTCCAATTTTCCCACATCTTCTCCAAAATTTATCATTTTCCTGCTTTGTCATGTTAGCCAGTCTGATAGGTGTGATTCAGAGTCATTTTTGATTTGCATTTCTCTAATCAATAGTGATTTAGAACATTTTTTCATATGACTATAGATAGCTTTAAATTCTTCCTCTGAAAACTGCCTATTCACATCCTTTGACCATTTATCAATTGGGGAATGACTTGTATTCTTATAAATTCGACTCAGTTCTCTATGTATTTTAGAAATGAGGCCTTTATAGGAGACATTGGTTATAAAAAATTGTTTCTCAACTTTCTGCTTCCCATTGATCTTGGTTGCATTGGCTTTGTGCAAAAACTTTCTCATTTAATATAATCAAAGTCATCCATTTTGATTTCATATTGTTCTCTTATCTCTTGTTTGGTCATAAATTTTTCCCTTCTCCATAGATCTGACAGGTAAACTATTCCTTACTCTCCTAGTTTGCTTATAGTATCAGTCTTTGCATCTAAATCATGTACCCATTTTGATTTTATCTTGGTGTAGGGTGTAAGATGTTGGTCTATGCCTAACCTTTCAGATTCCTGAAGATAGCTATCATATCCCCTTTACTCAATTGCTAAGTATTCTCTTTTCTAGTGAAACATCCCCAGTTCCTTCAACCAGTTTTTCATAGCCATGGTGTCTAGTCCAGTATCATTCTGGTTGCCCTTCTTTATATCTAAATTTTTTAAAGGTTTACTCACACCAAAGAATGTGCATATATTCCAAAAATGTTCTTCTAATCATAGGATGATTGCACTTGAATGTGGAAAAATTGATTTTGTAAAGAGCATAAAACGACCTTCATTTTCATTATATAATAAAATTTCTCCACCATCAGGGCAGTTTTATAGCAAAGCAAATCATGAAATACAGGATATGCATAACTACAAACACAGGTCTTTCATTTCTGAAATATTAGCCTCACAACAAAAGCAAAAACACTAGGTTACCCCTGTCCTTCAGAGCTCTTCCTTGAAAAGCTTGAGCTAAGGCTTCCCTGTTATGTCTCATGAAACTAATTTCTGAACCCAGAGAAAGATTCATTTATGAGGATGTATCCAGTATCAGTAGAAAACTTGGTCATTCAAGTGAATTAGAGGAGGGATATCTGAAAGATCTGCTTAGCAGGAAAACACTAAGACCAACAGTTCTTCTTCCCCCTTTTTGGATTTTGGACAAAAAAAATGTGTTTGTAAATTTAAGGGCAAAATAAGTGTACACAATTTTCTCATGAATGGAACACATCTTGTTTTCTAAAATACCCTGCAAAATTAGCCTTCTTCTTTTCTAAGTAACAATAACAATAAGTAGGGGTTTTTTTGTTTTATATTTTTAGCATTTAAAAGTTGCAGAGTGTTTTACCTGTGTCTTCTCTTTTGATCCTCACCAGGATTGCCTGGGAGGTAGGTGCTATTAATATTCTCATTTGACACGTGAAGAACTAGGCAAAAAGAGGTTAAGTGACTGGTCCAGAGTCCAACTCCTAGTAAGTGTCTGAGGCAGGATTTGAGCTTGGGTCTTCAAATTCCACCCCCTCCATCCCCAGTGCCTTCAGATGGGTCAGCTACTATAGCCCTCAAATCCTGATTGGTTTAAATACACTAAAACCTACCTATGTTTGTGGGTTTTAGCCAAGAGTTTTTAACTAGACTGAGTTCTAACTAGACTGATATAGTTTTACCTAAAGTTTAATCCTTGGTTTCTCAATTTTTACTTTTTCTTTAAATTCTCAAATAATTCCAAGTTGTTTGATTCTCATTTAACCAAATAGATGAGGAAAGCTAATCTATCCTTTTATGATTGCAAGCTCTGATTCAGCCAATTATTCCTATCAGCTAGGGGTTTCCCTTTGTAAAATATGGTGGGGAGCGGGAGGGGAGCTACTCTGAGAAGCCCACACTTTGAGAACCACTGGTCTATGAGATTAAGGTTTAGAATGGCTTCCTAGGTGCATGAGGTATAAAAAGCCTAGCCCATGAGGGTTACTCAGTCTTGAAAGAATTCCCACTGTCTTGTGAGTCAGCATATCTTTCTGACCAGGTAGACAACAACTGAGGTCCTTGAGGGCAGGAACTTTTTTGTTGGTGTTATTGTTGTTGTTTTTAAGTTATTAAGTAAGCACTTAATACATGACTTGATAGACTGATTGATAGATGGGGAAGTAGTTGAGAGCCTTGCTCATTAGAATCAGTGTTGTATCTTTACTGATCCTTTTTATGACTGGGTAAACTTCTCTTTGTTAAATATTTTATGGCACACAAGTGTGTCGTTTTGTTCCAATCCCTAGCCTGAACTACTGAACAGGCCTAAATTAAGCCTAGCCCAGAAAAGCACCAGACTGGCAATCTAGGACAATTAGAGCATTCTGAGGTTTAGCAAGCTTCCTCCAAATGAATCACTGGTGCAACCATTTAGTGTTTCTTTTGGTGAAGTCACAATTAAACCACAAAGGAAAGTGAAAATTGAACTAATCAGTAATCTATAAATATGTCCATTAGCTAATGACATGGTGAATACGGAGGCTGTTATTGTGGGTCCAAATTTATGATAAGGAATATACATTCAAAATGTCATATTCTGGTAACAAGTGTTTAAAGATATTGTACTGTACTTTATGGATGATTTAAGGAAGGATCTTTGCTTTAGTTAACTGACTTCAGAACTTAATCTCTACATAAGATGTTTTCTATGGAATTGATTGATTTCAGCTTAAGTATCTACCAAGTGTCCTAGAATTCTAAAGAAAAAAAGATGCCATTAATTAACAACCCATAGATGGCTGTAAAGTGGAGAAGCAGATTTAAATCTGTTGTCTGCTTTTCTGTCTTATGGGATGAAAGGGCTGGGTGGGGAAAGGGAAGATGGCAATAGAATCTTGCTGTTCCATAGCATAAATATCACAAGCTTAGCTTCTGGGAGAGGATCAATTCCAAGCCCTTTCAACTAATTTTATGGTCTGAGTGGATTTCATCAGGTTCTTAAATAAATTGTCACATTAATGATTTCTAAACTGATATAAGTAAGCAACTGTGTTGAGCCAGGCAAAAGCAATTAATGAGCTTCATTGACATCTGGCTTCCCTCTTCTAGAAAGAATTGTTCTTTAAGTCCAGCTTGGGGCTTGTTAAATATAAAGATTGGGAAGAACCAATGAAAACTAACCAGAATGAAAATAATTAAAACACTCTCATCTCTGAGTAGTAGCATTTGGTTTACTATCAGTAGACCTAGCTTTAAATGCCATCTGTTACTAACTATTTGACCTTGGCTAAGGTATTTGACCTCTCTAAGCTTCAATTTCTTTCTATCTGTACAGTGAAGGTACTGATAACTAGATGATCTTTCAATGACATAGTACTATAATAGTAATAAGTTTGTATAAACCTTGTTAATGGCATATTAGAATAGCTAATAATAGTATATAGTGCTTTAAGTTTGAAGAGTGCTTTGCAAATATTAGATCATTTGTTCATTTGATTGCAGCATATTTTTATGGGTTAGAATAATTTGTATTCCTTTTAGTTGTCCAGATCAATATGAAAGTCTCTCTTTTTGTGTGTGGTTGGGGGGTGGGGATGGAGGGAAACAATCTGTCTTATGAGTTCCTGAGCATGTGAAGACTGAAAGCATTTTATTACTTAAAAAATATATTTTAATTAATTCTATTAACTTTTCTCATTCTGGAATATGTTAACTTATTCTTATATCTCTCTATACATCCTCAACATATCATAAATAAAATAGATGTGTCACACCGTTGGACAAGTAAACACACAGACTATGCCATAAAGAGACAACGGAGGGCATCTAGCACCTCCCTCACTAGGAGGTTCGCTTTTGATCCGATCAGACAGGGAGATGGGAATGGAGTCATAATAAAAGGTTAAATAAGCTTACTTTATTCTAGTCTAGTATTCTCAAAGGGAGTTTGCTGATAATGGGAGTACCAATTCCTACAGCATTCCCTAACAACCCTTCTCGCAGGGGCTGGCATATGAAGGGGGGAGCAACTACCCCTCATCTCGATGGGGTCAATTGAGACCGGTACAACTTGTACACTCCCCTAAATCCCTTCAAGCCTCAATGGGGGCTGATTGAGGCAAACACACAGATTTCCTCTCCCAAGCCTTGATGGGAGCTGACCAAGGCACGCACAGCATTCAGCCTGCACATTCACCTCTAAAGCAGGTCAGTTACTGACCAGTGCCCGCTTACTTTATAGGGCAACAGACAAATAAGGCATATTGCCAGCAATAGCCTCACAATTTTACATCATTTCATCTCTCTATCTACTGTGACTGCACAGTAGAAACTGTTTTTGAACCATGATCATGAGAACTCATATCTAATACCTGGGAAGTAGAGATTGTTATGGCTATGGATCCTGGGAAGAAAACTCTAAGAAAGAATAACAAAAAAATCCACTTTACACACACTAAAATTCACCTTACTTATACATACATGTAACATGTATAATGAGTTGGATTACACATATATGTGAATATACAATATAGGCATGTGTAGCACCTTTCATTTAAGTTGTGCACCCAGGGAATTTAATTTTTAAAGGCAGGCATTTATTGAATACTTAATCATAAAATGCATTCTTTATATTCATTAAAGTAAATAAATTAAAGCTAAATTTAATTTTAAAAATTAACAACTAATTAGTGCAATATAAGATTTATTCCCTACCCCACCCCCCATCACCATTTTGAACCACTCCCAACCCCATGGCCAATGTGTAACTGTGTCCCATCCTTTCAACTGCTCCTTCTCCCCCAAAACTTAGGAGGATACACTTCTGTCACTGCTGCTGCCATCACCATGAGGAAGGCATGTCATGAGTGAACATAAGCTTCCTATGTGCATCTCTGTTGCACAATGCAGCTCTTATTGCACAATAAAACAATCCAAACTTTAAAATTAAAAGAACATACCATGAGATTAAGTTAAAGCACAAAACCACTTTTTTGAGATAGTGTGTGCCTGTGCATGCCTGACACACCTTGTGCACACACTCTTATATGTTATTCAACAAGCATTTATTAAATGCCTAATACAGGTTCTGTGTGTGTGTGTGTGTTCTACTTTCTGTCTTGTTTCACAAATACATTTCTAGGAAAAAGGGTTGTCAGCTTCTTCCCTGACATTTGTATTCTCTCCGCATAGGAAAAAGATTCAAGGTATTATGTGAGATTGAATGAGGGAGAAATGATTTCTAGCTCAGGGCATCAAAGAAGGTATTAAGGAGGGAGTGGTACCTGAGCTTTACTTCAAGAAAGGGAAGAATTTTCACTGGCAGAGATGGGGGTGGGGGAAGTTGTTACATTCCTGGGGTTGGGGGGATGTTGTGAGCCAAGGCAGGCTACCACACACTGAGATGAGAGCTGTGAAAGCCCTTTGAGGTCTCAGAACACAGTTGTCACCTGAGTGGTATTTCTTCAGAAAGCAAACAAGCAGGGATATCAAGACTTTTTTGAACTCCCCGCCCCCATCCTCAGGTACCTGATGTTAGATTGAGTGAGGTTTCTTTGGGCAGCATTATTTCCTAATACACTGCCCTGACCACACTGCCGCCCCATTCAGTGTCCATCCCCACTGCCTGAGGTCTAACCTACTTTTTCAGTCTTATTTCACAACATTCCTATTAGTGTATTGTGAGTTCTAGCCAGATTAGATTACTTGCTCTTCACCGGTTTAATTCTTCCCTCTCTTCCCTTTGTGGTTTTGTGTGCATGATTCCCAACACCTGCAATAGACGACCCTCTTCCACTACATATTCACACCTCTACCTGTTTAAGCCTTCCCTTTTTTTCAAGGCCCAGCTCAGTTGCCACATCTTCCATAGTGATATTCCTAAATTCCTTTTCTTCCTTGAGTCTCTTAGCGCCCTTTGTTCAGACCTCCCCCATTCACTTATATTCTTATTTGTATTATAGTTATCTGTGCATGTTTTATTTCTACAAGATTGTGTACTTCTTGACAGCTGGGATTATACCTTTCTTTGTCTCTGTATTTCACATAGTACCTAGCTCACCTATGCATGGAGCACACATAATGTTTTCCTAAGTTTACTGAACTGAATATGGCACTTTCAAATGAATAAGCTTGCACATGCCATTAAGCAGAGGTTTTCTGTGCTTTTCAGTAAATTTGAGAGGACAAGATGTGAGGGCAACAACTGTGATAGTTTTGGTTATTCTGCTTCTCTCAGGAAAGTAAGATGGCACCAGGCCTGTGGTTGCTTTGAAATTCTTGATTTTGAATTTCCAAATATGAGATAAAAAATGCTGAATTTGCAGCGTAGGACAAAGGAAATGGATCCAGATAACATACATTTTCCTCTTTAGAGAGTTCAGGGTACTATAGGGTAGACCATCAGGTATTTAATATCTGCCTAGCATTATGTGAGGGGAAGTTTAACCCAGAAGAGAGAAATTTCTCTCTGTAACCAAAGGAGAAAGAATCATGCTAAAGCAATACAACACAGCAAACATTTATTAAATACCTACTATAGGCAGAGCACTATCTAGGCAGCTAGGCAGCTCAGTGAATAAAGCACTGGACTTGGATTCAGGAAGACCTGAGTTCAAATCCAGCCTCAGAGACTTACTAGCTGTGTGACTTTGGACAAGTCACTTAACCTCTGTTTGCCTTAATCCATTGGAGAAGGAAATGGCAAACCACTCCAGTATCTCTGCCAAGAAAATCCCACAGATGGTATTGGTGTGCTATGGTCCACAGGGTCGCAAAGAGTCAGACATGACTGAACAACTGAACAGCTATAATCTAGACCTTGGGGGATATGCAGAGCTAAAATAAGCTACTGGTGGTCACTGACCTTGTAGAGCTTTCAGCCTAGCAAGGGAACATGAGCTAAACAGAGATAAGTCTAATATATTATAGTACATGATCAGGAATTTGTTTTGCTTGGCTATACCTGTCTTTCACAAGTTTTCTTTTTTCCCTGCAGTGGAAAGGGGAATGGGAGAGAAAGAAAATAAATGTTCGTTCCTTGGAAAAAATTAATTTGAATTTTAAAATATTATGTAAATAAATAAGTGAAATAAAAATTAAATGGAACATGAGGTCAAGGGAGAAGAAAGCTACAGATTGGGGAAAATCAGGGAAAGTTTCCTGGAAGACATAGGTTTTGAGTTAGGAAATTAAAGAATGGGTAGGCCAACAAACAGAGGAAGAGGGTAGCCATTGCAGATATACACACAACAGCACTAAAAAACAGACATAATTATAAACTGTGCTCAGATATGTACTATTACATACAACACAAGTACATTTGCATGGGAGTGTGAATGAGTGGATTATGTTGAGGATAATGGTATACCTCTAAATGCAGCAACCCAAAGATGCTGCTGCTAAATTCATTTCTCTTTGCTCTGAGCAAACCTATAACCTAAAGTCTGTTAGAATGGAGACCCTGACATAACCTATGACATTTTATTGCATGTCCTTGAATAAGTCATCTAGCTTCCTCTTTCATTCTACTTACCCTTCTGTCTCAGGTGACTGACTAAAGAGTCAAATGAGATAAGAACTATAAAACTCTTTGAACTCTTGAAAAGAAATTTGAAAAAATTTCAGTCAAGGTAGCACTATTAATATTAGTTGCTTTTTTTTTTTGGATTTGTCTGTAGCCCTCCCGCTAACTGTCTCCTGCTGGACATGTCCCTCCTTTGACTCCTTGGGAAGATGTCCCCTTGCTTCAGAGAGCAGCTGGACCACCCATTCTGAGGACACTAGTAGCCCGAGTATTGGCCCATCATATACAGACATGCAGGCTCTTGATGCTGAGGAGCAGACAAGTGGCGGGGCTTCGGGAGCAGATTCTGCTGGTAAGACAAACCAAGGTGAAAGACATTTCCATCTGGCTTCAATGTCTCTCTGTTTTCTTAAAACTCTTTTTCAGTTTGGTTCATGTTACTTGTTAGGACTTTATCAGAGCATTTCCATCCAAGGCAGCATAAAAATTGCAATAAGGAGGCAGGTTTCATTGGATTCACCAGCAAGTTAACGTCAGGGAACATGTGAGATGACTAAGTGGCATAGTGGATATTTAGTGTTGGATTTGGAATCAGGAAGACCTGAGTTCAAATCCTGCCTTGGACATTAGCATTGTCAACTTGGGTAAGTCACTTAGCCTCAGTTTCCTCATAAGATAATTATAGTACCTACCTTCTGGCATTGTTGTGAGGATCAAATGAGATAATATACATATGAAATGTTTTATTGTAAATATTAATGAGTTATATAAATGCTAGCTATTGTTGTTATTGTTTTATGAATATTATAATGAGGCATTTGAGGATTCTGTTCAGCACCAGCCTTTTTCCTGTGTCCATTTATTTTCCCCTCCATATATCTGTGAGCTGTGAGCAGTATGTACAAGGCTAAACCTTTCATCCTTCTCTGCCTCCCACACATCTTTTCTGCCCGCAGAGCTCCGTTGACATAGAATAAAGCTCAGTTTAGGAAAGAGACACACAGCATGTGGAAGGAGATGAAAATTGGGACCCTAGAAACTGCTTCCATTCTACTGTTCCTTTGCTGTTTTTCCTGTCATAATCTAAATATTCTTCCTATCAGTCTGTGCAGTCCTGTGACCTCTAATGCTAAACTAGGTAGTAGATTTGGCAGGGATGTTTACTTTTCCTGGCCTATGGAGTATTGGTAAGTAGACAAGCATTTCTTGACTGTTTTTGTGTTTGGAATCTTTGATGATATACTGGATTGAGGGTAAGGGGGAACGTGCATGTAAAAGAAATGGTGTATTCCATTTCACTGGTTTCCTTAGCTCAAAAGATATTTTCTTTGCTGATTTCTAGTGCTATTGAGAGTTTCTATGTGGAGGATGTGGGCCACTTTGTATTTTAATGTTGTTTGTCTCTCCTTATCAGATTTAAATGGTTTCTGAAAGTCCATCTCTAGAGTATTTAGACAATTTTCAGAGACACAGTGCTATTCTTGGGTTCCCAGAGGAAAAGCAGGAGGCCTCACCATCACAAGTGCTCTCAACTAATTGATCAAGATTGACTGGTTAATCTTCCAGATGACCTAGTCAATTATGGAGCTAATTGTCCTCCCTGTGATTCTTAAGCATTTCTGATGGAGAGACAGGTGTTGCCAGAAGCCTCAGCCCTCCCCTATGGCTATTCAAAGCATTGAAGAGGGGACAGAATGGGTGAGGGGCATGTATATCCACTAAGATTTTGCTTAGTTTCAGCAACTTTTCTGTGTCCCCTCCACTGATTTACTGTTTCATTGCTCCTCCCTAGGCCCATTCCTTCCCCAGAGGGAATTTTTTTCACTCCAGAAGAGTGAAAAGTAGATTTCCTCATTGAAAATGTTTGTCTGGTCTAAGACATACTTTGGAGGATCCCTGTACCTTGTTTTTATGACAGCATTACTTTAACAATCTAGCCATGGAGGAGCTTTAGTATATAATGATGTCTCAAACATTTCTCATCTGTCATAGACATGATTAATTTATCTCTCTGAAAGTTAAAAATTCTAGTGCCTCCACTTCCCCAATACATATGAATATAATTTTTGACCAATTTGAATAAAAATAACTCATTATGATCTGGTCCTGGTCCAGAAAGTAAGGAAGAAAGAGTGGTAAAAATTAATTGACAGCTAATCTCATCCACTTTAAAGATGCAGAGAAAGAGAAATGAGACAAGAATGTTGAGAGTTTTCTTCTTTTTTAAGCAAAAGACAGCTACCTGAATCAGAGCCACAGTCTAGACAGCACCTGTTAGCAGGCAGTTAACATTTGTAGAAATGAGCTTTTGTATTTATACAAATAAGACACAAGTTTTGGGAGAGTGGGATTGTGTAGCAAGACTGCAAGAGCCGATCTTGAGCTCTCAGGGACTCACTGGGGAAAGAGACTGCCTCAGAGATTGTTGGGGGGGTTTTCCCCTACAAGCAGAGCTATGAGTCATTGTTTAAGGACACAGTTGTATTAATGCAGTGACAATCTCCTTAAATATAGAGAAATACAGATTAAGTGCTGAGATGTTTTACTTGATTGAATATAAATTATCTTGTTGGTCAGGGAAATCTGCTTGAAGAATGATGTTTCTTCTACAGAAGGGTGGTTCTTAATGAGACAAGTTCAAGCTTCTCAAAGCTGGGAGACAGTATGTGTGCTTCAATTAGGTTTTGCATATTCTCCTATACTTAACCCAGACCTAGGAAGAAGGAACTTTGTGTAAGATGTATTGATATACCCAGAGGTAGGAACAAAGCTGATGATAACATTCAGGTTTTTTGTTTGCAGATATGGTCATTTTCTCATGTCGAACACTTTCCAGATGAACTGTTGAAAGCAAAAAGGAAAAAAAATAAAAGAAAAACACTTTCATTTCTTTAGCCTTTAGAAAAAGACAAAAGTTGAGAGGTTTGAGTGTAGATCCTTCTCATTAAGCATTGGATATGTGCATGACCCTTGGTTAAAATCTAATGTAGTATCCAGGATAGTAATCTCATCCAGAAATCATGAGCTATTTAGGCTAAAGTTGATGATATGTAGTTGATATCATAATCTATAAAGTTAGTTACCTAAATATATTTCTAATGAAATATTGTCCCTTGCCAAATTACTTTGCTTATCATCTCTAGGTGGAATAATAGCTACCTTGGTAGTACTGAGAAGGTTATAAGATAATTAAATAAGTGAATGTAAACCACATTAACATCATGTAGTTATAGCCAAAGTATTAAGTATCCTATTAAAAAAAAAAAGCTTTACTGCTTGAATCAAAGGGCCTAGTTTCAAATCTTGCCTCAGTCACTTAATATGTCTATTACCTCTGTGACCTTAGGCAAGTCATTTGACCTCTTTGGGCCTTAGTTTTCTCATCTGTAAGATCAGAGAATTGGACCAGATGGCCTCTCAGATCCCTTTCAGCTCTCGACCCAAGATTCTCAGGGAAAGGTGGAGACATTAGCTCAATACAAAAAGGAATCAAGTCAGTTCAGATCAATAAGCATTTATTAAGTACTTACTATGTGCCAGGTACTATACTAAATGTTGGGGATACAAAGGAAGTTTAAAAAAAAGGCAAACAAACAACAACCCATTTTCTGCTTTCTAGGAGTTTACATTTTGATTGGGGAGACAACACGTAAATAACCAGGTACATGGAAAGATAAACACATAGTAGAAGAAGGTAATCTGAAAGGGAATTACATTAGCAACTGAGTGGACCAGGAAAAGCCTCGTATGAGCTGAGTCTTGAAGGAAGCCATGGAAACTAGGTGGTAGAGGTGAGGGGGCAGCCTTCGAGGAATGGGGGATAGCTGGTGCAAAGATGGGAGATAGAGTGTTTGTGCAAGGAACAGAAAATAGGCTGGTGAAGCTGGATCATAGAATTTGTGAAATGGAATTAGGGATAAGAGGACTGAGGACAAGAGGCCTGGGGATATCACAATTAGAGGATGTGATATGGATGAAGAACCATCAAAGGAGACTGAAGAGTGTTTGGACAGATAGCAGAAGAACCAGGGGAGAGCAGTGTCACAAAAACCTAGGGAAGAACGAGTATCTGGGAGTATCTGGATCAAGCATGTCAAAGACTGGAGAGAGGCTTAAGGTTTTTTTAAAAAAAAACCTTGGGTTTGGGAATTAAGAGGTCATTGGTAATTTTGCAGAAGATTGTTTCAGTTAGATAATGAGATCAGAAAACGGATTGCAGAGGGTTTAGAAGAGAATGAGAGGAGAGAAAATGGAGGCACTCATCGTATACATTATTTCCTCAAGAAGTTTAGCCATGAAGAGGTAGAAAGATATAGGATGATAGCCAGTGGGAATGGTGAAGGTTTGTTTTTTTGAGGGGGGGTTTGTTTGTTTGTTTTTTAAGGATGGGGGTGATAGTCATTTTATCTTTTGAGAACTTTGAGATTCTAAGACAAAAAGGCCTTGAGAAAAATGATTGCTGGCATTGTATATCTCTTGTCAGCTCCACATAAGCTCAAATTACTTCTCTGTATGAGTTTGCAGTAGAAGCGGAAAAGGTAAGAAAGGAGGACACAGGGTTTGAGAGGCAAAATGGAATTTCAGCTTCAATCATAAGACTAAGTAGCCATTTCTTTCCCTCAGCAACAAAGCAAGCTCTGGATAATAGCCATGGACAGATGCCATTCAGTTCACCTTAGACCTTTGAAGTCCTGGAGGGCAAGGCAAAAACCCTCTTATTTGTGTTGAAAGTGTTATGGTGCCTGAGCCTTGACTCCTGTTCAGTAATGTATTGCTCAGAACCTCCAGCTTTTGTCATCATAAACAGGAGTTCATCTGGGGATTTAGCAGCCAACACAAGGCAATTCTGTCTGGTCATGTAATTGTAAATGGAAATTCTCTGTATTCTACCTAGACTTTTCTCTCATTTTTCCTCCACGGGGAAAATTAGGGGAAGGAAAACAAATCAATTTCCTCACCTTGGTTTAATCACAGAATGTAAAGTAGGCTAAGGATTATAGCCTCATATATGTATTAATGGGTTTAGTTCTGCACTTGGATTTGGTTCATTGTCAAAGAAAATGTCAGTAGAATCAAGGTTAGGTAAGAATGTCCTTCCGTTCCATCCATCTTTTCCTCTTCCTCTCTTCTCTGATAAGCATTTCAAGTTTTGACAAAGCTGAGAAGCCCTGTCAATCCTCAATGAAAATAATTAGCTCTTCAATGCAACATAATTTTAAATGAGAAGATAAGATGAAATAAAGAGTAGAAGGAACCTTCCTTTTGAAATTGCTTCCAACAAGGGAATCCTTGAGATTTCTGAAGATAAACAAATTCCTATTAGTGATACTTTTCGTTGACTTAAAAAAATAATTTAGCCTTTGTATGTGATGTTATGCTTGTGCACTGCAGGCATTAATGTAGAATAAGGAACATGAAGATCGGAGGGAGCAAAAGTGAGAGAGAAATGCACCGAAACATTTCTGTCCCATGCAAATGGGTAGACCTCAGTATAGTCTTTCTTACCTTATAGCTAGCTATAGGACTTAAACTCAGAGCAGCAGGGTGAGTATCAAAACATGAAGGCAAAAATAAAAAATAAATAAATAAAATTAAAAAATGAAGGCAAAAAATAATAAAAAATTTTAAAAAAAAACCATGAAGGCAAGGGGTCTGGTGGAGTTGGATATTTAAAGAAAATTAAAAGCATAAATAGATCCAGGAAAAGGTGGGGGGAGGGGGGGAGGAAATCAGTCCAAAGCACCAGGCTGTATATTCAAGGCAGCACAAAGAAAAATAGGAAATAGTTCTTTGTCTTCTCATCTAAGTGCTTACAATCAAATAGACTGTCCCCTAATTCTTAGGTGATTCTTAGGCTCTAGGCATTTAGAAGCTAACCGATTCTAAGGAACTCACTTTAGAAGATACCTAGTGCTTCAACTTTTCATCCAATAAAGATATTACTTCAGAGGTTGTATAATTATCTGCTTGAGTACCTGCAATCACAGGGAGCTTACTCTCTCCTAATGCAATCTATTCCAGTTTTGAAGAGTTGTAGTTCTTAGAGAGTTGTTCCGTATGTTGAAACAGAATTTGCCTCTTTCTAATATCTCCTTATTAGTCCTAACTCTGCCCTCTAGAGCAACATAAAAAATCTAATCCATATTTTGCTGTCTTCAGGTGTCTGAAGTGCTGTCTTGCATGAGTTCCAGTGTTCTGCAACCAGTGGACAAGACCCCCAAGTTCTGGGTTAATTAAGATCTGGTTCAACCTTTGGGACTGTTTCCTACCCCCACCACCCCAAATCATCACTTACTCATTTCACATCCACCTAGAGCTACTTCTGGGAACCTCAAAGTATAGGTCATGTTTAGGTCTTCACAGATGCAAATAAAAAGGTCCCTAGTTCATGCCTTTCCTCTTTTCTACCCGGAATCCAGAAAAACACAAAGGACTCTCAATGGCTCATGCTAGTCAATACAGTTTTCCTTCCCTTTCCAGTATTCCTAGCTTCATCCCAGGAACCTACATAGCCCTTCAGCTATACTACACTAAAGGTTTGAACTCCCTGTAGAAGAAGAACAAGCCAGTACCTCACACAGCCGGAGGTCTTACTTTCTACCCCTAGGACACTCACAGGCCTCTAGACTTATAGTATTACCTTAATAGTTTAGAATCCCCCCCAAAAGAAAAAAAAACTTTCTCACCAGATAAGAACTATCTGAATGGGAGTGGTAGAGAGCAAAGTTCAGATTTTGCTCTTCCATAGCTTGGCTCAGTCCCTTGCTGCTCCCCCACCTTGCCTCTGTCCAGGAAGTCCTAAGAAACCTTCAGAAAGCTTGTGTTTCATGACCACCTGGAGGGTTCAGTTAATCCTACCACTCAGCCTGTTGTTCCCTTTTCCATGGCTGTTCTTTCTCAGACTGACAGGATATGCTTTTATGTCTGCACAGCTTGGTCCAGGAACTTGAAGCCAGGGAGTCTTGCCACTCTACTGCTGTCCAAAGTTCTTGCCCTCTATTGGGCTAAAATGATCTGCCACCAGATAGCTAGTCAGCATATCTGGGGGTGAGGGGATAGGTGGTTCCAGGGGGCTGTGACAATGCCCAGGCTTAACCCACTAACCCCTCCCCCACAACGCTCGCCCAACCTTTTTATCAAGTCTCAGCTGTCTGTGGATGTCTGATTTAGCAACTTTACCAGGTCTGTTTGCTTCCTTTTATAAGCCAAATACAAAGAGATGCTAAGTTCCATAATAACCTGGGCCAATCTAATTATCCTCAATTCTGAGACTTAATTGCTCATCCTCTGTGAGGTGTGAATGGGCCAACAATTATCCAGGCCCTGGAGATTTTGATCTAGGAGATATAATCAATGCTTTGGCGGATAATGAAGAATCCCAAACAATGACCTCATCCTTCTCTCCCTTACCAAGTTAATTATTTTATGCTTCCTTTCTTTTGAGTAACTATTCCTGAGTTCCTTCAGTTGATTTTTAGGTAATAATGTTTACAGATAATTCACTGTCCTTTTTACTCTCCTGAAAATCACCCAGTTTGTTAAGGTTCCTTTTGGGAGTCTAGAATTGAACCTAATACCCCAGATATTGTCTGATCAGAGCATTGCCTCTCTTGATCTTATTACTGTACTTTTGTTGATGCAACCTAAGGTAGCATTAGATTTTTAGTAGCCATGTCAGATTGTGGGCTTATATTGAACTTGTATTTAATTAAAACCATTTTCACATGACTTGCTACCAAGGTATATCCCTCCCATCCAGTGTTCGTGCAGGTGCCAAAACACACACACACACACACACACACACACACACACACACACACACACACACACCCCATACCAAAACCAAAACAAACAGCAACACAACAACTAAAAGAACTCCTCCAAAGTCTAGGCTCCATTGGTCTCTGTTAAATTTAATCTTAGTAATTTAAACCCAGAACATATATAGTCATTGCCAGATAGTTAAGTCCCCCCCCAAAAAAAGTTTGCAATAATGATGTAGAATAGATAAAAAGGCTATGAGAGGTTATTGTAAGGAAAGATCATTTCCTTCTGGGGAAAATCAAGGAAGGTTACCTAGTGGATGTGGTATTTGAGCTAGGCCTTGAAAGCATAAATCAGATTTAAAGAGATAAAGTGAGGTGGGATGGGGATTCTAAGTACAGGAAATGGCATGAGCAAGGGTGTGAAGACAGGAAAGCATTGGGCATGTACAAAGGACAGTGAGTGGTCCAGTTTGGCTGAAATATAGTAAATGTGGGGTAGGAATGAAATAACTTAGGAGAAGCATGACATAAGGGAAAGAAAGTTATGTAGGGTTTGGGGTGCCAGGCTGAGGAGTTTGAACTTGGTCTTCTTAATGAACTCTTACTGACTAATGGTGATCACTTTTTTATGCAAGTGACCACAAATCATCTATTTAAAGAAGCAGCACGTCCTAAGGAATAGAGTACTAGGCTTGGAGTCAAGAATATCTAGATTTCAATCTTGCCTCTGACATGTTCTTGTGATATAGTGATGTGACCATGGATAATGAGGTTAGTAATAACTACCTCCAAGGTTTTTTGTGAGATAATATCTGTAAACATCTTGCAAACTTTTAAGAGCTATATAAAAGACAATCATTTTATTATTTTCATCTTTTCAAGAATCTGTGGTGATCGATTCCTGGTAGGAATCACAGCTAGCCAGATCTAGAACTGGAGTCTCCTAAGCTCAAGTAGTTTTTTCTACCATATTAGTCATCTAATTTAACTGTATTGGTTATTGGGTGTGCTCATGCATAAAATGTGAATATTGACTTGGAGTTCTTTCAGGGGAAAGTTGTGGCACAGCATTAAAATCTAGAGTACTAACAAACCAGACAGAGTCTGTTGCTGCTCTGTGTTTTCTTTGTCAAGTATCCAAGTGTTTCCTTCTGTGGAATTAGTTAGGTCTTGGAGGGATGGTTAAATCTACTTTTTTTCATGCTCCACCAAATACCCCTTGAACTGTGTTTTAAACATTCTAGGTTTAGCAAAACCCAATCTATGTTCTGCCAAGCACACATCATATTTTAAACCTACATGTATTTCAACGCAAATTTAGGCCATGTGTTTTTATTTATACTTCTCTCATCAAAATGGGGTCTTGCCAGAGTAGTAAGATGTCCTCTAAGTTTTGATTTATTTCTTCTCAGAAATATCTAAGCTTTAAGAATTCAAGCTAGCTTAGAACCATGAGAGGTTCCTAAGTATAACCACTTACCATTTAAAGTCAGTGAAACATCTTAAACTCAAAATGTCCAAAACCAAACTCCTTATCTTTCCCCCTAAACCCTCCCCACCTCTTACCTTTCCTATTACTGTAGAAGGCACCACCATCCTTCCAGGTCCTCAGGCTCACAACCTTGGTGTCATTCTTAACTACTTGCTCTCATCCTCCATGTACGATCTGTTACCAAGGCCTGTCAATTTCATCTTGGCAACATCTCTCCAACACAGCCCCTTCTCTTCTCTGACCAACCTCTCTGGTGTTGGCCCTTATCATCTCCCACCTGGACTATTGCAATAGCTTATTGGTTGATCTACCTGCCTCAAGTCTCTCCCTACTACCAACCATCTTCCACTCAGCCACTAAAGTGATTTTCCTAAAGTGCAGATTTGATCATGGCAACCCTTAGTAAACTCTAGTGGTTTTTTTTATCATCTTCAGGATCAAATAAAAAATCCTATTTGGCTTTCAGAGCCCTTCATGACCTAGCCTCCTTTCCTGTCTTCTTACACCTCCCACCCCCATACACTCTTTGATACAGTGATAACTGTCCTCTTTGCAGTTCCACAAACAAGATACTCCATCTCTCAGCTATGGGCATTTTCTCTGGTTTCTCCCCACCCCCAGCCCCCAACCCATGCCTTGAATGTTCTCCCTCCTCATCTCCACCTCCTGGCTTCCCTGGCTTCCTTTGTGTTCAACTAAAATCTTGTTTTCTACAGAAAGCCTTTTCCATCCCCTCTTAATTCTAGTGTCTTCCCTTCTTTAATTATTTCCAGTTTTTCTTGTATGTAACTTGTTCGTATATATTTACATGTTGTATCCCATGTTAGATTGTGAGCTCCTTGAGGGCAGGGAGTGACTTTTTTGCCTGTGTCCCCAGCACTTAGCATGGTACCTGGCATGTAGTAGGCCCTTAATAAATGTTTATTGATTGACTATTAATTGAAACCATCAGCCTTTCTGTAGACTCTTGACAGATTTGTTTCATAGTTTAAGAAAACTGGGCTAGAAATTGAGAAACCTGAGTTCTAGACCCAGCCCTGCTACTTTCTTTTCTTTTCTTTTCTTTTTCAGCCAAAGACAAGGTTTTTTTTAAAACATCTACCATGTTGGCCAGACTCTTAAGGAATCTAAGCATTTGTATTGCTAATGCAAGTGGGCCACATCTTTAGAATCTGAGCAGCCCTACTACTTTCTAGCTATACAACACTGGCCTAGTTATTATATGTCTCATTTCCTTATCTGTAAAATAAAGATAATGATTTTTCCATTCCTACTTTACAGAACTGTTGTAAAGATTGAATGAGATAAAATGTATATGAAAGTACTTTTAATATAGAAAAGTATTACATAAATGTAAGGTATTATTACAATGATCTCATCTGTACTTTACTTAAAAATGTCTTAGATTCATTTTCCTTTTCCTTTCCCCTTCCCCTTCCCTTTCCTTTTTCTCTTTCCCTTCCTTTTCCCCTTCACTTTTCCTTTCCCTCTCTCTTTCCTTTTTGCAATGGTGTTTCAGGTCAAGTCCTATTTAGACTTTTTATTCTTCCTTATAGGTTTGCCACATAGCCTGTCAGGATCACCATATGAGCAATAATGATGGGTCTGATATTAATGGATCTGATAATCAGGCTTTTCCAGATTCCTATAAATGAAATTAAGAGATAACTCAAGGAAAAAAAAACTGTCATCCAAACTTATCCAATTCAATAAAAATGTATTAAGTATCTATTATGTGCCAGGCCTGGTGCTAAGTGCTGGGGATAAAATTAATATAAAGAAAGACAGTCTCTGACCTCAAGGAGATTACAATCTAATGGGGAAAGATAGCACACAAAAGAAGGCAAGAAAATGGGGGGGCAGAGGCTAGTTAACTGGTCTAGGAATCATAGAATCTTTGAGTCAGAGGGAAACTTGAGAAGTCTTCCCTGATTTTCTCCAGTTAGGAATTATTTTTTCCTTCCTCTGACTTCTTTTGGGGGTACTATAAGTGAAATGGGAAATGCAACTGGCCCTTTAAATAGTCTATTAAACATGATACAAAATTAAAGAAATTTAGATTTTGCCACACTTCTATTTACACCTTCCTCTTCCTTTATGTGCTTCTCACCTCAAATTGTAATATGAATGCCCACCTAGGCAGTCATTCATTGGTGACTTTAAAAGTTTGTATGACCACATTAGTCCTCCTGAGGAGGGCAAATGCTCCTTGGAAATGCTTCCAGCCATTGAAAGTTAAAGTTTTTATATGTTTCTTTCCTACTGTAACACTGTTTGGGAATTAATCTTGAGAGTTAACAAAAAGTGATTGGAAATTTGTTATCCTCAGGTAAAGCTAGGTGACCATTATCCATGGTCCTACATAATCCTAGATGTTACCTTACCACCTCTAGTTACCCTGGCACATTGTATGTGTACTTATTGAAGTAGAATCTCAGGGTTCAAAAGGAGATCAGATATATGCAACCATAGTGTAAATAGATCCTACTGTTGGGGCTTCCATTATTAAGTAGTTACTTGTGTTTATTTTTCTCTTTCTGCATGTTTAGGTCATGCTTTAAAGGTGTGTATGATTAGAATCTTTGGTTTTCTCCATTTGGATTACTAGCTCACAACCCAACAAGAAGTCTTTGACTGAATCACATTTCAATAGCACTTTGACCCATTATTTATTTGTGCCTTTCATTAAATAAAGTTATCTTAGTGTTTCCCACCTGTTTCAAAGAAAAGAAGGGTATCTCCTGTTATCTCATCTTAATCATAACAGTAACTCCCTCATCCTCTGTTTTGTCCACTTCAGGAGGAAAAAACAAAATGAGTTAGGGTCAGCTTTTCTGTGTCTTTGAAAGAGGCTGTGTGTATCATTTAACTATTTGGGACTCATTGAGATGGCTGAAGGGGTGGGAAAATGGGGAATGGAAGTGTTAGCTTTTTAAAAAATTATCATTGTATGATTTTCAGTTGCAAACAATTATTTTTATGCTACAGGTTTTGTGGCTATCTGTAAGCAACTAATAGCACTTAAGATTCTAAACTGCTCCAACATCTAACATCTCACATCTAAACTCTTTTCTCTACTCACAAAGCCACCACCCTAGTTCAGGCCATCATGACTTATCACCTGGACTTACAATAGCCTCCTACTCCTTGCCTCATCTCACCCATCCTCACACCATCCAATCCATCCTTCACATAGTTGCCAAAGTATTTCCTTAACTGTCTATCTGGCCTTGTCATCCCCCTACTAAGTAAATTGTGATGGCTCCCTATTACCTCTTGGCTGAAATAGAAACTATTTAACTTTTGGAGTCCTTCACAACCTCATTCAAACATATCCTTTCTGCCACACATGTTACTCTTCCTTGTGTACTCTATGGTTCAACCAAACTGACTTTCTCTCTCTTCCTCATGTGTGGAACTTGGTTTCTCATCTCCATGCCTTTGCCTGTCCTCCAAGCCTGGGATATACTTTCATCTCATCTCTGCCTCGTAGACTCCCTCTCTTCTTTCTTCAAGATGAATGCAGCTCAAGGATCATCTACATGGAGCCTTTCTTATTTTATTTTATTTTAGTTTAGTTTAGTTTTTCGAGGCAATTGGGGTTAAGTGACTTGCCCAGGGTCACACAGCTAGTGAGTATCATGTATCTGAAGCCGGATTTGAACTCAGGTCCTCCTGACTCCAGGGCTGGTGCTGTATCCACTATGCCACCTAACTGCCCCCTACATGGAGCCTTTCTTGTAGCACAGTGGAGAGACTGTTGGACGTAGAGTCAGAACCTGAGTTCAAATCCAGCCTCAGACACTTACTACCTGTGTGCCCTTGGCAAATCATTTAAACCCTATATGCCTCAGTTTTTTCATCCATAAAATGAAGATACAGTAGCACCTACCTTCCAGGATTATTGTGAGGACAAAATGAGATAATATATGTAAAGTGCTTTGCAAACTTTAAAGTGATATATAAATGTTAGCTGTTATCCCCACCCCGAATTCTAGTGTCTTCTCTAGCTACTTTGTGTTTAACTGTCTTACATTTATTTTGTATTTATTTAACATATACATGTGTGCACGTTTCCTAGAATGTAAACTCCTAGGATGGATGAAAAGAAAAGCATTTTTAAATATTTACTATGTGCCAAGCACTCAGATAAGGGTTGGGGAAAGAAATGGAAAAGTGAGACAGCCTCTTAAACTCAAAAATGTCACTCTCTAAATGAGGCAGACAACAAATATGAGAGAGTCCAGTTGCAATGACCAAGGAAAAGCCAGGAATTCCTAAAGGTGTGACAGAGGGATTGATGGCAAGACCCCAAAGGTCCTTATATACCTTAGCAAGTCATATGGTAGTGCCCTGGGATCTGGAGGGTGCAGCCAACAGGGCAGATGGTAAGGCCTAGAGGTTCTCCATCGTACACGAAGGATTTTAGTTGGTGATTTTCTGTTCATCCAAGTTGTATAACGATCTACAACTGTTGATGAGCATCCATCATTAATGGTAAGGGTAGATTGGTCCTGAAGGTCCAAGTAGAAAGGGAATTCTGAGTTCCCTTCTGCAGGGGTGGGAATAGGAGAAGTGATCATTGTCTAATGGGAGGGGGAAAAGGGAAAGGGGCATTGACAGAAAAATTGGAGAAAAGTACCCTTGAGAATAGGGATTGTTTCTTTGTCTTTGTATCCTCATCACCTAGCATAGTGCCCAACACATAGTAGATCCTTAATAAATAAGTGTCTATTGATAGATTGACTTCAGGGATCATCCATTCCAATCTTCCTATTTTATATACTGTCTAGAGAAGTGAGTTCCTTATCCATTTTCATATAGATAATAAGTAATAGACCTAGTACTCAGACTCTAACCACATGACTACAAATACAGTATTCTTGCTGGAACACTGTGCTATTTTGAAAGACCACACTGGAACTACTTCTGTATTGAATGACCAAACCTGAAGATAGTAATAGCCCTAGTTTACCTTTTTCCACATCAGAAAAGGGTCCAACTTTGACTATCTGAATTACAAGCCATTGCTCCTTCTTCATTCAAATAGGAAGAATAGCCTTGTTTCAAAAATGCCTGGTCATTTAAAGATAGCCTAGAAAAAGTTTTGCCTACACTTTTTTAATAATATTTTAAATTTATACAGCTTACAATATGCTCATCAGGTTCTCTTGGGAAAGGCACAGCCTCCGTCTTTAAGTAGATTCCCGATGGGTACTAGAAAAGATGCTTCCCAACCCATTTCAATACCAGTATGTTGGACACAACAACAATGTAGTTAACCACAAAGTGAGTTAGGAATTAAAATCTGTCCTTTAGGGCCTTCTCCTAACTATTTGATCTAGATTTGAATCCTAATTCTGATACTTAATGTGTGACCATGGAAAAGTCACTCATTCTCTCTGGGCCTTAGTTTCCTCATTTATAAAATGACATACCTTGAACAGGTAACCACTAGGATCTTTTGTGGCTGTAAATTTCTGATCCTGTGACTCTCATTAAGCAAACCAGGAATCAGAAAAAACAACTTAAATGAGGATACAGACTATGTCTTACCTAATTTTGTATCTGCCTCTTTGCTTAGCACAGTGTTCTGCATACAGAATGCATTTAAACATTTGTTGAACTAGGAAAAGATGTTAGTTGTATTTTCAGATAATAAGATGTAACCTGAGATACACCACAATAATTTGGATTGAAAATAGAGCTGGCTGAGAATCTGTGGAAAGAGAAATGTTATTCTAATTAATTTGGTGTGGTTGTGGATATTTCTTAAAATCATAGAATCCTATCATTTAGCTTTAAGAGAGTCCTTAGAAGCTATTTACTTCAACCCCTTCCTTTTACATGTGGGGAAAATGAAACCCAGAGAAATAGACTTGGTCTAGGTAGCAAACTTAAGTTTAGTTGCAAATCTAAGATCTAACCTGACTCCCAATCCAGTGCTTCTTAGATTGCTGACTCTTACATGACATAGGATCATAAATTTAGGACTGTCTTGGAAGAGACCATCTGGTTCAACTACCTCATTTTGTAAATAAAGAAACAGAGGCCGCAGGTGTTAAGCAACTTGCTCAGTGTCACATAAGTAGTAAGTAGTAAGTGACAGACCCAGGATTTGAACCCCGTGAACTATGTGGAGATAATTCTCCTTGTGCAGCTCCTATATGAGCAACTACCATAGTCATGACAGTTAGTCAACGCTTTTTGGTCATCATCCTGCACTTAATTTTTTCATCCTTTATATTAGAGGTTTTTCCTCCCATCTTAACCTTTCCTTAAGTTTATCTCTTCCTTCCATGTTCAAATCATCATGGAAAACATCTTTGCTAGCTTTCATGAATTTAGGCCTTCTTGAATATGGGATGTAGCTCTTCTTGATAATATCAAATGAAGAAGAGAATTTTGTATAATTTAGCCACCACAGTCCTGGGACACTTGAAGAATAAAATACACAAGAAACAAAAGAAATTGATTTGCCAGAATTCTCTTGAACTCTTACCCTGTCTTACTCTCTAGTCAGTCAGTCACCAAGCACTTATTAAATGCTTACTATGTGCCATGCACAGTGCTAAGCTCTGGGGCACAAAGAAAGGCAGAAAAACAATCTCCACCGTCAAGGAACTCAAATTTAATGAAGGAGACAACCTGCAAATAGTTATGTACATACAAAATATGTACATTAGATGGAAAATAATCTTAGAGGGAAGGCACAAGTACCTCCTGCAGAAGGTGGCATTTAGGTTGAATCTTGAAGGAAGCCAGGGAGTCTAGGAGTTCAGCTAAGGAGAAGAGACCCTCACGTGGCTTTTGATGTTTTTGAAAATTGAAGGAAAAGTCATTAGCATAGGGCATTGTAGCCTAGATGTCTATGGCAGATCAGACTTGCTATAGGAAATGTTTCCTGGACCTGAAACTTCAGTTTTTACCCACCTGTTTTTTGCTTTTGCCTGAGTAAATTTAGGTCTCTGGAAAGGTTATCAGTTGCTTGTTTCAAAGACAGAAGGCAGAAGATTGCAGAAAGAAGATGAAATAAAAAGCCTGTCATGCTTCACGAAATTCCTGATTAGATTTTTTTGATGCTCCACTGAATGGATATTGGGAATTACTTACCCAGCTAGATCTTCCAGTCCTAACCTGGCCTTCATGGTTTTTTCCCAGTGATGCCTGATGCATTGCTTCATATAAGGGGTTCCTTAGTAAATGTTTGTGGACAACTTATTCAAATAATGCCATTCTGGGACAGCTAGGTGGTGCAGTGAATAGAGCTCTGGCCTTGGAGTCAGGAGGACCTGAGTTCAAATCCAGCCTCAGACACTTAACACTTACTAGCTGTGTGACCCTGGGCAAGTCACTGAACCCCGATCATCTCACCAAAAAGCAAACAAAACAAAACAAAACAAAACAAATAATGCCATTCAATGCCTCTCAGGTAGGAACATGGGAGAGCTCAATGCTACTTGAAGCTCAAGTTTGAGATAACACTGATGAAGGTGTACCTGTGAATGAATATCTGTCTTACTTTACCATTGAGGTTTGAGGATACTTACTTACTCTGCTCAGAGATTCTTCAGAAGAATTAAAATTAAACTCCTTGCAATGAGCCTGGAAAAAAGTCCTGGGGCAAGTTTGTAAAAAAATTGTATAATTCTAATATGTAATTAAGGAACCTAAGTATATCAAGGACTTGTGATTTTGTTGGTGCAGGAACAAGGTTTAGCATAACTCACCTATAATTTAGTCTTAATGAGTTTCTTGAGACCCAAAGATGTTAGCTGAGTCACCAGTAGACATTTGTCTAATAATTCTCAAAGGTGAGACTTGAAATCTGATCTTCCTTACTCTCCCAGCACCTTACCCACTTTTCAAATTGCATAAGACAAACTGAAACAAATACTTTTTTTAAAAAAAAAATTGATTGTATAGAATCATAAGATTTTAGAGATGGTTCCAGAAGACAATTCAGACTATTAAAGATAAACAACATACATTCTACATATGTTCCACAAATACTTTTACAGCATGTGTTAATGCTATTTAGTACAGTGCTGGGTACTATATACTTTTTAAAAAGAAAAATAGGCAAAGGGAAGTGAAGATCAACACATTTCTCTTGGATTCTTCATAATTAATCTGTATCTCAAACTAGACATGGGATCACAATTCATCTTTCCAGCTTCCTTTCTTTGTAGGCCAATGAGAGTGTTCAGATTTTTTTTGTCTGTCCCAGTGAGCATTTATGATTCCATTTTCCTATCACATACCAAAAGTATGAAAGTGTTTACATTCTGTTGAAAAAAGGTCAAGTGATGGTATTGCATTTTCTTTCTTTTACCTATTCCACTGGTCTATATGGTGAACCTATCTAAAGCCAGGGGAGGAGAAGGTGATGACTAAGAGGGACTGATATATACCTGAGATATAGCAGCTAATAGGACAGAATAGCTGGGGAAGAGATTGAGTGTGTCAGGGATAAGGCAAAGCTAATGGGATAGGCATGGAAGTTCTAATTCATGGAACTATACCCAGTGCTGTAGCTCAGGTCTCCTTGAAATCCCTTCTGGATTCTCCCATGAACCTCCCGCGTGTCATGATTTCTATTTTGAAAAACATAGTAATTACTCATATTTGTATAGTTACATAGTAGCAGCAGTGAGACAGTATAGCAGATAGAGTGCTGGGTTTGGAGTTAGGAAGCCTTGGATTTGAGTCCTGTCTCAAATATTTACTAGCTGTGTGACCCAGTGCAAGATACTTAGGTTTCCTCAGCCTCAGCTTCCTCATGTATTAAATGGGAATAATCATAGCGCTTACTTCATATGGTTATGAGAATCAAAACATATAATGTATGTAAAGTACTTGGCAAATCTTAAAGTGTTATGTAAATGGAAGATATTACTCCTACTATTGCTCCTACTGCTGTAAGTATCCTATAGGGCTAGAGGGTGACGGGACAGAGACACCGACCCATTTTCAAAGTATTGTTCAGGGATCTAGATTTAAAATTTTATGAGTAAAGTAGGTGTTGTCTCCTTAAAGAGCCTTGTCTTCTGGGAAAAGGCTTTATCTTCTCATTTGTAGATTCTAGATTCTTTCAATATGTACATTTTAAATTAACCATTAGCATCTCAGTACTATGTCAGAGAAAAAAAGAAGTAGGAAGAGGTAAGAACAGCTAAATCTAGATGTTATATGTTAGCAAGTTGTTGACTTTTACATCCCTGGCTAGGTACTTGCAAATTCATTTTGCTTTTTAACTGTGTTTCATATACTTTATAATTTAGTACTTGCTCCAGTGAAAGGCTTACCCAGCATGCTTTGTTAGATTGCCTTTGTCTAAGAGATTCTTATAAAGAATTAAAATCTAGAGAGGAAAATTTCCTCAGAGGTTGGGAGAGGATCTGTGAGTTTTGCTCTCATGAATCCATTTTCTTCCTCCATGGAATTGGGTTGTTTGTACAAAACTGGTTGCCTTAAGCAACACATTGCTAATATGAGCCAAAAGTGTTTCCCTAGAGATGTGCCATTTTCCTCTTCTCCATTTGATTCTTTGTAACCACAGAGGATATTAGGATCTTGGGCATTTAGCTTTCCTGGAATGAAATATTTTGAGATTTTATTACATTGTAAATCCTTTCCAGAAATCAATCAACTATAGCAACAATTGTTGAAGCATCTCCTCCTTTTATAAACACTCCACACTAACTCTGATATTAGAGAAAGGGAAGGTACTAAGGAAAGATACTGTTGTCAGATTCCTAACCACTTAAAATCATGTGGCATCTAGAGAAATATTTATTACAGTGGTCAGGTCTGGGTTATCCCAGAGAGAGTGTGGAAGAAATCCCTGTAGGCTATTGTAAGAGGAATACACAATACACATCCTATACTAGGCACCGGTGGTATTCAGGCAAAAATGAAATAGTTCTTGTCCTCAAGGAGCTTACATTCTATTGAGGGAGACACCGTGTATAGATACAAGTGTAGAAAGACAGACAGACAGACAATACAAAGTAATTTTTGGAGAAAGGAACTAATGTTGGGGAAGGGGATCAAGGATTCATGTAGAAGACTTTGAACTGAATTTTGAAGGAGACCAGGGTTTCTAAGACATGGAAGTAAGGATGGAGTTTGTTGTCATCATCTACAGATATGCAAGGCATGTTCCCTCTCACCTGTCTAGTAGTCTTCAATATCTAGCTCATGGCCCTTTTCCTCCAGTTAATTCCTGGTAGTCATTCCTCATGGCTTCAGTATCCATGTTTGCAGTTGCAACTTGTTACTAAAAAACAAGCCCTCCTCTCCATGAGTTTACATTTCAAACATACGACTAGTACAGCTACTTCTTGGGACCACATCATCATTTAAAACTACCTCACTTCCAACACCTCAAACTATGAAATTCTTTTCTCTGATGCCATCCTCCCTCCTATCCCTTCCATTTTTCCATTTCTTCATTCCTATGGAACCTAACCTTTGTGATCTTCAATACCACTATCCTTCCCTATTCTCCTAATCTGTAAACCCCTTTTTGGCAAAACAATGTGCTTGACATTAGTAAATCTTTGAATTGAACTCATTTGAATTTATTTCCCTTGATCAGCCTGGACCCTTTGGTCAGTTGTTTTAGTGATGACTTTACTGCCATCCTCCCTCCATTGACCTTTTGAGGTCAGTAGAGTCATAGTGTAGTTGAAATAGCACTTTCCTTAGTCCAGAAAACCTGGGTTCACCTCAAAGTTCTGACATTTTCTAACTGTGGGACTATGGGCAAATCACATGACTTCTCTGACTCTCATTTTCCCCATCCATAAAATGAAGATAATTGTATTTGCACAACCCACTTTGTTAGTAACGTGCTTTATAAACAGCAAAGCATCATATGAAGGTGGACTGTTATTATTCTGCCATCCCTGTTATTCCCATCCCTGGGAAGTCTCCATTATAAGCTTTGTTCTTTCCTTCCCAGCCTGCTGAGCACTGTGGGAGAGTCATGAAACTATGCTGATTAGGTTCATTATGAATTCATGCTCTCTAACATCTATGGACCTGTAGTTCCTTTCTTATTTCTTTTAAAGAAACTGTGTTGCTCTCCTTGAATTCTGCCCCAGCTTTCTTCATTATAAGAGAACTTTTGCCAACCCAGCAGCAAGAAAATGATGACCGGTTGAAAGATTCATAACATTTGCAGCTATGATAGTGAATCATGTTCTTTTGCAGTTACTCTTCTAGGCTGTCCAGTAGAGTATTCTTTTTTTTTTTTTTTTTTTTTTGGTGAGGTGGTTGGGGTTAAGTGACTTGCCTATGGTCACACAGCTAGTGAGTGTTTTGTGTCTGAGGCCAGATTTGAACTCAGGTCCTCCTGACTCCAGGGCTGGGGCTCTATCCACTGAGTCACTTAGCTGCCCTCCAGTGGAGTATTCTTGAGTGAACATGTTAACTAACCTTGGAAAAATACCATTTGCAGAAGAGTATTTGTTAGTATAAACCTTACCATGCTAAAAGCATATTTTTTTTCTAACATGCAGAAAATTTCTTTGAAGCATATAATTACCTGTAAACAAAGGCCTGCTACTAAGAACTCATAGGATTGTACATATAGAGCTGGAATGGGCCTCAGAGACCACCTAGTCCAATCCCCTAATTTTACAGATAAGGAAACTGAGGTCTAGGGAGGTTAAGTGCTATTCTCAATGTTATACAGGTAGGCATCAGAGAATGACATTTGATCTTAGGCTCTCTGACTCCATGCACAGTGGAAAGAACTGGACTATGCTTTTGACATCTATGGCATTCCCCACAATGATTGCTCTACATGGTTTCCACACTCCTCAAATCACTATCCTTTCTCTGATCATGTTGATTCCTGCAGTTCTGAGAACAATGAAACCATCTAGCATAAACTCTCCCATCTTTCTATAATGACTGACTGGAGTTCTTGCTCCTATATTCCTCTTAATGGAGCCACTTAATTCACCACATACCCATCTGCAGGCTCTGCCCTAGGACAGGTCTATAAGCAGAGATGATAGAAGGATCCTTACCCCAAGTATTTCGGTATCAAGCCATCCACCCTTGCTGTTCTGTTCTTGGACCCTAGCTCCAGTAATTGGGCTTTTCAGGACCTGGAGACTTACTTTTCCATCTCACCAGTCCTCCCAAGGGCTAGAACCCAGTTCCTTGAACTAGGGCCCTCATGGCTGGTCCTCACTACTTGCTGCCAGACTTCCTTAACGATGACCACCTGGCTACCTGCCCAAGTCTCCCCTTGTCATGTCCTGATAGTTTATTGTAACTGACCAGCTAGGGCAGCTAGATCACCCAGTGGGTAAAGCATTGGTACTGGAGTCTGGAAGTCCTGAGTTCACATCCAGCCTCACACCCTTATTAGCTGTGCGACCCTGGGCAAGTCATTTAACCTCAATTTGCCTCAGTTTCCTCAACTATGAAATGGGGATAATAATAGCACTTAACTCTCAAAGTTATTGTGAAGATCAGATGAGAATAATATTTGTAAAGCATTTAGCATGGTGCCTAGAACATTTTGTTTTGTGTATTTTTGTTTTGTTTTTGAACATTTTGTTTAATCATTTCAGTCATGTCCAACTCTTTGTGACCCCTTTTTGGAGTTTTCTTGGCAGGGATATTGGAGTGGTTTGCTATTTCCTTCTTCTGCTCATTTTACTGATTAGGAAACTGAGCTAAATGTGGTTAAGTGACTTGTCCAGGGTCACACAGCTAGTAAATGTCTGAGGCCAGATTTAAACTCAGGTCTTCCTGACTCCAGGCTCGGTCCTCTATCCACTGTGCTACCTTACCTGGCACATAGTATGTAATTAATAAATACTTGTTCCTTCCTTCCCTCCTTACTATAGTACTTCCTCTTCATTTCTTTCACTCTACTTCCTGGACTGCCAGCCTGCCTATGCCTCCACCTGCTCTAATAATGTCCTGAGAAACAGAATTGAATCAAGTGGAGTCATCTTGAAGCACCTTGGGCAAGTTATGTATCCTCTTAGTGTTCTGGGCAACTCTCTAAGACTATAAGCTGCAGAGAAGGTGCTAATCTACATGGGTAAATGGAGTTTCCTCACCAGGGAGGTCCCTATACAAATGAAATTACAAGTCCTGGTCCTATCACTATCTCCATCCCATACTCTTCTACTGAAACCACTTATCCTGGTTTTCTTCTAGTTCCCACTTTGAGGAACTCAAGATCATCTGTCCTGGCTTAGCTAGTCTGTGGGCCTTTTGTTGACCAAAGACAGCCTTATGAATGGAAAGTAGCTGAACTAAAGGAGAAATAGAAAAATATTGCAATATACAATGCCAAGGGCAAGGGGGATAAAAAAAAAGGAGGACAATGGCAAACCAACAAGATCTAAGAAGAAGCCTGAACTGGATGAGGAGGACAAAAAAGAATAAATGAATATCCATGCTGTAACATTTTGGTTTTTGTTTGCTTGTTTGTTTTTTACAAGTAACTTGTAGTTTATTTTGCCTGAAAGTACTTCATATATCTTTGTACACAGCTACAGAACAGTACTAAGTCGGAAACTATTGGTTAAAGCAAAATCATGAGAGAGAAAGATGGCCAAATATTTCTTTTATTTAGTCATCCTCTTTCTGTACCTGATAACAATTATGCCCTTCCTTTCAGAAGAAGTAGCTCTCCTTCCCAGACTAAACTTTTAATTGGTGCCCTTCCTATCCTCTTGGGGGACCCTGCTTGTCCTCCTTGGTTTGGGAAAGAACACTAGAAATAGATTCAAAAGATATATATTCAAATCCATGTGGTGCTATTTACTGCTTGTGTGATCTTGAGCAGGTCTGTAAAATCCAGAGGTTGGTAGACTAAGACTTGAAATTCTATGTCACTTTTCCTCTATACTGATTCCATCCCCACTTCCTACACCATTCCCAGACTCCTCTAGTCTTGAAAAATAAAACCAAAGGCCAGCATCTCACTCCTGCTATCTTTTCAGACTAGTACTTGATGACAGAAAGGACAGAGTAGCTATATTCAAGTATTTAGAGGGCTCTTATTATATAAAAGGACTTAGCCCCACTTAACCCCAGACTGCAGAAGTAGGAACAATGGTTAGAAGTTACAAAAGGCAAAATTAGACTTGAAAAATTTCCTAGCTAGTAGACCTTTCCAAAAGTGGAATATTCTGCATCTAGAGATAGTGAGTTCTATGGCACTTGAGGTCTTCAAGCAAAGACTGGACCACCACTTTAGGGTATTCTTGTTCAAGTATGGGTTGGACACTATAGCCTCTGAAATACCTGACAACTCTGAAATTTAGGGATAATTTCTACATTTGTATGCAGCTAGGTCCCTTCTAGCTCGAATCTATAATATAGATATATGTTGAATCTATGATGTAGATCTTTGATCTACGTATTGGTTTAGATTTTTCAGCTCTAGTAGAAAGAACACTGAATTTGGAAGTCAGAAGACTTGGGTTCAAATCTCCGACATATACTAGATGAGTGACTCATGTTATTGTCATGTCACATGACTATTCAGAGCTTCAGTTTTCTCATCTGTAAAGTAGGAATAATAGTACTTTCACTACCTACCTTTCAGGTTTGTTTCTGTATAAACCTTAATTCACTATGTAAAGAAGAATAATTGATCTTGTCATTCAGAAAAGAAAAATATTGCCTGTGACACTAGCTGTGTTACCTCACTCCATTCATTTCCCTGTTGGAATCTCAATTTCTTCATCTTTAAGACAAGAATAATACCTACCTTCCCTACTCCCATTCAGGTTGTTGTGAGATCAAATGATAATGTACAGAAAGTATTCTGTAACCTATAAGGTGTAGAATAACAATAATAGTATTTATAGAAAGCCTACTATGTGCTAAGTGCTTTACACTTTATACTTTGCTTATATTGTGCTAAGTGCTTTACAAATATTATTTCATTTGAGGTAGGTGCTGTTATCCTCATTTTGTAGTTAGAGATCAAATGATTTAAGCTATATTTGAACTCAGGTCTTCTTGACTCTGGGACTGGTGCTCGAATTATAATGAATGTAATCTGTTATTATTACCATCTGTGGTGTTTAAAAAAGTTTGAGAGACATAATTTCTGGGTAATTTAATCATTTTATGGTTAATGCCAGCATTTTAATAAAAGGATGGTCACTTGGCCAGATTCTTTCTCTTAGACGCAGACAGTCATGGCAGTAGGCTCAGGCTCATAAGGCCATTGGATGAGGAATATTCCCAAGGGTGGTAATGAACTCTGATTGGTTAACAATTGATGAAAGAATGAGTGGCTGTACTTGAACTTTGATTATGTTTGTTGCTTCTAAGTTAGCCCCAGCCTTGGACAATCTTTTCAGATAATTTATCTGCACCCAAACCTGAGTGGAACACTATGAATTCCCCACATGGAGGGCGAGTGGATAGAGGAGAAGGTTAGCTCAACCTTCAGAGGTCTTGAAATGAGGATAAAATAAAAAGGGGGAAACTTTAATCTTCCCAAATTATTGGTTATTAATAATCATTTCTCTCACCTTTTTGTTATTATTAGCAAGATCAACTACGTAGGAAACCCAGGAATTTGGGAAATACATTCAAAATCCAAGGCTGTACTGAGAAACCATGTTCATCTTCAACTTGAATTTTCCCTTTTCCCCTTTAGATCTCTCCCCTACCTATGTAACTATGTTTTAAAAGGATCTTGGAATGAGAAGAACTTTTTTCTGTGTGTCTTGTGATTGACAGACCAGATGTGTCCATTGAACAAAATTAATTTGTCTTGTGTGCCTGGCTGAACTAACAGAAAAAACAGGTGTTGAGAGAGAGGAGAAGTGGTGATATTTTCTTCTTCCAATTGCCTTTTTTCTCCCAACAGCTCATTTGGTCAAGATAAACTAAAATTCACAGTATCTTCCAGACAGAAAAGTCAGGGATTAAACAGATCAGTTTTAGAGGTCTGGGTTATTTTAGAGCAAGGTTAGCAGTCTATATGGCACTGAAGTCACTTTCTATCACATATGCCTCTTATTCTTTTCTTTACTCCTCATTTTTCTTTCCTATCTGCTCCTTCCTTGATTTCCCCTCCTTCATACACATTTTATGTGTGTGCACACTTGCTCAAACATGCGCTCCCATGTGTGCTCATGCACACACACAAAAACCCCCTACTCAAGTTTGCAAAAACTATCTCCTCTCCCACTGTCTTTCTTTTCTCCTAACTTTGGCACCTGTCAGTACTGCTTAACCTCACAAATAGAGGTCACTATTGCCTAAGCAGATCCAGTATTTCTCATAGCTCACAAAAAAGCCCCTTACACCCCAGCAGTGGAGGGGGCATTTTTAAGGAATTGAAGGGGGCGGGGCATTTTATAAACTATTGCTTGGAAGTTCAGATTTCCAATGATGGCTTTGGCCCTTTTGATGGTGCTTGGACCTAGTAGTTTGCTACTAAATGTTTAACATAGTTCTCTGGTTGAGTGGGGGGTAGGGGAAATGTATCATATACACTTATAAGTTTAATCTGCTTTATTAACATTTTCTCCATAATTAAGTCTAGGGCCTCTAGGTGGTGTAGTAGATTGAGTACTGGGCTTAAAATCAGGAAGACTCATATTTTTGAATTCAAATCTAACCTCATACACTTAATAGCTCTATGACCCTGGGCAAGTCACTTGACCATATTTGCCTCAGTTTCCTCATTGGTCAAATGAGCTGGGGAAGGAAATGGCAAACCACTCCAGTATCTTTGCCAGGAAAACCTCAAATGGAGTCATGAAGAGTCAGGCATGACCGTGACAACTGAACAACAACAAAAGCAGCAAAACAATAACTCAAGCCATGATTTGGAGCCTTTTCTGATTTCTAAGTGTAAATGTTCACATTGAGAATTTAACAGTCCACTTTTAAAAGCCAGTCTGAGGGTGGAGCCAAGATGGCAGAGTTAAAACAGGGACTCAATTAAGCTCTCCCCCAAACCCCTCCAAATACCTGTAAAAAATGACTCTAAACAAATTCTAGAGCAGCAGAACCCACAAAAAGACAGAGTGAAACAAAGAAAACCTGGGTGGTCGATGGGAAAGGTCTGTTGTGCTGGACTGGGAGAAAAGGGCAGTCCAGCGTGGGCCATACCAAAACAGACTGGACCCCAGCGAGCCCAGGACAGACTTTAGGTGACTGAATCACTGGCAGATGTGGCGATTTCCAAACTTCTCAACCCACAAACGCCAAAGACAACTTAAAAGGTCAGTGAGAAAGGTCTGTCAGACCTGAGTGAAAGAGGAATGTGGTCCAGACCCAGCCCTAGTACAGCCTTGGGTGCGGCAGCGGCAGTGGCTGCTTTCAGAGCCCTCAGTCCACAGACAGTAAGGGGATCGAACAACTAATCAGAAGAAGATTACAGGATCTCTTTACTGGCACTGAGGCAAGATTCTGTTGCTTTGCCCATACTTGGATCTGGGTCGTGGTCCTGGGTGGCAATCCAGGGGCAAGGAGGAGCACTGGCATAGCAGAACTTGTGGCCTCAATGCAGAGGGAACTCTACTCACAGTTCCAGGGCAGAAAAGAGTGCTTGTGGTCACTCACAGACTCACAGACCGGAGCACAGGCCAGGAGAGGAGTAAACACTTCTCCTTAGATCATACCACCTCAGAAGAACTGAAAACTTACAGGTCCCTAGAAATACCTCTGAAAACAGCTACACAAAACCCCTGAAGCTTGGGACAGTGTGCCCTCCACATTGGAAGCAGAGACCTACCTTAACAAAGAGTTAAAAAGTCAAGTAATTGGCTGGAAAAATGAGAAAACAGTGGGAAGCAGTTTCTATCTCTGACTACAGAAACTTACTTTGGTAATAAGGCAGATCAAAACATACAACCAGAAAAAGGCAACAAAGTCAAAACGCCTACATCCAAAGCCTCCAAGAAAAATATGAATTGGTCTAATGCCATGGAAGAGCTCAAAAAGTATTTTGAAAATTAAGTTAGAGAAGTAGAGGAAAAATTGGGAAGAGAAATGAGAGTGATTCAAGAAAACCATGAAAAATGAGTCAACAGCTTGCTAAAGGAGACCCAAAAAAATACTGAAGAAAATAACACCTTAAAAAATAGACTAGACTAAATGGCAAAAGAGGTCCAAAAAGCCAGTGAGGAAAAGAATGCCTTAAAAAGTAGAATTGGCCAAATGGAAAAGGAGGTCCAAAAGCTCACTGAAGAAAATAATTCCCAAAATATAATCTATTTTTGCAGCCCTCAGGGATAGAGACAACCCATTATCTCCTTCCTAAGAAATTTAACTTCTTAAGAAATTATCAAGCCTAAATTTGCCTCTTTTGGGAAGAAGTTTCTTGCTCTACCCTCCAGCCATCCAATCAGAGGGGAGAAGCAACTGAGGGTGCTGAGGAAATTTTGAATATTAAAGTTGAATCAGTCTATATGATGATGAGATTTCATAAGATGGGCTCATCCTGAGAGGGGCATGATGTTCATGGAAGCAGAACAGCTAATGGAAAATGGAAATTAACTAGAAAGTTCTTAGCCCTCTATAATGGGACACGTTATTCAAGTCCAGTTTTCTTTTAGGGCATTTCTTTGCTCTTTAAAACCTCCAACAGGAGCTGGAAAGTTTGGGAGAAGAAATGGGAATCAAATTTGACTGCTTGGGGAAAAGTGAAGCAAATGGTAAACATGGGATTTTTATATTCCATAAACTCAGTTATTCATATGTACTCTGTACATAGTACTCCAAATGTAGTCCAATCAGGGTATGGTGGGATTGCCATCCTTCTATTCCTATACACTGCTTTTCTTAACAAATTCTAAAATCACATTAACTTTTTTTAGGTGCTATGTCAGACTGTTGGCTTATATTGAACTTGAAGTCTGCTAAATCCCAGTGCTCTTTAGCCAATATGCTGTCTAATCCATTTGATCCAGAAAAAGGCACTGGATTTGGAATCAGAGGACGTGAGTTTGAATCTTGGCTCTTTCATTTGCTGTCCATATGACATTAGACAAGTCATTTCACCTCTGGGGACATCAGTTTCCTTGAAATGAAGTTTGAGATGGAGTAGACAATCTCAAAGGGCCCTTCTAGCTCTGACATCCAATAATTGTATTCATCTCCTGGCTTCCATTACTAGAGTTAATCAAGATTTTCCGTTGTTTCTATGGGGAAGCTTATGAGAAAAATGGGAGATGGGCATCTTGTGGCCTGTATTTCTTATGTAAACTTCTTGGCAAACTTATAGAGCTTTTCAAAGCTTTGTGGAAACCATGGCAAAAGGAATCCTCTGCCTCCACAAAGGGAGCAAAGAAGGAAAGAGATCTGAACAACTTGAGTAGTTTTTTTTTTATTTTTTTAAAGTAATTCTAGAATTTGAGCTGAACTAGAAAGACAAGGTCAGAGTAAATCTAAGTAGTTTGGAAGTTAATTTTTCCAAGTCCTTCAAACCCTGTAATAATCCATATTGATTATTCTCACTCATTAATAGAAAATTCCAGGTAGCTCAGGTATTAACTTCAGGGAATCAACAAGTAATGGGCCCAAGGTAGGAGTGGCTAAGGAAACTTCTCAGTATTGTAGAGGTTGTCTCTATGCAGCAGGAGCCTGGGACCCAAACAAAGCTCTCTCTACCCTCCATCCATGATGATGTCCAAGGAATTTCCTGAGCAGTTTTGTTTTGACAGGTGTAGAGCCAGAAGATAAATCCAATAACCCAGAAACATAGAAGCTTTATAGCCCTATATATAGGTTTGTGACCGATGTTATAGCTGGATTTGCACTTAAAAGGAAGACCTTTCACTGGGTTTAAAAGTAACACTAAATCTCTTTCAATAGGCTATGGAGTTTATTCATCAAAAGGAGTGACAAGTTGAATCTTCATTAAGCTGCTGATGTGGGCTGGAATACGAGGGAGGTCAGGGGCTCCCATTATCCATTCAGACAGTGACTGGCAGCAGTGGCCCTGTGATGTGTGGGCTCTGCAAAGCCTTTGTTTGATTTCTATGACTCGCCTCAATTAGTAGCTCAGTATGGTTGTAGAGCAAGACCAAGGGAAGCTGGTTTTAATCGTGGCTTTCCTTTTGATTTGATTCTCCTTTTCCCCTCCACTATCCACAGCTGATCTTATAACTTACTGTCATGACTTTAGGGGTGCGTGAGGAAAGGAGGAGAGTGGAAAAGATAGCCTTTTGCCTGACAGTTTTTTCTAAATGGGGGTGGTGGTTACCATTTTGTAGTTCTGTGAGATTGAGCCATCCCTCAAAAAGTTTGTGGTAATTATAGGAGAATGTGTCAATTCAAAGAAATTCATGGAAAATCAGATTTCCTCCCCTATCAACCAAATAAAAGTTTGGCTGTAAGAGAAATGTCTTTCATTGTATAATCCTGAGATAAGGGGACCCCATAACTCCTTTTCCCTAGGAATAGGAGTTCCTGACTCATTTTGCCTTATAGTATTCCTGGTGCTATTTCATAGTGTTGTCTTTCCTCTTAACATAAACACAGTCCCACTGCATTTTCCCAAAGAGAAGGAAAATGGATTTGTTTATATTACACAATATTGACCTTACCTGCTGATTCTTCTAGGTAAAATCAGTTTCTAATTATTCTATGCTAATGAAAATGAAGCATAACAAATGCTTAAAATAACAAATATGTCCCACACTTCCTTACCTAGCATCCCCTCCCCCCCAACACAAAGATTCATGGGCAGTTAAATATTCTTTCACACCTGGATATATCATACCCAGCTTCACTTGGTAGCATAATGAACAGTTGTGAATCAACACATCAGCAAGGACCTAGGGAACATCTCTTGTGTTCTCAGCATTGTGATACAGATGCAGTGGTGGGTAGGAAAAAAAGGATAATCTATGATCCTTTGCCCTTTGTCAATGAATCCCTATCCAAGCATAGTGCTTGGCACATAGTAAGCACAAGTGACTTGGAGTCAGAAGATCTATGCTCAAATCCTCCTTCAGGCACTTACTAGCTGAATGACCCCGGGCAAGTCACTTAACCTCTTTCAGCTTTGGTTTCCTCATCTGTAAAATGGGAATAATAATAATAACACATACCTGCCAGGGTTGTGAGGCTCAAATGAGATCATATGGGTAAATTTCTTTGCAAACCTTAAAGTGCTATGTAAATGCTAGTTATTATTATTGTTAATAATAAATGCTTGCTGAATTAAATTGAATATAATTGCCCTTAGGGGACTTACAGGCTATTTGGGAAGACAACTAACACACCTGCAACAATACTTCAGGAAAGGAGTCAGTCATTAATGTGTGTCTTAGAAGTTGGTTATAAGACCATGTCTTGTAATCCATTATGCCTCCAGACCTTACCATCTGCCTTGCCTCTATGTCCTGTAGTCCTCCTAGCACTGTCACCTGAGCTGTTTCTGTAACTTAAGGACCTCTGAGCCTTGTCATCTACCTGGCAGAAACCCCCTTAGGATTTCCAGGCCTTTCCCTTTGCCCTACAGCTGAACTGTCTTTTATGTGTTGTCTCCTCCAATTAGAGTGTGGATTCCCTGAGATCCAGGACTGTCTCACTTATTCTACATAGCACTTAATAAATCAATTTTCATTCATTTATATTCTCTACAGTGTCCTGCTCATAGTAGGCTCTTGATTTGATCATAGTCATAAAATAGGGATGGGGGGTAGGAGCTGGACCTGTTCTTTCACTGAATGGGAAAATTCCCTCTATCAATACAGGCTCTCATCTTCATTGTGACTTAAAATCTTAGAGAGCTGCCTAGCACCCTGAGAGTTTAGTGACATGCCCAGGATCACACAGCTAGTACTTGTCAGAGGTGGTAACTAAACGCAGGTCTTAGTGATGTCAAGGCCAGCCCTTTATGCTGTTCTAATAAATAGAATATCAATCCCCCCCTCCCCTAAAAAATCATTTGAACCCATAAGGCACCATTTCTTTTATTCCTTTTGATGCTATTTTTTCAGGTAATTTGCCCTGTGGGGGCAAATGGAGTGGAAGTATATTATGAGATAGTAAAGTGTTGCTTTTCTTTCTTTTTCTCTCTCTGGAAGGTCATGAAAGCAGCCAAGTTCCTAAAGGAACATGCTCAACTCAGCAGCATATGTGCTAACAAGTTCTGTGGCTTTTGCCACCCAATCTTTGGGTTCAGGATTTACCTGTTGGTACTTGTGCAGTTTACAGACTCTGCTTCAGGCACTGATGAAGTAAGATTGAAGTAGGACTGATCAGAGTTCTCAAAATTATGTGGTTTCACTTCTTCCTCTTCTCCCTCCTCCAAATGGTTTAAGCCAGCAATAGATTGTTCCATTCCTTTGTGCATAGTTCCTAAAGGAGAAAACATATGAAGTATGAGGATGATAATAATAATGCACACTTATATAGCACTTTGCAGTTCACAGCGTTCTAATAATATTAACATGCTGTGTTTTATTTACATAAATTTATACATATGTTCTTAATGTTCAGATGGTCTCGTTCATTAGGAAGTTCCTTCCAGTGATGCAGAAAAGCAACCTGTCTATACCTTTCTTCTTGTGAGACTTGTGATATGTCCTTCCATAAGTTCATCACAAGGGATCTATCTCATGTGCTAAAGGCCTTCCTTGTTTTCTCTGAATATTGTTAGGGTACCAGTGGAGTACTATGACTATCCACCCTTGACACATAACCAGGCCATCTTCACTTCCTATCATGCAATTCATTGGCAATGACATCTTTTATTCTCATTCTTCAGAGTTCCTCATTAGTTAAAGGTAATGTTTCTTATAACCACAATTTGTCTTTCCATTGCCCTCTGTGAAAGCTCTTTTAGTATCCAGAGAAAACTAAATATGCGGTGCCCACTCAAGTCTGTGTGTGTGTGTGTGTGTGTGTGTGTGTGTGTGTGTGTGTGTGTGTGAAAGAGAGAGAGAGGATGAAGATGTTAAGAGGCTACATGATATAGTTGAGAGAGAGCTGGCCTTGGAATCAGGAGGACCTGGGCTAAAGATCTATTTCTGACACGTAGCAGCTATGGGTGTACTTAGCCTCTCAGTACCCCCAAGCAACAATCTATGTCTGTAAGTGCAGAAACACCAGCTGATCTGTATTGGTAGAAGGGAATTCCTTATACTAATGGGAGTTTCCTATACAAATGAAATCACAGGTCCAAACCAAGAGATGTCACTACTGCCCTCATTGCTTTTAACCTTAGATAGTAATAAGGGTGGGTATGTGTTGATCCAGTTAGTGTATTGCCTTGCCCCCTCATAACCAAAGGCACATAGTTTGAGGCCATTTAGCCAGGAGAAAATCTGGAGTCACTGACCTCTGGGACACAGTGAACTTAATCATCCATGAAGCACGGGACATTGGTACCTCGTATGTAACATTATCAACTGAGCTAAGTAACCCACTTCAGACTACTATTTAGGTGTGGGTTTCACTTCCCATAAAGCTTTACCCTTATCCTGGAGAACTGAGTGTTCTCCAGACCTATAGCAGAAGAGCACAAGCTCGATGAGGGTCTATTAATCAGGGAAAGCTTTGAATTTGGGCCAAGGAATTAATTGTGTGCCTGTCATCTGAGAACTAGCCTCAGTAAGTTGAGAGACTTTATAACAGAAGGTGGTTCACTGACTGGTGAATTTTTTGGTCAATTATATTTAATACTGAGCTGATTAATTTCCCCTTTAAAACTATTGTTCCTTCCTGGTATCACTATTGCTTTGTAGAATCATTTATTCAATCTCTCACATTCAAGATTTCAATATTAACTTTGGAGAAATCTCCATACTGGGACCACTATTCAATTCACTCTTTTGATTTCTCCTCCTCCTCACCAGCCACCTTGCCCCAACCTGCATGGATATACCAGCTCCCTTTAATGTATTTTCTTCCCTCATTAGAATATGGTCTCCTTGACTGTAAG
>NW_020954723.1:16031702-16071262 GCF_900497805.2 Vombatus ursinus
CTAGGTGACTCGCTTAGAGTCACACAGATGGTAAGTACCTGAGGCCAGATGTCAACTCAGGAACATGAGTCTTCCTGATTCCAGGCTGGTGTTCTATCCACTGTGCCTCCTAGCTGGACCCCTTTGATTCTGCCTATGCAATATCTCTTGCATCTTACCCCTGCTCTTAATTCTCATTGAGCCCACCTTAATATAGCCCCCTCATTACCACATCATGCACTTAGACTATAGCAATAAGCTCCTAATAGGTCTTTACAACTCATTTGTCTGCTCCCTCCAATCCCTTTTACTTCTTCCACATTTACCTTCTTTATCTGTAGATATTACCATGCCTTTCCTCTTTAAAAATCCTTTCATTGCTAACCAAGTTAACTCACTAATGCAGACATTCAGTGTCCATAATCTGGTGCTATCGAAGTTTTCTTTCATACTACTCTCCTCTATGTATACTATGCTTTAGTCAAAATGGAAACTTTCCCACACTTCCTTTTCCATTCTCCATATATTTCCTCACAGTATCCCCTGCGTCTGGAAAATACCACCCATTGCCCCACATTCTCAACTGGTTTAATTCCTATCCATTTTTTTTTAAAGCTAGCCCTTCCAAGGATACTTCTCTAGTCCCCCTCTAGTGAGTAACCCCTGCCCCGACCTCATATAGCAATTTTCTTGTACCTCTCATGCATTTATTATGTACCATGGTTGTTTGTCTATGTGTCATATGGGCTAGGTACGTAGTATAAAGGCAGGTACCATGTCTTAATGAAACTCTTTATTTTTCCCTACACTTAGCACAGAACTCTGCACTGAGTGCTTAATAGATAATTGAATTAAATTTGTTTATTAGCATTCTGTTGAGGATTCTAGTTTAGAAACCACAGTTATACTAGGATAGAATAAGTACTAGAAACAACAACCTTAAACTTATACATTTCTGTATGTAAGTATAATAGTTATAATCTATATTCAAGGATGATAGTGTTGATGAAATCACAACCTTGGATAAACCTGCGGAAGGCATCAGTTATTAATAAGTGTTTATCATGGACCAAGTGCTGTGCTAATGAAAATTAAAAGTAAAAATGCTTTCGAAAAAAATAATTTGCTATGTGAGGTCTGTAACTTCCCTGTCCCTAATGTGGACAAAAGTCCTTTTGTCTTTTATTGAGAGCGAGAAACAAAGGTGAGAATCTTTCTTGTTGGAAGGTCATCTTTTATAAAATGACATCTAAGACAGCAGTGTGGATGAAGAGATTAAGATGTAATAAGTCCTTCATTGTGAGAAGCAGTCTAACCTATTTCTGCAAAAAGAATTATTAAACCAGATTTGTTTAGGGTTTTCTTTGGTAACTGTTTTTTTTTTTTTTTTATCCCCAGTGTCTTATAGAGTCAAATAAAATAGTCAGTGCTCATGGAGTTTAGACTTGATCAGTACTCCATTTTAGGGGCAGCTATTCAAATCTGGTCTCAGACACTTATTTGCTGTCTGACTTGGGCAAGTCACTTAACCCTGTTTGCCTCAGTTCCCTCATCTCTAAAATGAGCTGGAGAAGGAAATGTCAAACCACTCCAGTATCTTTGCCAAGAAAACCCTAAATGGGGTCACGAAGAGTCAAACATGACTGAAAAAAATGACTGAACAACAACAACAAAAATATTTCCACTTTAATACTTTCCTCTCCCTACATACGGTTACATATTTCAAGCTTATCAAAAAGTAGAAGTAGGGGAAGCTAGGTGGCGCAGTTGATAGAGCACTGGCTCTGAAGTCAGGAGGACCTGAGTTCAAATCCGCCCTCAGACCAAACACTTCACACTGACTAGCTGTGTGACCCTGGGCAAGTCACTTAACCCCAATTGCCTAAAAATTAAAAAAAAAAGTGGAAGTAGATTGTAAGCTTGAGGGCAAGGCCTGCTTCATTTTTGTCTTCGTAGCTCAATTTTTGCATGGTGTCATGTATGTGCTTTTTGGGGTTTGTTGTTGTATAGACCAGGGATTACTTTCCTTTCACAGGTATAGATCAATAGCTCATCTGTAACTTAAAATCTAAGGAGAGTTGACCTGACACATTGAGAGATTGTGTAATTTGTCCATGGACACACAGATAATGTGGGTTTGAGGCAACACTTGGAGGCAAGTTGTTCTGACTTTGAGGTAGGGCCTCTAATACATTATACCATACTGTCTTTCACCTTGATCATAGAAAATGCTTAAAAACATTTATTTAATTGAACTGAAAATATACTCTCTGAATTTGGAAATGGTTTTTCTGGCTGGATAGGAAATTATAAATCAACACTTTGGAATAATTATTCTAGAGGGGACAGAAAGAATGGCAAAGATGGGAGGTTGAAAAATCAGCACATGAATAACTTTGTGTATACATGGATAACTTGTGTGTTCACAGTGATGTGAATGAAAGTTCAATATGGAGGTAAGGAAGAGCCTTTTTCTTAGTCCAAGGAACATGATAAAATGATTTCCTTTACAGCTTTACTTATTATTTTAGAATATGTGTGTTCCTGGAAAATCACATATGAATTTAATTTCTGTAGCTTTCAGGGCTTCCTCAAATAGGCAATGACTCAAGAAGTCAGCAGTATTGGGGAAAGAGGTATGGCTTTCAGGCTAGTTAATGTTTTGAGTTTTTGTATTCTAAACAAAAATATGAGACTAGCTGGTAAAGATATAATCAGTCTATAAATACCTACATACGCACACAACCAATATCACCAAAATAAAGGGGTATGACTACTCTTCTCTCTCTATTTCCATATACCCCATTAGATCACCCTTTTATGATTTGTTTTGTCCTTGTTTAGGGAAAATGGTAAAGAAAAGATAATGAATGAGGGCCAAGTTCTAGGAAGTTCTTATTCTCCAAACATTTTCACATATCTGCTTACTACAGAAAAATTTATCCAGTTTGAAAGAAATACTTCAAACTTCCATCGATAGCTCTCTTGAGGTACATGAATCATCCAAATCATTTAAAAGAGACTTTCTAATTCTAAGAAGACAAGCAAAAAGAAATAATTTATTAAGCATTTATTATTGCTTACATATTCATTTAAAATCAAACATATAATACAGTAGAGTCCTGTACAGTTAGGTGGTATGGTAGATAGAGTAGTAGACTTGACATTAGGAAAATCTGAGTTCAGATCCTCCTCAGGAACTTATTAGCTATAAATAAAATGACCCTTGGCAAGTCACAACCTCCCTTACACTCAATTTCCTCGTCTATAAAATGGTGATTAAAAACAGTACCTACAACAGAATTGTTGTGGAGATCAAGTGACATGATACAAGTAAAGCATTTTGCAAACTTTAAGGCACCATGTCAACATTAACTATTATTACTATAATACATGAAAGCCCCTTATATAATCCTTATGTTCACTAAATTGGACTTTTATAAAGGGAGATTATGTGCTGTAATTGAAATCATCCTAGCCTAGGAGTCAAGAGACCTGGGTTCTATTTCGAGATCCACCACTAGGTATTTCTTTGACCTTGGACAAGTTCCCAATTCCACCTTAAGGTTTAGTTGCCTTATCTGAGATTGAATCTCTAAATTTCCTTCCTTCTGTAAAATTCTATGACTTTGCATCAATTCTTACTATTTAATGCTTTTATACAAATATATAGTTTTTACATCTTGGATTTTATCATGGATCATGTTTACATTTTGTTTTGTTTTGTTTTGTTTTGCTGAGCTCTTGGTCAAGAACCCAACCCTCCAATTACTTGTTCATTCTTTTATTTATCTGTCATATATGTATATGTATATGTGTGTGTGTGTATATACACACACACACACACACACATATATATACTGAGCTCCACCTAAGCAAAGAGGGGAAAGACAAAGATTAGATTATAAACTCTTTGAAAACAGGGACTATCTAGTAGTAGTAGTGGTAGTAGTAGTAGTAGTACTAGTTGTAGTACTACTACTAGTACTAGTAGATGACAAATCAGTCTAATTCAAAGTGGAATGTGATAATTGCATAAGAGAAATATAAAGCTCTTTGAAAATGCAGAAGAGATGTTTTAGCTCCCCAAGGATACACTCTGTGTTACAGTTTCCAGGAATACCTTGTGGCAAAAAGGACCACTTGAATTATGTTGGCATAAAGTAGGTGTGTTAGGCCTGGTAGTATTAGACATGCTGTCAGACTTCATTTACTCAAATTCATCAATCTAATTCCCTTCTAGTCACCATAAAACAAAAATTAGGAAAGGGGAAAGTGGCCTCCAAACAATTTTATTACAAGTGTAACAAATCTCAAGCTTGTAACAGAGGCCAGTTATTATAGGGCTTTGTCTCCTTCTACAATTGGAGATTCTTATCCTAAAATCCATAAACTTATTTTGTTGTTTTTGTGGTGGTGATAGTGGTGGTGTTAGTATTTTGATATATTACAATATGATTAGTTTGCTGTATAATTTCCTGTATAATTCTATGTATTTTATTTTTCACATTTAAGAATATTATTCTGATGAAGGGCCCATAGGCTTTACCAGACTGCCTAAGGGGACTGTGATGCAAAAATGGTTAAGACTCCTAAATCTAAATGGTACTGTAAGACAGCCTACTTTTATTCCAGATTATGGGTATACCCTACTCTGAGAAACTACATATATACATACCTACCTATATACATACATATCCAACAGATATGTCTATATGTGTATGTCTATGTGTAATTTTACTCATAAGTGTGTATGTGTATTCTTATTTACAAAAATTGGGAGTGATCATTCACCTCATTGAAGGATTCCTCACTTTGCAAAACAGTTGATCTCTAGGTCCATTACAATGATCTTCCACAGGGTATTTAAAATAGGAATGTTTGTTTAAAAAAAAAGGTTAAATATAACTTCTCTGGAACTAATGTAATACCTCAGTATAAACTGAGGTGTTGACTGTCTTTGGGGCCCTGGTGGATCAGGTAGGGCAAGAGCCTGAGACTAAAGTCCTTTTTCACTGACTTACAATCAGATTTGCTTTCTCCAAACTGTACTAAACCTCTTGCTACAGTTCGTTGTTCTCAACCCCATTTCTGGAGACTAGTAATAACCGCATGTTAGAGGCTCACCATAGGATTACCATATAAATAATGTGTAGATATAAATTTTAAAAGAGTAAAATAGTTTTTGCCTTTAGAAAATAACCTCTGTATCAAACTGCTTTGAGATCTAACTATCCAGTTATCGTTTGCCAGTCCAGAGTGCTTTTGTGTAGGTAATTGCCCTTAAAATTCAGTAAGTATTTTTTTAAATAAAATCAAAAGTAGGATCTTTGTATATAGTCACTGAAATGTTCCTGTCTATCAGCTTCTCCTGGCCCTCCCTCCCTCTTAGGGTGTGTCGATGCTGGGAAAGCCAGTGAGTTAACCTGTATGGGTTGGTTGTTTTTTTTTTTTCTCCTGTTGGCCCATCCCACTGAGACAAGAGGACTGAGTGGCAGACAGACAGCCTTGGGTTCTGCTCAAGCATGCAAAGTGCATACCTACAAAAGCACACATGCAGACTCACTTACCCCCACACACACAGTCACATATATTATAACCTCAGGAAGAGACTGAGCTACCTACAGGGCCAGCGTGGGACTGGGGAAGTGCTCCATTTCATCTTATTGGTAAGTACAGTGAGCAGAGGACTCCATCAATCTCATTTAAATGCTTCAACACTGATCCTTCTTGTTGGTTGTCCAAATTAAGATCAGAGCTTTTGCAAAAGGACTACAGAGTGTTTTTTTGTTTCTTTTGTTGACTTCTTGGAAGTTATAGGACAAAGAAATGCCTTTTCATTTCTCTGTGATATTCAAAGTTGTAACCTGATATCATGATCTTGGAATGAAACTTTACATTACCTTGCCGAGTCAGAGTTACCGTTTGCCCCTAAAGGAGAAGGTTACAAAGATTTATTAATAGATTTTGAGGGGGAGAAAGGTGCTAGGGATTGTCATATACTTTCCAGTACCTGTACAACTTTCAAAAAAAAAATGAGAATGATTGATGGCTTCAGCTAGATAGCCCTTAAATAGGGATGTAAGGGTGTCCTGTCTCTCTGATTAAAAAAAAAATACAACTAAAGGTAATTAAAAATTTATTGAATTCAAGTGGCAGGGGGTAGGACAGGATTTGAGAAAGTAAAAAAGGCAAATTAATGAAATTACACAGAGACTCTTTATACCCTTTCTATATAAGTGGTAATCCTTTGAGGAAAAACAAGTCACAAGAAAAGAAATCAGAATTGCAATATATGACATTAAAAAAAACTGGGATCTTTGCAAAGTAGTACGTGGGATGCTTTGGAGGCAGAAGGAGGTGGCTGGGGAGCAGGGTTTTTTTCTGTGTCAGCAGTGCCAAGGGCCTCTCTGTTCACTTGCAGTGGGTGAGAGCGATTCATTTCAATCAAGCCCTGCATTGTTAACTAGGGGCATCTGTTTCAAATATTTGTTGTAAACTTAAGAAGCTGATAGCATTGGCATGTAAAAGAATGCAACTGCTGCCCTCAGTTTGTAAAATAATTCGGACTTTGAAAGCTGGGTGGCTATGGAGAAGATTTCAAAGTAAGAGAGAAAAATGTTCAAGGAAAAGCTGATCTATCTGGATCATGGGGAGGTAAATTTGATACACGATTTTTTAACAGCCCTGTTATTTTTTAAATAGCCATGTGAATTGCATCTTGATTACATTAGAGTGTGAAGTAGCTAAGTAGTTTTAAAGAAAAATGGTCCAGGAAATCTGAATAGGAATTGCTCAGGCCAGAGCTACTGGTACACTCTCACAGTACACATATGTCAGTCTGACACACGTGCCTGATCAGCTTTCTCTTTGCAAACAAATATAACACTGACTTTTATTTGGAACCATGTGCATGTTCAGTTTGGGAATTTAAGCTGTGTGGCGGTTTATACTTGTTAAGCGGGATATTTCTTGGGTAAGGATTGACAGTGTCATGAGCATGATTCAAGATTGTGGACCCTTGTTCACAAGGGGAGGAGAAGACAGGGTGGTGGTGTCCAATTTTGTCCCCTTTCACAACATCAATGACAACAACAACAACTAGCATTTAATTTATATAGAGCTTTAAGGTTTGCAAAGTACTTTACAAATATTGTTTCATTTGATGCTCACAACCACCTTGTGAGGTAGGTGCTGTTATTATTCCTGTTTTACAGATGTGGAAACTGAGTCAGACAGGATTTAAACAACTTGCTTAGAGTCACACAACTAGAAAGTGTTTGAGACCAGATTTGAGCTCAAGTTTTCCAACTCCAGTTCCAATGTTCTATCCAGTGCTCTACCTTTAAGTACTAAAATGCAATATTTATAAATACTCCCCCCCAAAAAAAAATCTAAACCGGCTAGACTAGAAGTAATTTTCCAACCAAACCCTGAAGTTTTCAATCAAATAGGGGGGAAAATTATGTAAATTACATCATACATTTCAATAAAATAAAACCAAGCAAAGGGGAAAAATACATTTACTCACGTGTATGATAAGTCACACATGGAATGACCGTGCATGTTTGTACATGCAATGACCATGAGACAAATGTCATGCATATGTTTGTGTTTAGAGAGATGCCAACACTCAAAAATTTTGGAAAGGCGTAGGTCAGTACTGATATCTGGGATCATGCATGACTTAGGTTATTGACCTTGTTTGATAGTATCCATGACAACAGTATGAAGACCTTTGCCCTAGAGAGAAGTTTATAACTATTCCTTTTCCTTGAAGTTCCTGTAGCAAAGGTAAAAATAACCTAGAGAGGCATTGGATGAGAATATTTCGGAAAGAACACTAAATGTGGAGCCAGAGGGAGGGCATTCATTGTTCAGTTGTGTCCAACTGTTTATGACCCCATTTGGGGTTTTCTGGCAAAGATACTGGAGTGACTTGCCAACCTGGGTCCAAATCTTATGCAGTAGGACTTTGCAGTCATTAGTGAGGCCTTTAACAAGCTCGTTGAGCCTCAGTTTACTCCATCATAAGTAAGACTAGATGGTCTCTTAAAATTCCTACAGTCCTGTGTCTAAATACTTAGAAATTATAGCTCTAGAGCTGCAACAGACATTCTAATTCTTGAAAATTCAGAAGCTGAGTTTCTGTCACTGATAAGATACAAACAAAAATCACTTGATTTCCTGTTTGGTATTTCAGAAGTGATAACCATTAGTTCTAGTAACTGTTTTGCTCACCATCTATAGCAAACTGTATATTAAGTTCAAAAGCTTCTTCTTGCTCTCCAAGCTCATTCTTCTCCCAGATCCATTATTTATGAATATGAATGAATAAGTGAAAAATATAGTTTATACAGCTTATAAGATGATAGACTTCTTAACCTACTGGTGGCCTGATCTTTAAGTTTACAAATCTTTTTAATACCTCATCCTATTAATATTGTGGTGCTTTTTGGTGTTTCTCAGTCTAGTTGCATTTTACTCCTGACAGTGTCTTTAGACATTTTTGTCTTTTTCCCATTGACCTTACTAGTATATTGAAACCTGTTACCAAATAGAAATGTGTATGTGTTCTAATGTAAAGCAAGAGGAAAAAAAAAGTCTTGGTCATCCAGCTAGGTGGCAGAGTGTGTAGAATGTTGCCTGCAGTCAGGAAGACCTGAATTCAAATGTAGCTTCAGATCACTTAACCTCTGTTTGCCTTATTTCCCTCCACTGTAAAATAGGGATAATAATAGCACCTACCTCCCAGAGTTGTTGTGAGAATCAAATGAGATAATATTTGTGAAGTGCTTACTCAGTACAGTGCCTGGTACATAGTAGTTCCTTAATAAATGCTTGTTCCTTTCCCTAATGTAGCAACTCAGTTTAAAGCCTCTTTCTTTATATTGCCGTGTTCAGTTATCAGAATCCCCCTATGGGTATGCAGATAGATAACTCAGCTGTAACATAGAGTCTTGGAGATTTGCCTGAGTCACTGAGAGGTTAAGCAATCTGCCCATGGTCACACTGCCAGTATGTGTTTAGACACAGGACTTAAAATATGTCTTCCAAACTCCAAAATTGCCTTCTATCCACTATTCCAGGCCTTGCCTCTATTCCCTTCTGTGTGTGTGTGTGTGTGCGTTTGTGTGTGTTTCAATAGATTTATGATCTCACTGGTGGAGCTACTGCTTCCAGGGGTGCAAGAAATCCATAACTTTCTACCCTATATAACTCTTATCCACGTTCTCCCATAAATCATTGTAGAGGAGAAGGGGAAAGTTCACCTAATGTGATGGAGGCCTTCCTCTACATCTTTAAACATTCCTCAAGTAACAAAAAGGCCAAAGACAGAGTAAAGACATGTATACACGAGAAGTATTTATAGCAGCACTTTTTTTGGTAGCAAAAAAACTGGAGACAATTGATGGGTACTCATCAATTGGGAAACAGCTGAACAAATCATGATATGTGGATGTAATAGAATGTAATGACAAAGGGGACAGATTTGGAGAAGCCCAGGAACACTTTTTTGAACTGATGTAGTATGAAGTGAGCAGAACCAGGAGAGGAAAATAACTTTGAAACCCTTGAGAACTATGACCAAAGACCAGTCAGGGCTCCAAAAACTAATGATGAAGCATGCCTCCTTCCTTTTGCCAGAGAAGTGAGGAGGTATGGAGTGAGGCATATACATTTTCAGACGGAGCCGATCTGCAGGTTTGTTTTGCTTGGATGTACTTATTTGTTATATAGGGGAGGGCTTTTGCTTTGGAGAGAGGGAGTGGTAATGATAGAGATTTCTAAAAAGAAAGAAAGGACCTTTGATGAAACATTGAATATATAGAAAAGAGAAGGTGGGCAGCTCAGAAGGGATCACCAACAACCAGAGCAGTGTTGGCGTTATCATGTTAAATTTAATATGTGCTTTAAAAGAAAAGCTTTACAGAATAGATACGTTTTTCTGTTGTGTATTCAAGTGTTCTTGTTCACTCATAATAAAAAAGAATATAAAAACAGCATTTGTGTAACAAGGTAGCACTCAGGTCATCCGTCTTTATTCTTCACTCTCTACCCCCTGGTGTTCTCTGTCATCATCCTTATAACTATCTGGACCAAAGCGCCTCTCCCTGGCCTCATTCCCCTATGTGTGTTTTTCTTTCATTAGAATGTAAGCTTCTTGGTAGTTAGCTCCTCAAGATGGCAGCCAGTAGAAGCAGAACAGGCAGGCTCTGTCACAACTACTTCAGCAAGGATTAAACACACACACACACACACACACACACACACACACACACGACAGAGAAATGAGAGATAGCTAGCCTATGGGCATTTAGATAAGGGGTCCAGACAAAAAGAGCCTGGAGAAGTATGGAAGCCTTCTAGGTCAGGATCTAGGGGCAAACAAAGGAAGCCTAAGCCTGAAACTAGGTTGCTTCAATTCCCCAACTGGGGCTCAAAAGCATGCAGGTGCTCAGGTACAGAAGAAGATGATCAAGGCATTCCTTGGATCACATTGCCTCAGTATAGACCAGCCCACATTAGCCAGAAAGATATGCTGCTGCATTCTGAGTAGTCTCTATGCATCTTGTTCAGTTGTTTTTTAGTCATGCCCAACTCTTCGTGATGCTATTTTGGGTTTTCTTAGCCAAGATACTGTAGTGGTTTATGTTTCCTTCCCCAGCTCATTTTGCAGACAAGGCCAATGAAGCAAACAAGGTTAAGTGACTTGCTCAGGGTCACTCAGCTAATAAGTGCCCTGAGGTCAGACTCGAACTCTGGAAGGCTGGTCTTCCTGAATCCAGGTCTGGAATTCTATCCACTGATCCACCTAGCTGCCCCTAGTCTCTATGCATACCACACTTCTTAAAGAGGCCATATTAAGTCCCTTACTAAGGTATGTAGAAACTTCCCTTTGGTGACCCAAATGCTTGGCCCCTTGAATGCTATGGAGAGGAAGGAGTCAGCTATCAGCTAATGGCTAAAATAGTATGAGCATAAGCATGCAGTCCCTCCAAGCTCTCTCAGATTTTTTCTACACCTTTGTAGTCCTACCTCTGACTGCTCTTTTAGATATTTATGTTCAAAGTACCATTGCTCTTGATGTTCATTTTAACCATCCCTTGCCTGTTAAAATTCCTAAGGGTTTTTGTTTTGTTTTGTTTGCATAGATGCAGTCTATGCAAAAACTGAAGGGCAGTGGGAAGTAGTCCTGATAGCTCGTACAGAATCCATGGTCCAGTGTTAAGGCTAGAAGCATCAGTGAGATGGAGAGTGGTGGGGGAGGGGAAGTATTGTTTAGCTGATAAAAGCCACAGATAAGGCTGGAAATGGAGCTCTTTAGTTTCTCCTGACTAGGGAGAAAAATGTGACCAACCATTGACAACATTTTTTGCTAATTGTAGATAGAGCAGGGATTTTCCTCTAATTGTGTGGTTACCACTACATGTTCATTCCCAGTTCCCTGTCATTCCAGACATAGAAACTTTAGGTGACTGATTTATAATTAGCAACTAGGGCAATGAGATTCAATTTTACAATTAAGTGTCTATGTGGAAGATAAGAAAGTTAAGTTATTTGCAGACAAAGACAGTATTTTTGCCTTCTTTATATCTCTAGTGCATAGTACAGTACCCGACACAGTGCAAGAGCTTGATTAATTGATTGAAGACAGGAGAGCTGCCTTTCCCTGGGGCTGGCCAGGGCACCATTGCATGAAGATGACAACATCTGCCTAGCCTGGCACTTAGAAGGCACTTAATAATTTATTGGATTAGATGGAAGAATTTAAAGGAAAAGGTGTTTATTGCAGTAGGCATATTTCTCAACACAGTTGGAGCCAAAATTCCCATAGAATGTTTATCCTCATCTTCTTCTATATCAGTGGTAATTCTTGTTGAAACACTGTTCCTGTCTTGATTGGGTGAGCTATCTGCCTTCTCCTTCCTGCTCCCAGGAGGCCTTTACTCCTGCCCAGGGATTTTAACTGGCTTCGGCCCAATTAGGAAAAAGTCATCTAGACCTTCTCCTCTGCCAAACCCTCATCTTTTTCACTCACCATACTTTGATTCCTCTGGTCACTTTTTTCCGTGGCTCAGTCCATGGTATTCAACTCTTAAGACTCTGGTTGATACAGGCAAGGAATGCAAAAAAAAAATCAATTTTAAATTCTAAAAGGTCACTTTTGGTCACTAGTCTTTAAATCCTACCACTGCCTCTTTGTTAGGCTAAAGGAGTACTGTCCATTTGAAATATTCCTTTTTAGCCAAGAAGAAAAGACTGAAAAAATTGTTATGTATTTTAGAGCAAGGGGAAGGGTTTGATTAAAATAAGGTCTTTGCAAAGTTTGTATATTAAAAATGAAGATTAGGTGTTGATTTTTTAAATTAAGTTTTAGTTTCTTTAGTTTGATGAATAAAATAAAGTCCTTTATTATTCAGCATTCAATAAATATTCCCCTATAAAATTATCTACGTACAAAACCTCAACAAAATGTACTGTTTCTGGAAAGCAATTTGTAACTTTGCCCAAAAAGTTACTAAATCACACATACCCTTTGACCCAACTAAAATACTACTAGGCCTCTATCCCAAAAAGATCATACAAAGAGAAAAAGAACCTTTATGTACAAAAATACTTATAGCAAATCTTTTTTTTTTTTTAAAGTGTCAGAGAACTGGGTATTAAAGAGGTTCTCATCAGTTGGGAATGACTGAACAATTTATGTTTGTGAATGTAATGGAATATTATTATGCCATAAGAAATGATAAAATGGATGATTTCAAAGAAACTTTGGAAGACCTGAATGGAATGTTGCATAGTGAAGTGAGCAAATATATACAGAAACAAAAGCATTATAAAGATTAATGACTTTGAGAGAGTTTAGAACTCTGATCAATGCAATGATCAACCACAATTCCAGAGGAGTTGTGTCATAGTCATATCACAAACTCATCATATATTCATAGGGGTATCATAGTGAGTCACTTCTTGGGGGTCATGCTATACTTCTTTGTGATCAAGCAACTCTTTCCTTGGCAGACAAAAATCCAGGGTAACAAATGAGAACTTTATTATTTAGCAGAGAATTTGCCTAACTCCTTTCCCCTGTGACCCATTCTTCTTCTGGCTTGTTTATTTTTTTTTATTTGTTTGTTTATTTTGCAATGGGTTGTGTGGGCTGAGAAATACAGGAAACCAAAGTTCTAAAATGTGATTGAGGTTTTAAGTCTCTAGGGCAGATGTGCTGATACTTAATAATAGTAATAAAGTACTTTATTTCTGGCAAAGTACTTTACAATCTTCTGTTATTAGTCATCCTTCATCACTGGATCCCTAATTTATAGCTGGGGAGATAAAGGCACATGAAGATTAAGTAATTTGCCTGAGGTCACAAAGATTTTGATAAATAAACATTAGCATTTATGATGTCTGGATTTTCTAGCTTTTGTCTACCTTCCAGACTCATACCTACTGAGCTATTATTTAGTTCTATTTATGAGGTGGTTTACTGTTATAAAAAGCTTCTTGCATCTTGAACTGGTTGTCCTATAGGTATCTTTTTTTTTATTTAATATATTTTCCCCCAATTACATGTTAAAGTTCTGCAGACATCTTAAACACAGCATGTCCAAAACTGAGTTCATTATCTTTCTTACCAACCTTTACTCCTTCTAAACTTTACTATGACTGTCAAGCACATCTATATCCTCCCAGTCCCCCAGGCTCAAAACCTAATTTCATCCTCAACTTCTCAATCTCTCTCACCACCTCCACCCCCACGCCACCCTGGGGCCCATATCCCAACTGTTGTCAAAGCCTGCCAATTTTACAAAAGTAGAATCTCTGGCATACTCTCCCTTCTCTCCTCTGATACTGCCACCACCCTGGTGCAGGCCCTTATTTCTCTGAACTACTGCAATAGTCTGCCAGTTGGTCTGCCATAAATTTCTCCTCACTCCAGTCCATCCTCTATTCATCTGTTAAAATGATCTCCCTAAAGCCCAAATCCAACCTTGTCACATACCTCACCTATCCCCACTCAAACAAACCCTAGGGACTCCCTATACCTCCAGGATCAAATATAAAATCTTCTGTTTATCGTCAAAGAGCATCATCTAGCCTCCCCCCCACACACACTTTTCCAGTCTTCTTGCATCTTCACCTCCATTTCCTTCCAGTATGTACTCCTGATTCTGGACTTTTTCATTGGCTCTCATGCATAAAATGTTCTCTTTCCTCATTTCTACCTCTTGGCTTCCCTAACTTTCTTCAAGTCTTAGTTAAAAACCCACCTTCTACAGGAAGCCTTTCCCAATCTTTAATTCTAGTGCCTTTACTTTGTTGATAGTTTCCTATTTTTAGTTGAGACTAGTAGTAGGATGCCCATTTTACAGATATGGAAACTGAGGCTCTGAGAGGTGAATAGCACAAGTAGCTGATCTGGAACTCAAACTTTATACTTCTCCTCCTGATGTTTGAACTCTCTGAATAAAAAGAAATATTAGATCATCAAATAGGATAGTTTGGCCTTATGATTTTTCTAAGTCACAGTTTTAATTCCCAGAATTCATAGGGTATTTTTGAATGTCACCTCTTGAAGTCTGTCCATTTTTACTCTTAATTTCTGACAAAAATGGGGGAGGCTGGTTTGAGGACCCCTTTGTTTTCCTTAGGCTGTGGTTACTTGATACACTTACCCACTGTGCTGGCAGCTATTGATTGTAGATGCTCAGTTGTCATCTCATCCCCAGCAACTGCCTGGAATAATTTTGTGATCAATATGACATGGAATAAATATACTGTTTAAATTATATAAGATAAATGGCCTAATTAAATTGACATTTGAAACAATCTTACCAGTGTAGCTTAGATGAGAACCAAATTTTCATTTTTGGATGCATTATTCTAGAAACAACAATATTATTATTACTCATAAAAGGGTCACAGTGGCACAAGAATAAAGTCAGTCTGCATTTAACCCAAAACTGGACAAGTTGAATACCTTCTCTTTTTTCTTTCCTTCTTGTTGCATCCTCTGTAGCCTAACTATTCTGTTTTCAAGATGTTGCTTTTAGAACAGAATTGAGTTGATTTCTCCAGTATTGCTGCCCTTTTGTAGGAAGTGATAATGGTATTCTAAGGGTTAATGTCCATCTGCTTACTGGAGCTTTTGTGGAGCCTGTTAGGAGGGATTTGGGTATGGAGAATGGCAGTACTGCAGTTTGCCACTGAATCACATTCCTTCTGCTACTATAGCAACAGGTTGAAAATTCTGCCTGCATTGTCACAACCTCCGTTCAAAAATTCCTGGTGTGCAGACAGCTTTATTGTCTATAGGACAACTGTCTTTTCTATGAACTTTCAATAAAGCAGCTTCTTCTTACAGATAAAGGGACCAACACAAAACAGGGTCTAAGTATCATGGAAATGGAGAGAGAGAGAGAGAAAGAGAATAAATTTTGATTGGAGGAGTATTTGCAGTCATTTGGCTCTCCAAAAGAGTTGGGGGAGAACCTAGTTTAAGCTGAAAAACCATATTCCCCCCGCCCCAGGCTCTTTTCTTTTCTTAATAAAGCTTTTCTCTTGAGTCCCATCTATTCTCCCTCCCCTCACCAACACTTCACAACCTTCACCAAGTATCACCATTTTGATAAGTGGAGTTACTATTAAATGTTTATTTCCCGTGTTCACTTTTAAACTGGAGACAGCTATGCATGGACAGAAGATCTAGGTTTCTGTAATGGCTGTGTCATCTGAGAGAAACTAGGGTGGGTTGAATGATAAAGAAATAAAGATTCTGTTTCCAAACAACTTAGCAGTGTTCTAAAAAGAGAAAAATGAGGGAAGATGGGCTCATACAATAAAATGCCATGGGATTGCCAGGAGGCTTCACAAGCTTTTTGAGAGCCAGCACTTTTGTTTGGATTTCTTGTAAGAAATCTCAATGAGGCAGGGGCAACAGGCAGATAGGGTATGATCACCAGGAAGAGGGCTGATAGGGACTCAGCCCTGATGGCGCTGATGGGGACAAAGCTTGTATTGTGCTAGCACAGAACTAGAGACGTATGTGAAATAAATAGATACCATTTTAAAATCATCTCTTGGCCATACTTTGGATAGATTTGTTCAATAGTCATATTTTTGAAAAATTGTTACCTTATGTAATTTGCTTTCACTTTGCCTTCAGATAGTGAAATCCAACTATGAGTTTCTATAGCTAGCTTTAATTGCAAGGATATTGACTCAGTTATGATACTTGGGCTTCAGACTCTGATAAGGACATACTTATGTTTAACAGATCTTTAAAGGCCCATTAGAGGCAGTTGGGTTGCCACTGTGAATAGAGTGCTGGGCCTGGAGTTGAGATGACCAGAGTTCCAATGCAGTCTTAGATACTTATTAGTTATATGACCCTGGGTAAGTCAGTTAATCTCTGTTTGCCCCAGTTTCTTCAATTGTAAAATGGGAATAGTATAACATAATATAACAGATATGTATTATGTTTTTTAATGTATGACTGCCCGGTGCTAGGGATACAAATACAAAAATAAAATGGGCCCTGCCCACAAGGTGTTTACATTCTACTGAGGGGGATATAATATGTACACAAATAAGTAAATACAAAATAATACAAACTAATTTCCAAAAGTAGAAGATCAGGAAAGGCCTCTTGTAGGAGGTGGTATTTGAGCTGTATTTGAGTATCTAAAGGAGGCTTAGAATTCTAATAGGTAGAAGTGAGGATCTAGTGTGTTCCAGGCATGGGAAGACAGCCTGCGTGAAGATGAAGGAGAAGGAATGCTGTGTTAGGGGAACAGCTAGTCAACCTTCATAAATGCTTGTTGATTGTTTGGAAAAGAGATTGTGTAAATGAAATATATGGTACAAAGTAACACTGAAAGGGTGAATGGTAGGGTGGAGCCAGGCTTGAAATACCAGGCTGAGGGTTTTATATTCTATCCTGGAAGCAATATAAGGAGCCACTTAAGATTTTCAAATAGAGAATTGACAAAGTTAGATATCAGCTTGATATTTTTATAGAAGATAGATTGGAGTGGGGGAAGAGACAGGAAACAAGTAAACCAACTAAGAGGTTATTGAAGTAATCCAGGTGGGAGGTGATACAAAACTGAAAAGCCATAGATGACATGTGAGTAAAAGAGAAGTGAATGGAGTGGATGTGACATGTGGCTAATTGGATAAAGGAGTTGAAAGAGAGAAGGGTCAGTGATAACTCCAGAGTTGTGATCATGAGCACCTAGAAGACTAGTGATGTCCTCAACAGGAAAAGGGGAGCTTTGAGGTGGGATAGATTTGGGGGAAAACATAAAGAGCTCTATTTTGGACATGTTGAGTTTGAGACACCCATGAGATATATAGGTGGAAATGTCCAGGATGCAGTTGGTGATGTAGGGCTGGAGTTAAAGGAAGACAATAAGGCAGAATAAGTGGATGTGGAAGCCATTTGCATAGAAATGATGGTGGAACTCCTGTGAGCTGACAAGGTCACTGAGAGGTCACTGTGTGTCCATCTGGAATCCTGTGTTAATTTTTTGGAGTAATGGGAAGAACAATCAACTGAAATTCCAATGACCTGGGTTGTAGTCCAGTCCCACATGACCTTAAATTCACCTTTCTGGATCTCAATTTTCTTATTGATAAAATAAGAATGATTGTGTGATCCCTAAAGTCCCATCTAACTTTAAAACAAATATGCAAAAAAATGGCATGAAAATGATTTAAAATAAGAAGAAAGATTTTTACATTTGCTTTCCCTCCTCTCCTTCTCCATTTCCTAATATATAAAGAAGAATTAAAAAACAACAACAGCCTAGTTTTTACTGATCATAATGGGGATAAAGATTGGCTCCCTTCAGTGTCCTGATTTTCAGGCAAGTTTTATGGCTTTCATTATTCTCTTTGGACTAATTAATCTTTTGTGAAACCCTCTATGCCCTTAATAGAGAGGAAGGGAGAGACAGTGAGGGAACAAATTCCTGAGAAATGTATCCACAAAAGATGATAGAAATAAATAAATGTGGATAATGATTCAAGAATTGAGATGGGATTCCCTAAGTAAGCTTTATAGAATTGTTTTTGTATTTATTTTGTTTTGTAATCAATGTATGTTTAAAGCTTTTTGTACATGACAGTCAAAGTTTACAAACAAGAACCTAGATCAGACAATTCTTGCTGACACTGGTTGCTACATGAATCGTGGACATCCTATGGTTGAGGGTTCTCACACAGAAAACTAACGTGGGCTGTATTTAAAAATTCTTTGTACTTTTAATCCCCAGGGTGTAGATTTTTAAGAGATTGGATAACTCATGTAAAATAATAGTTATAGGCAATATGGGCAAAAAAAAAAAAAGCATTGTGAAACCAGAGCCATCAGTTATACAGTTTCATCTAAATGAAGAGTAAAAGGTGATTTTGTTTTAGATAGTGGTAAGTTGGGTCTCCATGTTATAACCAGGAGTTGAGAGTCAAGAGCCTGGATTGGTGGGTGAAATGGACTTTCAGACTGTCAGAGTAAAGCACTTAATTTACAATGAGTCCTAATATAATATAGAATGTCTTTTGATCGCATTCTATTTGTACTTTAGAGAGTTTGCCCAGGAGAATTTTACCTAGTGGCTTGATCTCTGGTAAAAAAAAAAACAAAAAAAAAACAAATGGCAGCATCTGAGCCCAAAATGTATCTTTTTACCTCCAGAACAGGGGTAATGCTGGCAATAGATGCAAACTACTTTATGTGTCATGGTCTCTCTTGACAATCTGACAAAACCTATGGATCCCTTCCCATAATAATGTTTTCATAAATGCATAAAATAAAGTACATGTGATCACAAGGAAAACCAATTACATTAAAATACAATGATCAAAATATTAAAACAAGTTAATGGGCCCCAGAGTAAGAATACATTTCTAGAATATTAAGCTGAACACCTGCAGTCTTTCTCTGACAGCTGCCTTTCTATTATTTCCCACTCATATGATTGTCTTCATATTTATTTCAGTTTAGATTTTCAACATCAACAAGGCTGATTCTTTCCCAAAGCCATTTCAGGAATGGATATTTGACTAAAATCAATAAGTGCTTCTCTGCTGTTTGTTGAGAATAGAGAAAATGCCCTGAGTAAGGAGAAACCTTCTTCGGTTATAAGGGGTGTCCATTGGCTTTGGATCTACTTTCTACAAATAGTTCCTTTAAAAACAAGATATGTGGGAAGATAGAGCCATGGTAAAATGTAGAAGAGTCCAGGTCTTCCACAGATATCCAAGTAAAGCTCTAAAAATGGACCTTAAGCAATCATGAAACAAAAAGAAAACAAAAGGGAATCAGTAATAAACAACTTGATCCAGTACAAGACTTCACAAATAGTGACTGACAGAATCCTGCAGAAGCGCTGAGCAAAGACAAGCTAGGGCATTTGGAAAGTGAACCAATATCCAGGTAGCCTGTGCCCAACTCAGCATAGAGGTAGCTTGGGCCTAAACCACAGCAGGAATCAAAGCCTGACATCTTTAGAACATAGATCCTCATCTTAGCCACCAAACTTAAAGTTAGCCAGGGCTGTCCATACCAAACAGGAGTATAAGAACAGAGTTTTGCCCGCGAAAACACGTTCAATCCAGCAACCAAAGCTGGAGATATGAGTAAGCAGAAGAAAACACCAAATACAATGAAGAAATACCTTATGGAATTGTTTTCTTTGTAATTAGTGTGTGTTTAAAGATTTTTGCTCATGACAGCCAAGGTTTACAAAGCAAGAATCTGAATCAAACAATTCATAATGACACTGGTTGCCACATGGATGGTGCAGATTCTATGAGTGAGGGCTGTCACCCAGAAGACTAAAGTAGACTATATTCTAAAATTCTTTTTTCTTTTAATCCCTAGGGTACTGATTTTAAAAGAGACTATATAGGCTTACATAGGCAGTATGGGCAAAAAAAAAAAAGCATTGTGAAACCAGAGCTATCGATTATACAGTTTCATGTAAATGAAGAAGAGAAGCCCAAGGGGTAAACCCAGAAGAAGAGAGTAACTCCATTACAAGTCACTATAGAACAGGTATTCTTAAATCTTTTTGTGTGTGCCACAAACCCCTTTGGAAGAGTGGTGAAGCCTATGGATTCCTTCTCAAAATATTTTTAAATGCATATATATAATTATGAAGGAAACCAAAATTAAGTGAAAATAAAGATGTAATTTTTTTTCCATTGATGTTCAGGGACTTCCTGAAATATATCCAGAACTCCTTTAGATTTCCTAGACCCTGTATTAAGAACCCCTGATGTAAAGCCTAAGAGGAATGTCCTGGCCACAAGATCTTAAGAATACCTGGAAGAAATTAAACAAATGATGTAAAATGGAATAACTAGTGGAGAAAGAATGGTAAGAAGAATTGATATTTTAAAACAGATGCAGTAAACCTTATCCAAGAACTGAATTCATTGAAAATCAGAATGCTCCAAATAGAAAATAACTCTATGGAAAATAAGAACTAATAAAACAAGGTAAAAATTTTGAAAAAAAAACCCAGAAGATATAAGGTGTATGTTATCAAAAACAACCAACCTGGAAGAGATCAAAGAGAGATCATCTAAGAATTACCAGAGTACCTGAAAATCATGACCTTTTTCCTCCCTCCCTCCAAAAAAGTCCCACTGTGCTTTATTTTTTTTTTAAGTGAGAATAGATGGTACTTGCTGGATACTGGTGCTTAATAAGATATTCATAGTTGTCTTCCTTTACATTTTTATAGCTGTCTTATAAATTGTTCTTATTCTGATCATTTTACTCTGTATCAATTTACATGTCTTCCCAAGTTTTTAACACCCCTCTTTTGTTGTTTTTTATGTGGCAATAACATTACATTATGTTCACTTATCATAATCTATTCATCTATTCACCAATCAATGGGGACTTCTTTAGTTTTTAGGTCTTTACTACAACAAAATGTGCTGCTGTAAGTCCAAGCTCCCACAGCTCCTTCAACAATTGTCAGAATCATTTTTTTTAAATCGTCTTTACAATCTGATGAGTATGGAGTGGAATTTGAGAGTTGTTTTAATTTGTATTTCATTGTTATTAGTAATTTGGAGCATTTTTATATAGCTGTTGATAGCTTACCTTGCTTCTGTGTTGTGCCTGTTTATATCTTTTGACCATTTATCAACTGGGGAATAACTGTTATTCATTTTTTGTGTCAGTTCTCCATAGAGCTTGTTTATCAGATTTTCATCAAAGACAAAGATTTTTTTTCCCTACTCAACTACTATATCCCTCCTCATATTCTCTAATTAGTCAAGAAATCTTCTCCTATCTTTAGTTATTGAAGATACCTATTTCTTTGCTCCTTTAATTTGATTATGATATGACCTGGTATATCTATTATACCCATTAGAATATATAATATATATCCATTAGAATGTATCTTATATCATTAGAATCTTGATCTATATCTGGTTTTTGCCAGACTGCTTGCCAGTTTTTCCAGCATTTTCTGCTGAAAAGTGAATCCTTACCCCAGTAGTTACCATCCTCGATAATGCATATGTCTTTTGTGTGTTTTGATAGGTCATTCTCTAGATAGTTTATGCAGTTTGTAGGCTTTATTTTTTAAAATGAGATTTCCCTTTCTATTATTGTTTTTTGGGTTTTGATATAATTAAATTAGGGATACTGTTGAATTTTGAGGATTTTGTAGCCCACAACTTGACTGAAGATAGAAATTGTCTCAATTATTATCTTTGCTGATCCCTCCAGAATTTTCCAAGTATAGCACCATCAAATAGGGATAGTTTTATTTCCTCTTTACCTATCTTTAATTTCCTTCTCTTTTCTTATTGCCGTTCCTAGCATTTCTAGAACTATGTCAGATAATAGTAGGGAGACAGCATCATTACTTCACTTCTGTCTTTCTTGGAAAAAGTTCTAGTGTATCTCCATTGCATATGATTCTTTCTTTTGGTCTTAGACATATGTTTAGTAAATATTTTTAAAAGTCCTTCTATGCCTATACATGTCAGGGTTTTTAGCATATAAGAGTGTTGTACTTTGTCCAAGGCTTTCTTTGCATCTATTGAGATGATTTTGTGATTTTGAAAATTTGGGTTTTTCATATGATTGTTGATTGTTTTCCTAGTGTTGGACCATCCTTGCATTGCTAGGATAAATCCCACTTGGTCATAATGAATATCATAATGATTTTTTTTTTATAAATAACTGTTGTCTTACAGGTTTTTGCTTAGGATTATTGAGTCAATATCAATTAATAATATTGGCCTATAGTTTTCTTTCTGTGTTTTCTCCTTCCCTAGTTTGGGTAGCAGGACTATATTTATCTCATTGAAAGTTTCTGGTAGGGTTCTTTCTTTTTCAATTTTTGAGAATAATTTATTAAGTATGGGTTCAAGTATTCTTTAAAAGTTTAATAGAATTCTTTTGTGAATACATCAGAATCAAGAGGTTCCCCTCCCTTTCCCCTTGGTGGTTCCTTTAGAGCTGGTTCTAGTTCATTTTTTGAGATTGGACTATTTAAGATCTCTATCTGATCTTCTGATGGTTTGGGTATTTTATATTTTTGAAGGCATGCCTTTATTTTGTGTCCTCGGTTTTGTTAGCATATAACTGTGCATAATATGTTCTGATTGTTCTTTTTATTTCTTTGGGTTTTGCTGTGGTTTCATCTTGCTCATTTGCTATTTTATTGATTTGATTTTTTTTACTCTTTTTAATTAGATTATCCACATATTTGTCAATTTTATTAGTCTTTTCAAAGAATCAATTTTTTTATTTTATTTGTCTCTTCTATATGGCTTTTTTTCCCCAATGTATCCATTTCCCCTCTAATTTTTGATATCTCCTCTTTTGTGCTTATTTTAGGTTTGTTTATTTGTTGGCTTTCTAATTTCAAAAAATGCACATTCAATTCATTAACTCTCTCCTTTTCTATTTTGTTAATGTATGCTTGTAGGGATATGATTTTCCCCCTGAAGACTACTTTAGCTACATCCCAGGAACTTTGGTATGTTGCTTTCATCGTTATCATTTTCTTTTACATGGTTATTAATTATTTTTATTATTTGTTCTTTGACCCGCTCATTATTAAAGATTTTATTGTTAAGGCTCCATTTGGGCCAGTATCTTCTGTTTTTGGTCCCTCAACCAATTACCATTTTTATTGGGTTATGGTTTGTAAAAGAAATATTAGCTATTTCTGCCTTTTTACATTTGTTTACAATATCTCCATACCCTAGTACATTGTCTATTTTTTTTAAAGTTCCATGTGGTGCTGAGAAATATATGTTCTTTTGCTATCCCATTTAAAAGAAGATACCACAGGTCTTCCACTTTAGTTTCTCCAGCAATTTATTCAATTACATATTTTCCCTCTTGTTTATCTTTCTGTTAGACATTCTAAACTAAGAGAGAGGTATTGAAGTATCCTGTCACTATTGTTACTGTCTGTATTTTCTTGTAGCTCAAATAATATTTCTTTATGAGTTTGGATGCTGAGGCATTTGGAATATGTAAGCTTATTAGTGATATTGATTTATTGTTTAGCATTTTTTCAGCATAATATAGTTTCCTCATTTATCCTTTTTTAATTTTTTGAATGTTTGTTTTTGCTTTGTCAGATGGCATGATTACAAGTCCTGGGTTGTTGATGTTTTCCATCCCTTCAGTTTCATTTTGTATATGTCTTTCTTTTTGTGTTTCTTGTAAGCAACAGATTGTAAGATTTTATTTTCTTTTGCAATCTATCACTTTTTTGTTTTATTGGATTGTTTAATCTATTCACATTTAAATTTATGAGAATTAAGTTTATATTTTCCTCCATCCATCTCTAATATTTGGGTTTTTTGATGATTATTTTCCTCCTCTGCTATAAGCACAGCACTATGTTCCTTCAGTTATTTTACCTTAATCTTTTTTAAAGTGGCTCTGTTCCCAGTTGCTCTCTTTCCTTTACCCTTTCCCTTTGGAGTTTTGCTTATTGGTTCTTTTTTTCTCCTGCTTTTATCTAGTAATATAATTTTGCCCCCATTTTTGTCCTCATGCTCAAGAAGATTCTCCCTTCCTCTCTTTTCCTTCAACTAATCCTGTTTATTTGATTTTTAATATTTCATTTTTCTGCCCCTTTCCAAAAAGGATGACTCTCATCATCATCATCATCCATCTTCTCTTTCTGTCTGCTCTAGACTCTCATTCTATGATTTACAACTCCTTTAATTATCTAGTTTCTTTCTATTCTCTGTAGTTCCCATGCAATCAAAGCATCCAAGATAATCCATTCTAGCTTTTCCCCTCTAGGTGGTTTCTGCCATTGCCTTATAGAACTTGCCCCACAGATTCCCCTTTTCCATTGTCCCTCGTTCTCAGAACAATGCAATTTATTGTAGGTATCAGTTTTCTTTTTTCTTTTTTTATAACAAGAATCAAGTTGTTTTGTTCCATGAGTTTTCAAGTTGTCAGAGTTTTAATTGTTTCATATGTGCTACATCTTCCTGGAGCATAAGCTCTAGAGATAGGAAATATGGGAACATAGTTCATAAGATTTAGAATTAGGAGGCATCTGAGAAATCATATAATAAAGTCCTACCATTTTACAGATAAGGAAATTGTGTTCTAGAGAGAATCAGAGAATGATAAGGGTTTTTCTACCCCAACCAAGTCAAAAGAGAAGTCTCCTTTTCTCCTCTAACTTTCCAACCAGAATGAGCTCTCTCTGCCAGGACTGTGGCTTATTTATAATGCTTAAAGCAATGCCTTGCTTACAAGAGGCACTCAATAAATGTTTGATTGAAGAGCTAGTAGAATTTTATCTCATTTCTAAGAATTTCCTCATTTCACACATAAGGAAACAAAGGCCCCAGTTGTTTTTTTAATGGCTTTTCATTCACCTCTTTTGGATGGATCTTGCAGGAGATAAATGAGGATCCCCTTACTCTGTCATTGTTACTGAAAAAAATTAATTTAGGTATGTTTTTACATGGCTAAATATCATATGAAGAAAAATACACAAATCTCAGTTCTCCCCTATAAAAACCTCCAAACTTCAGATTTACCTTCTCCTATTCTTTCTCTGAGCCTTATTTTTTTTTTACTGATTTCTAGTAAAAAGTAATGTTCTTGAGGGCAGGAACTGTTTTCTTGTTGGCGTGCCACAGTGCTTGGCACATAATAGCTGCTTGATAAATGCTTATTGAATCATTAATTTATTTTCTGGCACCTTTCACAAGAGCCTGCCCTTGTTGGTTCCAAACAGTAGGTTCATAAATAAATTTATTGAAAGAATAGGTAAATGCATGCATGGATAAATTAAGGAGAGACTGTCCTAGGCGGGGTGGTTTGGGGAAGGAAGACGATATTAGATGGGAAAACCAGGTTTAAAAAGCCAAAGGGCAGATAAATCATTGAGTTGTTTCCAATCCTGTGTGAGTCTCTCAAGCATGATGTAATTGTGACATAAAACATTTAACCTGGAAAGGGAGGGTAGGGCAGAGAGACAAGGGAAGTAGATTTCCTGTTCCTTTCCTTCCCACTATGAAAGAGAACAATTAGTCTTTATTTTCTGTTTCATATCCCCAAGTAATAGCTTCATAATTCAGGAGCTGAGTAGACTTTTTACTCTTGGATCTTGCTCTTTATTTATATATTCTTCTTAGGAAGCATAAAGGCATGGGAGAAGAAGCTTAACTCAAGTCAGTCAGTTGATCTAATTATCTGCAAGGAAAAAGGTCAAAATTAAATGAGCCCCTTTGAGGGGTTACTTTTGCATTACAATTATTCATTCTATCTAGGTAATCATTAATATGAATAAGTAAGAGATGATTTTGTTTCTGACAATTGTTACTGTAATGCCATTCATCTTAGAAAGTCTGAGGATCCTTGAAGATTAGCATCAGTCCAGATCTCTCGTATTAATGTATATAAGATAGCAATGTTTACATTTTGGTTTCTTGTAAGAATTTGTCATCTGTCACACTGATTCCTCATAGTGATTGTTTCATCCTTTGTATTTGTCTCTCCAGAACCTAGCAGAGTGCCTGGTACAAAGTAGGCACTTAATGCTTATTGATTGATTGTTCAAAAGAGGCACCACTGCCCTCCTATTAATCTTTGCAAAAGTCTGTTGTTGTTTTTTTCCACCTTGGGGAAGAAAAGCCAGAAGCAGATGGAATGTGAATAATAAAAATTTCAAAATAGAAGGGACTAGGGAAATATTAATTGAACCTCTTCAATTGACAGATTAGGTAACCAAATCACAGAAAGATAAAAAGTTCTCAGTAACATCACATACCTGGTTAGTGAAAGAGGAATCCAATCTCCTTCATTGCCAGGCTGATATTATTTCCACTATTCTACATATATGGTTTATAGAATCACTTGGATCCTCAAAAGTGATCCCTCATCTAAAAGCTTAATTGCATTTCTCTTAGGTGTAGGAAAAACCTCCTGGGGAAGTACTCCCTAGCAAAATCTTTATACCAATGGTTGAATCTGTTGATCATTGGTAAATGTCCCCTGGCTTTGCATTGGGAAAATGGGTCTGCTGGTGTATGAAAGAGGGGAAGTGATAACTGGTTGAGTGATTCCTGTTTTCCCTTTTCTGCAGGATGACCCAAAATGCATTATGTCCACTGGCAGACAGCTCTCTTTATTTCCCATAGTCACAAATAGTCATGGTGGAAAAAAAAAATTACTCAGGCAAAGAGCCCCGCTTTGTTGAACTGATTTCTTTTCATTGTGAAATAATTCCTCATAGGAGAATTTTTTATGTTCCAATCCTTTAACTCCAAAGAAAGGTCAAGGTTGTAAACAAAAGCACATGGAGATGTACAAATGGTACATCAAGTGACATGTTGTGTTCAAGCTATGGGGGAAATGATTAAGCTGTATCTGTTGTCCTGCCTAAGCAGGAGGTATGAATAGGAAAAGTCCTATTACCTCAGAGCCAGATGCCATCTGCTCTTTTGCACTTTGAAAAATAATTATAAGGAGCACTAGACTGGATACCAAAAGAGCTAGGTACCTTTTTCAGATCTGATTATTAATTTACTGTGTGACCTTGGGCAAGAGATTAACTTCCCTATACCTCACTTTGCTGTTTATAGATTCAAAGGACACATACTGATCTTTCTGCAACAGGATGATAAAAATATAAATGAAAATACGGAGAAAGAATTTGCACACAGTGCAAATTGAAAGTATACTAATGGTTACTTGATTCCAGGTGTGGCAGTCTAACAGTCAAATATCCAGACTAAATCTTTCTCTCAATCCATAAATGAGCAACTGCTTATCTGCTTTTGAGTGCTTCTGTAGGCTGATGGCTACTTCTGACTTTTAACATTAGCTTATTCTGAAATTTTTCTCCATCTTCCTTCCAAATCCCTAAATTTGTTCCAAACAACCCAATGCCACTTCATGTATTACCTTATTTATGTGTTGTCATCTTTATTTTATATTCATTTGTGTACATCTTAGTTCTTCATCTATTGAAATAATATTTGTAAAGCTCTTAGCACATGCTTGGTGCATAGTAGGTACTTAATAAATGCTTATTCCCTTCTCATCCCTCACTACCTCTTTTACCTCTATTGTACTATAAGCTTTTTTTGTGTAGCAACCTGTGTTGCCCATGTTTGAAACTGGAGGGTGTTTGGTATTGTACCTGCCAATTGAAAAAGTATGCAAGTGGTGCAAAAAGACATTAGACAGAAGGATAAGGCTCTGCCACTTACACCATATGGCCATGATTTGACCTTTACTGGTGACTCAAGTTCATCCTGAAATTCAATGGTTATAAGATGCGGTATATAATCCAATGATTCTCTTAGGTATGATTGAAATGTGTAGGAGGACTTTTTGCCCTTAAATTAAGTGATCCAGTTGCTATAGTTTTTGAATTCTTGTCTGCTGTGGTATTCTGTAGAAACTGTGGTGGGAGTGAGGGAGTGGGAGTGAGGTTTAAGGTCCTTAATGATTTCCATGTAAAAAGCAGCCTCCACTCTATACACCATTCCTCCTCTTGCCAAACGCTCTTCTCCCCGGAACTTTCTGTGCAGAAAATGCCCCATGCTGTAGAGTGTAGCTTCATGAGCCGCTCATCTTTACTTCCAAGTCAAGTGACATCAGAGATAGAAAACCAGTCAGATGTCCCTCTCCTTCACCCATGGTCTTTGCCTACAAAATCAAGCTGCACAGGTCTATAAAGTAATGACACACTAAGCAAGAGTTTGACTCTGGATGTACCAAATAGGGAGTATAACCCCTCATAGGACTATTGCTGACCACCTTTCTCCTTTTAACAATCTTCATGCTTAAAAATCATTAAGTTCTGGGTTTCAGTGACCTCTTTTATTGTATCATTGATTGTTTCTCTTCCCCCCCTCAGGCTATTCTTAATTGTTCCTGCTCTTAGCTGTCTTTGACATCTGCTTGTGCTCATGCTCACACACATGCATTTATGGCCTTCCCTTGCATGAGTTAAAATGTACCCATAATAAAGACCTACTTGCTTTTAGGATCACCAGACCATCTGCCTCTTTTGTGAAAGCATCTAAGCCCCAGGATAATTGCAACAGACCAGGACATCTGCTTCTTAAAAAAAAAATCTTTTTTATTATGAACTTAATCAGCAAATAGTTCAATATACAAAGAAAAAAAGAGTATTGTATAGAAACCTGTGAAAGTCTGTTGTATAGTTTTTAGATTATATTACATTTACTCTCTGAATGTTATGAAGTAGTAACAAAATGACCCTGTTTGTCTTTCTTCTAAATTTTTTGTTTTCTTCTATGTATGACATCTGGGGTGTTTTTGTCATTTTCTGCCTCTTATCAGGTGTGAGTTTGGAACCCAGGTAACCAGGAATTATGTGTAAAAGATGAGGGAATAGTCTTTGTGTCATCTGTTTTGTAGAAAGAAAGGGGAGGTGAGCACATTAACAGGACTAGATTGACAAGGGACTTGAAGAGATGGTGAAGTCAAACAAACCAGGATCTGAGGAAGATAGTGGTAAAGATAAAACTTGGGTAAAAACATAATCAAACAGACAGACATCAGAACTAATCATAGATACCAGAGGCACTGAGGCACCAAATGATCAACAAGCATTTATTACCTACTGTGAGCTAAATACTGTACTAGATGCTAGGTATCCAAAAATAAAAACAAAACTAAAGCTTCCTTCAAGAAGTATATAGACCATTGTCTATTAAACATTTCAAATTAGCTAATTTATAGACATCTTAAACTCAACATGTCCATATTAGAACTTGCTGTCTTTCCCTACAAACCCAATTAGATTGTGCTGATTAGACATATTTAAGTAAAGTATATACGAAGTAGATATAAGATAATTGGAAGGGCAGAGAAGGCAGGAGCATACGGGGGAGGGGATCACAAAAAGGAGGTGACAGGAGCTGTTCTTTGAAGGAAGCTCGGGATTTTAAAGGAAGAGATGGGAAAGGAATAAGCATTTATTAAGCACCTACTGTGTGCTGAGTACTGCGCACTGAGCGCTTTACAAATATTATCTCATCTGATCTCAGAGATGAGGAACAAATGTGTTCCAGGAATGAAGGAAAGCCTTTGGAAAGGCACAGAAACAGGAAGGGAAATATTGAGTATGAGGAACAGCAAAACCAGTTTAACTGGAATATAAGAGTGTATGAAAGGGCAAAATACATAATAATCTGGGAAAGGTAAGCAAGCTGTAGTGAGGTTAAGGGAAACTTTAAATCCCAAACAAAGGAATTTAAATTTTATTCTAGAGCCAATAGGGAGCAACTGGAGCTTTCCAAGGATAGTGACATGGTCAGTCCTGTGCTTTAAGACTATCCCTTTGGCAACTCTGTTAAGGATGAACTGAAGAAGGGAGAGACTTGAGGCAGGAAGAACAATTAGGAGAGTATTGTAGTTCAAGCAAGAGGTGATGAGGACCTGAATTAGGATAGTGGAGATGATGTAAATAGACAAAAACAGACAAATTCAAGAAATCTGGAGTTGACTCAACCAGATTTGGCAGCTGATTGGATATGGGGGTTTGATGGACAGAGAAAAGTCAAGGGTTACATCAAGGTTGTAAAACCAGGTGACTTAGAAGGATGATGGTGCCCTTAACAGAAATAAGGTGTCAAAAAAGATTTGTTTGTAGGGAAAGATAATAAGTTCTAATATGGACATGTGGAATTTAAGATGCTATGGGTTAACTAATTTGAAATGTTTAATAGACAATGGCCTATAGGACTGAACCACAGGACAGAGACTAGGCCTACATCTATGGATCAGTGAAATAATCATTGAAGCCATGGGAACTGATGAAGTCATCAAGAGGGGATGTGTAGAGAAGAAGGCCCAGGACACAGCCTTGGAGGATACTTTCAGTTAGAAAGCAGGACATTGATGATGATCCTGAAAAGGAGATAGAGAAAGAGTAATCAGAGAGGTAGGGGAAAGAAAAAAACCAAGAGAAATAGTGACATGAAAACCTAAATGGGAGAAAGTATCAAGGAAAAGCAGTATCAAATACCAGCAAAGGTCAGGAAGGTGAGGACTGAAAAAAAGGCTATTGGATTTGGCAGGTAAAAGATCATACCTTGGACGAGGCTATTTTAGTCGAGGGACAGCACGATGAACACATAGGATATAGTAATCAAAGTAGGAAACATAGATAAGACAGACAAAATAGTGGACTCAAGCCAACATAGAAGCAGTGTGGTACAGAGAGCCTTGGATTTGGAGTCAGAAGAGCAAAGTTCAAATCCTGGTTCTGGCACTTTCAATTTGTGTAACCTTGGCAAGTCACTTAATCTTTTTAGGGCTTTAGTTTCCTCAACTGTAAAATGGAGGGGTGGAGTGTGACTGTATGACATCTAAAGTTCCTTGAGATTCTAAATCCTACAATTCGAACAGTACTTTAAAGACCAAGATCTCCAACAGTATCACAGATTGTTCTAAAAGACATGAAGGCTTTTTTTTAGATTTAAGGCAGACTTTTCTTATTCTGAAATGACCAGCTCTTGTTCTCTGGTACCTTAACCACTTAAATCCTTCAGTGTCCACATCATAGACTAGAGCTGAAAGATGTATTAGAGATTATCCCATATCTTTAGGCAATGCCACATGAAAGCAGATTTGACTCTCAGGGTATTCAGTCTCCTCATTGGGTTAATAAAGGATCATCTTTTGAAGTCATGGGGTCTTCCCAATAAGGGAGTAAATGAAATAGTCTGTAAATGCATTTCAAACCTTAAAATACTATATGAGTATCAGTAGTTGTTATTATTATCATTATTCATCCTCCCAGGTAGATGATTGAGATTTTGTTAAGGGGTTGGGGGAAGGGAACCCTCTGGCTGAGACTTTAATACTGAAAAACTCAAACTATAAGTATATGAACGTTGTACATAGACTTAATGATGTGTATGCAAAGATAATTTTTTTCCTTCTGTTATTTCCTGCTTTTCTGTGATAAAGATCGGTGAGCCTATGATACAGCTGAGTTGAAGTGTTATTCAATAACTAAATTAACTTATAACTGTAATATTTGTGGGGGCGGTGGGAGGTTTTAGCTGTGATGTCAGAAGATTTTTTCAGGATTGGTTTGATTTTATGAAATAGCTAAAAGTAATTTTGAGTCATAGCTGGTGAATAAGATGAGTGACCCTATTCCAAGTTGGATAATATTGTTTTTCATTACAAATGAGACGTGATTATAAAGTAATGAATAATTTTCTTGTATGGTTTGAAAATTGGCCCTGTGGGCAATTCCAAAAGAGTTCCCAAAATGTTAAGAGCGGTGACAATATCATTAGAGTAAGTGTAGCTCCCTGGGGTGATTGCTTTTAAGGTAGCAATATTCATCCTACCTACAGTTGTGGGGAAAGTGCTTTGTAAACTTAATTATAATATAAATATGAGTTCTAATTATGCTGTGCACATGTACCAGCCCTTGTATGTCTGTATTTTAAAGAACAACTATATTAGTTTTTGGTCTCACCTCATTCTTGCTATTCCAAGGCACATTTCATTTTAGTTAAGTCCTATTAGCTATAATAACATGAAACAGCAATGAATGCCCAAAAAGTGCTCTATCAAGTACGTTTTTTAAAGAATCTATATGCCAGCGAAAAAGTTAGCAATTTTTACTTAAAGAAACTACTGAACTACTCTCACTTTACTTGGAAATATATTTAGAAAATTAATGACCAATTATTTTTCTTGTTAATTTTATTATGGAACGACTAATGTTTTTTCCCCTCTTCTTGTACTTTCTCCAAGAAAAGGAATGGCATAAATATTGTTGATTTTCTAATCCAATCCAGTAAACATTTATTAAGTGACCTCTATGTGCCAGGCACTGAGCTAAACCCTGAGGATACAATTAACAAAAAGAGATAGTTCCTATCCTCTAGGAGCTTATAGTCTAATGGAGGGGGAGACATTACACAAAAGGAGACAGGAGGGGAGGGAGACACCAGGTATTGTCCATCTCCAGGGCATCTTCTTCCTTGGAGATGAAACCAGAAAAAGCAACAGATACAAAGTGGAGTCCAGTATCTGCTCTCTAAAGGAAAGCATTGGGAGGAGTTTGGTCCTCCGCGCTTGAGCCCTCTACTCAGAGGAGGAGGAAGAGCAGGAGGAGGAGGAGGAGGAGGACGAAGGTAGTGTCAGTCAAGGCTTGAGAGAGCAGCATGGTGGTGAGTTTAGAAATGATGAGCTTATCCTTGTTTCTTGTTTCTTGGAGTTCACACCAGGCAAAGCAGCAGATGCAAAGCAAAGTGAAGCTTGCTAAGTGTCCAGACAGAGTCAGCCAGCCTTGGAATTTAAACAGATTATTGATTTAGAGCTGGAAGGAAACTCTAGAGGTTGACTAGCTCAACTCCTTCACTTTACATACAGCTCATGATGTAGATATACCTGGTATCATCCCCAAACCACATGATACACCTGGCATGATCAAAGGACACTGGGAAGAAAAGTGGCAGCCTGCACCTAACCCTACATTGGGGAAAGCTTGGGAAGAGGCTTAATGAACAAAGACCAACAAAATCAGGTTGTGTAATGGCTCAGAGAATTTTTATATGACTTTTATTGCCTCATGTTAGGGAATGACTTTTAACATTCCTGTCATATCATGTTGTTTGGAGCCCTGCAACTGTGTGGCACTACAGTGAGTCACCTGCTAGGGCAAAGGGCACTGCCCTTACCAATGCGCCTGCTTGTTACTCATAACACGGTACCACCAGCTGGTTTCTTGTTTCCTGTATTTAGTCACAGCCACACCTGTGCATGAATTCACTGCTTGTTCCAGGTATTCATTCATTTATTCCTAAGTGCTCTGATATATACCCAGCATTTTACTAGGTACTGGGGGAGACACAAAGAAGAATAAGATAAGTTTTTGCCCACTGGTAATGTAAAATCTAGTACAGTGATTCCCAACCTCTTTTTAAAGTTAAAAAAAAAAATGATGGTCCCCTCCTTTCTTCCCCTTCTCTCTCTACCCTGGGGTTTGCCAGAGCCTGTTCTTGAAGACTCTCTAGCCAGTTGTTAAATTTTTATTGTAAGCATTTACATCTCCAAAATGAGCAAAGAGGGTTTGATTTATTTAGTTGATTGTCCTAAGAAAATGATGGAGAAAATGTTAATAATGCAGATTATATTTTAAAGTGTGTCCTCCATACATTTTTTTTTGAGAGCTGGTGGTTAAGTATGTACCAGCACACTCTTGCCCCCACATATAGATAATTATAATATGGTATCTATTATATCTATTTATAATATTTTATCTATAATATTATATCTATCTAAAATAATGACCAAAAGCTATTATAGAATTAGCATAACTTTAATATAAATTTGTATTTTATTAATCACAATAGCTACATGTGTTTTTTAAAATAGCAATTCAGTTATATGGGTGCCTATACACACATATTCACAGTAGTTTATTGAGCACTGAGTCTGGAGTCAGGAAGACCTGAGCTCAAAATTGACCTAAGACACTAAGAGTGTGACCTTGGGCAAGTCATTTAACTTTGCCTCAGTTTCCTCAACTATAAAACGGGGATAATAATAGCACCTACATCTCAGGGTTGTTGTGTGGCTTACATGAGACGATATTTATAAAGATCTTAGCACAGCCCCTGGCACATGCTAGGCACGCTATAACTGCTAGCTGTTACCATTATCATCATCTTTGTTGTTGTTATCATAATATGTGTCAAACATCTATTAAGTTTACAGAAGTTAGGTTTACTTATTTGCAAATTTGAGGACTCTTGGGAGTAACTTTATAACTTCTCTTCCAGCAGCCTTAGTTTCCTCATCTATCAAGTAAGGAGGCTAGCCCACATGACCTTAAAGGCCCCTTCCAGCTCTAATTCTATGATCTTATGCCATTGTTTGCTACATTCTCTTTCATACCCATCTCTGCCAGACATGATGTATGAATATGTTTTAGGCTCATCCAGTGGCAGATTTGTTTGCTCTAGTTTTTTAAATGACTTGCACTCCATTACATTTGGGATCATCATTTGAGTAGAGGCAAATTGAAGTATATTGTTAAGCAGCTCTGGCTCCTAAGCCAGGACTGCTCTGGCCTGTCATGGAAACAACAACCCAAAATAGCACTTACAAGTAACCCTTTCTATTGATGCCTCACCTGTTCATTTGGGCTAACCTGCTCCCCACTAGAAATTATGGCAAGCAGCTTTCATTATCTCTATTAAAATCTCATATGCAGGCCAGTGCTATGGGCAGTAAAGGAAAAGACAATGTATACAGAGAAGGTGCTCTTCATTTGGGGCCCTATCTTGCCTGTCTCTTTCTGATTGATTTAATACTCTACCCTGTTCTGAAATTTTGGGAAAGGTGGAAGGATTTAAAGTTGATTAAAGTGAGGGATTAAAGTGGCTCAGTGGATAAAGTGCTGGACCTGGAGTCAAGAAGACCTGTGTTCAAATCTAGCCTCAGACACTAGCTGTGTGACTCTGGGCAAGTCGTTGAGCTTCTGTTTGCCTTAATCCGTTGTAGAAGGAAATAGCAAACCACTCCAATATCTTTGCTAAGAAAAGTCTGTGGAGTGCATAATCCACAGAGTTACAAAGAGTCAGACGTGACTGAACAACAACAACAACTGCTCTACAAGAAGCCAAGATCAAGAGCACAGCTGCTCCCATTTGCCTTCATGTTTTCAAGAATTAGTCTTCAGTTTAATTCAGCAAATCTTTATTAAATGCCTACTGTATGTAAGGCAATAGGGGTACAAGGACAAAGACAAAACAGTCCCTGCCCTCAAGTTCTGCAGGGAGTGGTGATGTGGAGAATGTTACATGTACACAGGTAAGTACTTAGAAAATAATTTGAGGTAGAAGAGAAGGCCCTAAAGTGGGGCTAGGGGAGGAAAAAGGATGGGACAGAAACAGAAAAGGTCTTTTGTAGGAGATGGCACCTAAACTGTCTTCAGGGGAATCGAAGGACTCTAAGGAGCAGAAATGATGACATATTTGAGGCAAGGAGGGCAGTCCTCACAAAAGAAAGGAAGTTGAAAATGGACTGCTAAATTTGGGCAACAGTTTAGGTAGACTAGAGAGTGTGTAAAGGAGAATAGTAAAATAATTCCTGAAATGTACATTGGAACTGGATTGGCAAAAACTTTTTTTAGAATAGTTTTATTTTTTCTCAATTACACATAAAATAATTTTTAACATTTGTTTTTTATAATTTTTGAATTCCAAATTTCTTCCCTCCTCTTCCCCTTCCTTGAGAAAGCAAACACTTTGATAGAGATTAAATACATGTGTAGTTATGCAAAACGTATTTCCATATTAGTCTTGTTGTAAAAGAAAACATAGATCCCCCCACCCCTCAAAAACAAGAAAAAAAAGAAAGGAAAAAAGTATGCTTTAATCTGCATTCAGACTCCCATCAGTTCTTTCTCTGGAGGTAAACAGCATTTTTCATCACAAGTCCTTCAGAATTGTTTTGTATCATTGTATTGCTGAGAAAAGATAAGTTATTCACATTTGATCATAGTACAGTATTGCTGTTACTGTATACAATGATCTCTTAGTTCTGCTCACTGTACTTTGCATCAGTTCATAACATGTTCCCAGGTTTTTCTGAAACTATCCTGCTTGTCATTTCTTATAGGACAATAATATTCCATCACAATCATATACCACAACTTGTTCAGCCATTCTCCAATTAATGGGCATCCCTTCAGTTTCCAATTCTTTGGCAAAAACTTTAAATCAGACAGCAGGGAACATTTTTGCCCCTTCTTTCATCCCTAGCACTTCGCAGAGTTCTTGCCACATAGTTGGCACTTAATAAATGTTTATTGAATTGAATTGAATTGAATCATGGACTTTGGTTGTCTGGTGAAACCTAGGGACACTTTCTCAAAATAATATTTTTGAAGTCACAAAGTGAAATATACAAGATTGCAAAGCAAACCAATTATACTGAAATACAGTTATCAAAATACTTTTAAAGACAAGCTCATGAATTCCAGGTTAACAGCCTCTACAAATGAATGACTGAGGTAATTGTATTTTATCCTAGAGGCACTTCCAAGTTTGTTAACCTGAGTAACTAGAAGGATTCTGGTCTGCTAGAAAGGTTAGTGTGCTCAAAGGAAATAGGGAAGTTTGGAGGAGAGTGGGTTTAAGGGAAGAAATGAGGAGTTCTATTTTGGACTAATCACATTTGAGAGGCAGAAAGGACATCCAGGTAGAACTGTTAAACATGCATTAAGCCATGGTTTTTATGAGAGAAATTAGGGCTGGACATTGTAGATGTGTGAGTCATCTCTATAGAGATGATAACATAATCATAATAATAGCTAGCATTTACATAGTTTTTTAGTGTTTGCAAATTTGGTGCTTTACAAATATTATCTCATTTTACCCTTAGAAAAAACCCTGAGAGGTAGGTACTATTGTTATCCTCATTTTATAGATGAGGAAACTGAGGCAGATAGAGGTTAGGTGACTTGTCCAGGGGAACAGAGTGCAGATTTGAACTCAGATCATCCTGTCTCTGGATCCAATGTTTTTACCCACTGTGCTATATAGCTGAGATCACTCAGAGAGAAGGTATAGGGAAAAGAAAATAAGGCTCAAGGCAGAGCCTTGGAGGACCCTTAGGAGATCTCAGATGAATTCTGATTGAGCAAAAGAGATTGAAAAGGAATGGTAAAAACAAGTAGGATAACCAGGAAAGAACAGCATTATGCCAAGAGAAGAGAGTATCAGGGGAAAGGAGTGATCAACGGTGTCAGAAGATTAAGGGAGGATGAGAATTCTATGGAAAGGCCATTGGATTTAGTAGTTGAGATTGTTAGTCACCTTTGAGAGGCCATTTTCAGTTGAGTGAAGAGGTCAGAAGACAGATTGTAAAGGGTTAAGATGTGAAGTAATGGAGGTGGTGAGTGTAAATGCTCTTTTTGTAGGAGTTTGATTATGAACAGGAAAGGGGTAGAAGATGGCCCATTGAGGGTATGGCAGGGCCAAGTGGAAGTTTTTAAAGGATGGGGGTCACCTAAACATGTTTGTAGGCAGTGGGGAAAGAACAAGTAGATAAGAAAAGAGAGGAAATAGCCACATAGTGAAGCTCTGAGGGAAAAAAAACCCTACCAGAACAAAATGGGATCAAGGGCATGAGTAGACCATGACAAGAAGAGACCATAAAAGCAAGGAAAAAATAAGGAGGAAATAGAGAGTGGTTTAGAGGTGGTGTGAAGTATGAGAGAGAAGAGGAAGCTCGCAGCAGATGGTCTTGATTTTTTTTTTTTGGTGAAGCAGTTGGGGTTAAGTGATTTGCCCAGAGTCACAGCTAGTGAGTGTTATGTGTCTAAGGCCTGATTTGAACTCAGGTCCTCCTGACTTCAGGGCCGGTGCTCTATCCATTGAACCACTAGCTGCTCCAAAAATATTATTATTATTATTATTTGTGAGGCAATTGGGGTTAAGTGACTTGTCCAGCGTCTTATGTGACTTGTCCACAGTGTTTTGTGTCTGAGGTTGGATTTGAACTCAGGTCCTCCTGACTCCAGGGCCAGTGCTCTATCCACTGCGTCACCTAGCTGTCCCTGCAGGGTCTTGATTTTTTTTTTTTTTAGCAAAATCAGAGGCAAGATCCTCTGCTGAGTGGTAAGGGGTAAGAGTGAAATGGGGGTCTGAGGAGAGAGGATGAGGTCTGACTCTTCTCTGAAAAGTCACTGTAAGGAATGAATAAAAAGAATACTGTTCAGTAGATGAGATTAAGTGGCATAAATGTGTTATGTACTCAGTCAGCCCTGTGTTGTACAGTTTCCTCCAGCAGCACAGTGGCAGGAATGGAGAAGGTAGATAATAGGGGTACGGTAGCCCAGAGTTGCATTTCAGAAAAGTGTGAGTATTGATTGAACAGGGGAACAGGGGATTTTGAAGGACAGAGGACAATGCAGAGTTGAAATAGTCAACTATGAGGCGAAACATGTGATGGGTTTTTTTAAACATGGGAATCCTGGGCATGTTTGTGGGTGACAGGGAAGAAACCAGTAAATAAAGTAGAGATTGGATTCAAATTCAGCCTCAGACACGTAACACTTACTAGCTGTGTGACCCTGGGCAAGTCACTTTCCCCTACTGCCTCACCAAAAAGAGAGAGAGAGAGAGATTGGAGATGAAAGGGAATAATTCAGATGGGAAACTGCCAGAGGACACAGGAATGGAGGGGATCAAGAACACAAGTCAAGGGATTTTCCTTAGCAAAGGCAAGAGCCACCTCTTTCTCAGGGACTGTAGCAAAAGAGAGGAGAAAAAGAAAATTATGTAGAGGGGTTTTGAGGTATAGAATAGGAGAGAAGAGGAAGCTTACAACAGCCTCTATGTGTTCAGTAAAGTAGAAGGCAAAGTTCTCTACTGAGAGGAAATGGCTAGTTAATGGTGCAAAGGGCTTGAGGAGAGAAGAGAGGTTTGGAATAGGCATTGTAAAGAGTGTGATATACAGAGTAAATCAAAGAAGAATAAAACCTGCTTTCCATTACTGAAGGCTCACTTGAGATTAAATAACACAATCTGCAGTAGGCCCAGTCAGTTGGGCAAATTCCTCTAGCCACATTTGATAACTCACATGTAGGAAAATAGAAGGTTGGATGATGGGGGTAACCCATGGTTGCATGACATAATTGCCTTGATGGAAGTCATATCCAAGTAGAGGGATAAGACACAAACACAAGTAGCTATAATACATAGTATTACATGATTTAAGAATTGAAAAACAATGTGTTATTTGATATTTGGGAGGAAGAGTTTTTATTGGCCAAAAGAGCAAGAAAGTCTTCTTGAAGAGGTAGCATTTAACTTGATCTTTAAAGGATGGGTAGGAATTCAGGAAGCCAAGGAGATGAGAAGATTCCAGACACAGGAACAATGGGAGCAAAGGCAAACGGGCAAGAAACATCATAGTGCATTCAGGGGCCATAAAGTAGAACAATTTGGCTACAGCGTAAGTGTATGGAAGAAAGAGGTAGATAGATAGATAGATAGATAGATAGATAGATAGATAGATAGATAGA
>NW_020954723.1:16071272-16249537 GCF_900497805.2 Vombatus ursinus
AGATAGATAGATAGATAGATAGATAGATAGATAGATAGATAGATAGAGATCATAATGTACACACATACATATGTATGCATACACATATAAAGCTAAATGGTACAGTGGATGGAATTCTGATCTTGGAGTCAGGAAGACCTGAGTTCAGATTTGGCCTCTGGGTGACCCTGGGCAAGTCATTTAAGCACTGTTTGCCTCAGTTTCCTCATTTGTAAAATGTGTATAAATAATAGCACCTACCTCCCAGGGTTGTTGTGAGGATCAAATGAGAAAATAATTGTAAAGCACTCAGCACAGTGCCTGGCACATAGTAAGCACTAAATAAATGTTAGCATTTATGATGATGATGATGATGATAGTGATGATGAAGATGTATACACATATACATATGATAAAACTTAAGAGAGATAGTTTTAGAGTACAAAGTCTTAAATGCTAAACCACCAGAAAGTAATCAGCCATTGAAGATTTTTAACCAGAGTGACATTACAAGATCTCTATGTAAGAAAGGTAGCTACAACAGCCATACAATATTATTATACTTTTAGTTATGGAGTGAGAGAGAAGTGTTTACTTTCTGTGCCTTGTTTTTATGGCCCAGGAAGGAAGTTACTATCTAGATTATCTTGGGACACACAAATCCTTGAAAGAAAACTCATTTCCCCTTGTATGTGTTCAGGAAATGTCACTCGGTCTCTAGCAACTAGAGCAGCACTCCATCAACAGATTTGTAGAAATCCCAAAGGAATCATTATAAGCCAGGGTCATGATGATGAATCCCTGTTTTTATCTTTTCCTTCCTATCCTGTAGTTACTGATGCAGGTGGTTTCATACTTTTTAAAAAATATATACTTAATGCTCACCAGTGAATGTGAGTTCTTTTTCTTATCTTCCCATAAATGACAGGTCTTTGATTACCAACATTTTATATTTTAATAGTGAGCAAAAAATTGCTCAAATCAAAGCGAGGGCAGATGCAGATGTACGCCAGGTGCTGCCTTCAAACGCTGCCATGAAAGCAAGCCTGTTTTTTTTTAAATAAATTCTAACATTCTCCTGTAGCAGGAGTCTTGTTAGATCATAGACACTGTCCATCAGTATTTGATGCAACAAGGAAGCACCTATCCTAGGAAAATTCCCAGCAGTCCAGGTCAAGAAATAGATTTTTCAGGGAGCAAGATTTTTTAGAGATTTATGATTCTCACTTAATATAAAGAGAGGAGCAGCATTAGAATTCACAGGGATGTCTTTCCTCAGGCCAATTTTGAAATGATACTAAGAATGACTGTTTGCCAACTACATTTAAATGCCACATAACAGTGATTCTCAAAGTGTAATCTAGGGACTCCTGGTAGTCCCCAGGACCCTTACAGGGGATCTGAAAGGTCAAAATTATTTTAATAGTAATATGTTTAATTTCTAATACAGCAAAGATGAATAGGTATAACCACATAAATAAAAGCTCTTTGGTGGGAGAGAGAAGAGGGGAGAAGATGCTCAGTAATTTTTAAGAGCGTAAAGGGATCCTGAGACCAAAAAGTTTGAGAACTTCTACCCTATGATACATTCTCAAGAATTAGTTTTTAATGATTTCAGATACTGGTGAATGGACCATTATAGCTGATCTATATGTAAGAAAGGGTGAATGTGTAATTGCATTATTGCTCTCTAAATTTTGCCTACAACAACAGTACAGGACTGTTTCCCTCCCCTATTCAACTGAACTATACTAAATTTGTAATACTATTGCTAAATACTTGAGGTGGTCCATTCTTGAAAAGGATTTAGGTGGTCCTAAGTGTATATGTTGTGTGCCCTAGAAATACTTAGCAATAGACCACTTTCTATGATGTTATGATCCAGGGGCATAAATATTTTGTATTTTCTCTTTTAACTTTTTGGGTGTTTAGATGCAGTGCGATGAGTATCCAATGTGGAGGCAGAATGTCTGGCTTTGAGTCCTAGCTATGCAAGTTAAGCTCCATGTGCTTCATTAGCTATATTGGTCAAATGAGGATGATAAGACACTAGTTACTTTATAGGTTTGGAACGAGGAAAGTGTAAAGCCTTAAAATTCTATATAAATGTTAAAAGAAGTTGGTGAATGAAGGGTAAAGGCAGGAAGCTTTCCTCTTTGGGAACTCCATACACCAAAGAAAACACAAGTTGAATTAAAAACAAACAAACAAACAGATAGAGAGAGAGAGAAAGATCTGATCCCTCCTATTCATGTAAGAAGAGACTTTTGAAAGGAAATGGCTTTCACACACTGGCTGTCTTTGGCTACCAGTAAGATTAAACTAAATTCCCCAGGAAATGCCCTGCATACAGGAAGCAAATGATTCTATTTTAAGGAGTGAAAGGGGGCACAATGATCCACATTTCAGGGCTGTGTCACAGGAGGCCAAGGAGCTTTAGATTTGAAAATAGAAATCTTAGACCCATCACCTCATCCCTTGTTAGCTGAAGCCCTGTGCTCTTAAATGTCGATAGGAATCAGACACTGCTGGTAACTGGTGAAGCTGACTTCCCCACAGACTAAGCAAATTCTATTTGCTTTTCTTGTAATGAAAATATGGCAACATTCTCCTTCCGCAGCTATAAGTTTGTGTTTGATCATCTCAGTATTTATGTTCATGAAAAGAAGTTCTTTTTTCCCGTATAATGAGAAATTAGAACTGTGACTCACCCAAAAAAAAATTTAAAAATATAGCCTCTAAAACAAATTGACACAAATATGAAGTGTATTGGAATAAACTTATGGAATTGTATAAGCCTGGCATGTGCTTGAAAGCCCTGGTTGACCTCTTGTGAGACAGAGTGTTCAACCTCTGCTCTTGGCTTCTGCTGCACAGAGCAGTCATTCATTAGCATCTTGTCAGCCTTAGATGGATGAGAGAGTGTCAGAGGATCATTTCCCTTCTTTTTTCCTGTTATCTGGGTTAATTTCATTCATCTTTCTCAAAAAAATTTCTATCTGTCTGATTCTTTCTGTCAATCCATTATTTTGTCTCTGGGAAAGTTCTTAGAAAGGTCACAACTTTGGTAAATTTGATACTTAAACCCTTGGTACACAGAACACTATTTTGTATGTGCAGGTTTGGGTTTAACTTATCTCTACTGAAATCCATATTCTAAGACGTTTGCTGACTTTCTGTGTTTTTCCCTTAATACTTCTTAGACCTAGTAAAGTCACTACTCTGAAGTCTTCAATGGTTCTCTATTGCCTCCAAAATAAAGTTCTGTTTCCTCTGCCTAGCATACAAGGTCTTCCACAATCTGGTGCTACTTTTTTTTTCAACTGGGGTATCCCATAGAAATACCATCCATTTATGACAGCCATGCTAGTTTATTCTCTCTCTATCCTCCAACTATGCCTTTGCATACAGTGCTCCCCATGCTTAGAATATCATTCACACTTTCCTTTACCTGTTGAATTTCTACCCATCTTTTAAATTGTAGGAAAGTGGTGGGTTAGAATCAAGAGTTGGGAGTGGGGGGACAAGGCTCCACTGAAATCAGTTTTCTTTCTTTCTTTCTTTCTTTCTTTCTTTTTTTTTTTGGTTAGGCAATGGGGTTAAGTGACTTGCCCAGGGTCACACAGCTAGTGTTATGTGTCTGAGGCCGGATTTGAACTCAGGTACGCCTGAATCCAGGGCCGGTGCTCTATCCACTGCGCCACATAGCTGCCCCTGAAATCAGTTTGCATTGGGGCAGATTGAGACTTAAGGAAGAAAGCTTTTATTGCACTCAAACCCAAGTATGATTATGAGGATCGTTCCTCTAAGCATGCTTTGAAGAGTAGGTAGGAAGCAGGCAAGATGATTTTCTTTCTTTTTTAAAAAAAAATTTTAAGAGTAGTTTATTTTTTCCAATTACATGTAAAGATAATTTTTTACATTCATTTAAATTATTTTAATGGTATTTTATTTTTCTTCCCAATTAAATGTCAAAACAATTTTTTGCATTCATTGCTATAATATTTTGAATTCCAATTTTTTCTGCCTCCCTTATCTCCCTTCTCCTGAAAATGCTGGGCAGTTTGATATAGGTTATATACATGCTATCATGTAAAACATATTTTCATACTAGTCACAGTTATGAAAGAACAAACAGATCAAAAGGATAAAAATCACAAAAAAGAATAAAGTAAATGAAAAAAGTATGCTTTGATCGGCATTCAGAATCCATCAGTTCTTTATCTGGATGTGGATGGCATGTTCCTTCATGAGTCCTTTGTATTTGTCTTGGATCATTGTGTTACTAAGAAGAGCTAAGTCATTCATATTATATTATCTTACAATGTTGCTGATACTGTGTACAGTGTTTTCCTGGTTCTGCTGATTTCACTTTGCATCAGTTCATACAAGTCTTTTCCAAGTTTTTTCTGAAATCTGCATGTTCATCATTTCGTATTGCACAATATTATTCCATTACATTCATATACCACAGCTTGTTCAGCTATTCCCCAATTTGATGGGAGTCCCCTCAGTTTCCAATATTTTGCTACCATGAAAATGGCTGCTATAAAGATTTTTGCACATATAGATCCTTTTCCCTTTTTTATGATCTCCTTGGGATACAGGCCTAGTATTGGTATTGCTTGGTCAAAGGGTACGCACAGTTTGGTGGCCCTTTGGGCATAGTTCCAAATTGCTCTCCAGAATGCTTAGATAAGTTCACAACTCCACCAGCAGTGCACTAGTGTCCCAGTTTTTCCACATCCTCTCCAATATTTGTCATTTTTTTGTCATAATTAGCCAATTTGATGGGTATGAGGTAGGACCTCAAAATTGTTTTTTTTTTTTGCCTTTCTTATTTCTCCCTTTATTTGTGAAAATAAATATTTTCTCCATCCTACCTTTCCCAAATTTAAAAGAAAAATAAAATCCTTATAACAAATTTGCTTAGTCAAAACAAATTTCCATATTGTCTATGTCCAAAAATGTTTCTGTCTTCTCATTCTGCATCTTGAATCCATCAATTCTCTGTCATCATTGGTCCTTTAGAAACAGGGAGGGTGCTTGTTTCAACCAGAGCTTTTAAGCCTATCCAAATTGTGCTCACTTTACTCTGTATCAGTTCATACAAATCTTCACAGGTTTCTCTGAATCTAACCCTTTCAGCATTTCTTACAGCACAGTAGTATTCCACTGCATTCACATACCATAATTTGATAAGCCATTCCCCAAACTTACTCTCTAAATTTCCAGTTCTTTGCTATTACAAAAAGAACTGCTACAATTATTTTTATACATATGAATCCTTTTCCTCCTTCTTTGATCTCTTTGAGGGTATTGGCCTATTAGAGATATCACAGGGACAAACACTGTATCATTGACTTTCCTATGTTCTATGTGTTACTACCAACGTGTCTCCAGTGTTATCTCTCCCTTACCTGTCTGGGTCCCTTTGTTTCTGTCATTCTCCATGTTTGGAATCTGTTTTCCCCCCATCCCCTTTTCCTATCCTCATCCGCTGAAGCTTTTTCCTTCCCTCAGCACAAAATTTAATGGTACCTCCAAAATGAAGCCTTCTGTGATACCCCCTTCCTTCCAGACAAAAGTGATCTGTCCCTCTTAAAATTTCTCATAGTATGTTCTGTGACCCCCCTTTGTGAATGTCAGTGTCCCCTAAATCATGGTTATTCCTATACTTGTCTAAACCCACACATTACACTGAAGGCTCCTTAAGAACAGGACTTGCACCATACAAATCTTTATATCATGAACACCTTCCATATAAATAGGCATTTAATCAATCTTTGTTAAACTCAATCTGTCTTTTACATGAAAAAATTGATTCGCATAGAGAAATTTAAGTGATTTGTCAGTGGTCACATAGCTATAGCTAGTAAATTTTTGAGTCAGGTCTCAAACAGGGGCAGCCAGGCAGTGTAGTACATAGACCACTGCTCCTGGAGCCAGGAAGACCTGAGTTCAAATCTGATCTCAGACACTAGCTGTGTGACCCTAGGCAAGCCATTTAACTTCTGTTTGCTTCTGTTTTCTTATCTGTAAAATGAGGATAATAATAGCACCTACCTACTAGGGTTGTTGTGAGGACCAAAGGAGATAATAATTGGAAACTGCTTAGCACAATACCTGGCACATAGTAAATTCAGTGCTCTTTCCACTAAACATTGACTCTTAGAGAACATCCAGGCCATACTCCCCATTTTACAGATGGGGAGACTAAGTTAAGTAATGTGCCCAAATTCATGTCACCATCTCAAAGTTCTTCATTTTCTCTCATATGAATCAGTCACACTGTCATTTCGGCTAAGGCTTCAGTCCTTTCTCTCTCCACTGTATTCTTTTTTTTTTAATTTTTTTTATTTTTAACAAGTGTTTTTAAAACTTCGGGTTACAAATTTTCTCCCTCACTCCCTCCCCACCCACCCTCACTGAAAAGGCAAGCATCTCGATACAGGTTATAGATGTGTAGTCATGCAAAACACTTCCATAGCAGTCATGTTGTGAAAAACTAAGTATATTTCCCTTCATCCCATCCTATCCCCCATTTATTCTAGTCTGTTTTGACCCCATCCCTCCTCAGAAGTGTTTGCTTCTGATTATCCCCTCCCTCAATCTTCCTTCCCCTTTATCAACCCCCTGCTCTCTTGTCCCCTTCCCTCCCCCACCTTCCTGCAGAGTAAGATAGATTTCCATACCCCATTGTGTATGTTATTCCCTCCTTAAGCCAAATCCCATGAGAATAAGATTCACTCATTCCCTCTCACCTTCCCCCATCTCCCCTCCAATGTAAAAGTCCCTTCTTGTCTGTTTCATGTGAGATATTTTACCTCATTCCACTTCTCCCTTTCTCCTTCTCCCAGTATAATCCTCTCCCACTCCTTAACTCTATTTTCCAGATATCCCTTCATCCTCAACTCACCCTGTGTCCTCTATCTATCTATCTATGCAAACATATAATTTTTTCCCTCCCACTACCCCAATACTGACAAAGGACTCATGAGTTACAAATATCGTCTTTCCCTGCAGAAATGTAAACAGTTCAACCCCAATAAGTCTCTTATGATTTCTCTTTCCTGTTTACCTCTTCCATGTTTCACTTGAGTCTTGTATTTGAAAGTTAAATTTTCTATTCAGCTCTGGTCTTTTCCACAGGAATGCTTGAAAGTCCTCTATTTCATTGAATGACCATTTTTTACCCTGAAGGATTATACTCAGTTTTGCTGGGTAGGTGATTCTAGGTTGTAGTCTTAATTCCTTTGCCCTCCGGAATATCATACTCCATGCCCTCCGGACCCTTAATGTAGAAGCTGCTAAATCTTGTGTTATCCTGATTGTGTTTCCACAATACTTGAATTGTTTCCTTCTGGCTGTTTGCAATATCTTCTCCTTGACCTGGGAATTCTGGAATCTGGCTACAACATTCCTAGGAGTTTTCCTTTGGGGATCTCTTTCAGGAGGTGATTGGTGGATTCTTTCAATTTTTATTTTGCCCTCTGGTTCTAAAATAGCAGGGCAGTTTTCCTTGATAATTTCTTAAAAGATGATGTCTAGGCTCTTTTTTTGATCATGGCTTTCAAATAGTCCAATAATTTTTAAGTTCTCTCTCCCGGATCTATTTTCCAGGTCAGTTGTTTTTCCAATATTTCACATTCTCTTCTATTTTTTCATTCCTTTTGATTAGTATTACAGTGGCTTGATTTCTCGAATTGTCCCTCTCTTCCAATTTCTCCATTCTAATTTTTAAGGAAGTATTTTCTTCAGTAAGCTTTTGGACTTGCTTTTCCATCTGGCTAAGTTTGCTTTTAAGGACATTCTTCTCCTCATTGGCTTTTTGGACCTCTTTTGCCATCTGGGTTAGGCTATTTTTTAAGGTGTTATTTTCTTCAGTATGTTTTTGGGCCTCCTTTAGCATCACTCTCAGTTTTTCCTCTACTTCTCTTACTTGCTTCTCAGAATCCTTTTTGAGCTCTTCTATGGCCTGGGACCAATTCATATTTTTCTTGGAGGCTTTGGATGTAGAAGCTTTGGCTTCGTTGTCTTCTTCTGGTTGTATGTTTTAATCTTCTTTGTCATCAAAGTAAGATAATATAGTCTGACTCTTTTTGTGCTGCTTGCTCATGATCCCAGCCAATTACTTGAGTTACAAACTATTTGTTAAGGTAGGAGTCTGTTTCCAGTGTGGAGAATGTACTGTCCTAAGCTTCAGGGGTTTTGTGCAACTCTGTTCAGAAATACTTGTAGGGACCTGTAAATTTTCAGTTCTTCCAAGGTGGTATGATCAAGGGCAAGGTGTTTACTCCTTTCCTGACCTGTACTCTGGTCTACAAGCACTCTTTTCTGTCTTGGAACTGTGAGGAGGGTTTCCTCTCCACAGCCACTACAAGCTCCACCAGACCAGCACTCCTCCTCGCCCTAAGTCCACCACCCAGAACTGTGACCGAGATCCAAGCACGGGCAAAGCAAGAGAATCCTGCACCAGCAGAGAGTTTCCTGAAATCCCCTTCTCATCAGCCACTCAATTCCCCCTCTGTCTGTGGGCTGGGAGCTCAGGAGGGCCGCTCATGCTCGGGACTTGGGCTGAGACCTAGCTCCTTCTTTCACCACAGTCACATACTTTTCCCACTGACCTTCTAAGTTGTCTTTGGCGTTCCTGGGTTGAGAAGTCTGGAAACCACCACAGCTCCCCGTGATTCAGTCCTCTGAGCCCTGCTCCAGGATCGCTGCGGCCTACCCGCCCACACCAAACTGCACTCCTCTACCAGCCTGGCGCGATATACCTTTCCAATCATTCAGGCTGTCTTGGACTGGAAATTTGTTTCACTCTGTCTTTTTGTGGGTTCTGCTGCTTTAGAATTTGTTTAGAGCCATTTTTATAGGTATTTGGAGGGGTTTGTGGGAGAGCTTAAGCAAGTCGCTGCTTTTATTCTGCCATCTTGGCTCCGCCTCCTCAAAATTGTTTTAATTCACATTTTTCTAATCAGAAGTAATTTAGAGCACTTCTTTATATGGCAGGGTAATTCTCATCCAAGGATAGTCATGCTTTACATTTTTTTTTTGTAGTCACTTTATGTGAGAGGAGGCTTTCCTGTCTGATTCACAGAGTGATATGAAGTGTCTGCGTCTTTGACCTATAGCTAAAGAAGTACAGAAGTAGTATCTGTTCTGATTAGCTCCTCCAGGTGCTTTTGAAGATGTCTTCAGTCCAGTATTGGAGGGCAGGGAAAGCTCTGATTGATCATATGACAAGCTAGTTAAATTTCTACTGACCTGTTTCCCAGTATTCCATAATGGAAAGAGTTGTTGTTGTTGAGTCATTTTATTCAATCATGTCTGACTCTTTGTGACCCCATTTGAGATTTTCTTGGCAGATATTAGAGTGGTTTCCTATTTTCTTCTCTAGCTCATTTTACAGATGAGAAAACTGAGGCAGACAGGGTTAAGTGACTTGCCATGGGTCACATAGCTAGTGAGTGTCTGAGGCTGGATTTGCTCAGGACGATGAGTCTTCTTGACTCCAGGTCCAGTGTTCTATCCACTGGAAAGAGTAGTGGAATTGAAATTTAAAATCTGGGTTCAGTTATTTTAATAGCTGTGTGACACTGCACACGTCCTTTTCACATATCTGAGCCTCGATTGACTCTGTAAGATGGGAATAACTATATTTAAGTCAATTGCCTCACAGGGTTGTGATGAGACTCAGGGAAATAGTATGAATTGTAACCACGATGGATGGTAGTGTGAAAATGATATGGAATGGCCCAAAATGGAGAGATATTGAAGACTATGTCATGAGACAAGTAAATCTGGTTAGCATTAACATTGTCACTTTTGGGGGAGGAAGAGACCTGTGATTTCACTGGTTTATGGAATTCCCTCTACCAATGCAAACATCCATCCTTGCTCTGCAGCTTTTAATCTTACAGAGTTATCTGGGGCATTAAGAAGTTAAGTGTCTTGTGCATAGTCACATAGCCAATATTCAGTCAGTCATTAAGCACCTGCTATGTGCCAGCTACTGTACTAAGTGCTGAGGATGCAAAAAGAGGCAAAAGACAGTACCTGACATTGAGGAGCTCAGAATTTAATGAGGGAGATAGTGAACAAACAAATATGTACAAATAAGCCATATACAGGATAAATAGGAAATAACTAATAAAGGGAAGGCATTAGAATTAAGAGGAATTTGGAATACTTCCAGTAAAAGGTGGGATTTTAGTTGGGACTTGAAGGAAGCCAGGAGGCAGAGATGAGTAGGACAGCATTTCAGACATAGGGGCCAGCCAGAGAAAATGCCCAGAGCTGACAGATGTAGTGTCTTGTTCATGGAACAGCCAGGAGGCCAGTGTCCCTGAATCAGAGTATGTGTTGGGGAATAATGTGTAGGAAGACTGGAAAGAAGGGTAGGGAGGAAAAGAAGAGATGGGAATAAACATTTATGTAGCACCTACTATGTGCCAGTCTCTGCGCTAAATGCTTTTTATAAATACTATCTCATTTGATCCTCACAATAACCCTGCAAGGTAAGTACTATTATTTATACCCATTTTAGAGCTGAGGAAACTGAAGCAAATAGAGATTAAATGATATGCCCAGGGTCATATCACAGACAGTAAGTGTCTCAGGGCAGATTTGAACTCAGGACTTCCTGACACCAGGACCACTGCTCTATCCTTTGTGACACCTGCTGCCTCAAGGCTAAGTTATGAAGGGCTTTGAATGCCAAAAAAGATTTTGTGTTTCATCTTTGAGGTGATATGGAACTACTGGAGATTATTGATTAGGAGTTGGGTGGGGGGGAGTGCGTAACATGGTCAGACACACATTTTAGGAAAATCACTTTGGTGGCTAAGTATGTATATGAGTTAGAGGCAGACTTTGAATATAGGTCTTTCTGATGCTGAGGCCAATTCTCTATCTAACATGCAATAGTGATTCTCTTTAAATAACATTCAAGTAAGCATTTCCTGTGTCTATAGAAGTACTATAGAAGGCTATAGCAGTAGACCTTGTGTCCATTTAAACAGCAATGGTTTATGAAAATTCTGGGTATTCCAGTTGCAGTAGCAAATGTGGAAAAACTTAGTAAATTAATCAACAGTAAACAGTCCCTTACTTTGTGTTTTATTATACCAAATAAATCAGATTACACTTGATAAGGTCATTGTGAGAGATCTGATAGATTCACAAATGTAGATGGTTCACTGCCCACAGTCAGAACACTATTGTGATCATTGGTTTGCTAGTATCCCAAGTAATATGAGTATGTATGTACTGATATGTACACACACATATATTTGGCTTACTTTTAGTTCTAGAAATATTCAGTATGTCCTCAGAATACACAATCCCCAAGAGAGACTCAAGTTTTTTGGTTTTTTTTTGGTTGTTGTTGTTATTAGGTTCTAACCATGGTCATGTTGCCATCATAAAAGTGGCTAGAGGAAACCCTTAGAGGAAGCCAACTTAGAGGCTCCTGTCACCTGGAAAAGAAGTACACATGTGAATTGTTTGGGGATGAGGGTGGTAATTATTAGGAAATGCCAGTGTAGAAAGTCGTGTAGATTAAAGGAAATAATGCCAGAGATATTTTTGGTTCACTTTGTGAACTGACTGCTCATTATTTCTCACTCGGGGTGTAGCTGACACAGTTGAATGGCCTGGCCACAGAACTGTTGAATTTGACCTGGATATCAATAGCCCTACAGACTGAATTCAGTTCAAGAAATGTTTATTGAGCATCTGATATATTTTTTTTTGGAGGTAAGCATGTAATATTTTTTAAATTTTAAACATTTTATTTAAAGTTTTGAGTTCCAAATTCTATCACTCCCCCCGCTTTAGATGGTAAGCAATCAAATATAGGCTATACATGTGCAATCATGTAAAACATTTCCATATTAGTCATTTTGAACAAAAAGATTTGAATAACAAAAAGAATGAGGGAAAGAAAGTGAAAAATAGCATGTCTCTGTCTGTATTCAAACAATATCAGTTCTTTCTTTGGAGGTGTATGGTTTGTTTCCTCATGGATTGTCTTGGATCATTGTATTGCTGAGAATAGCTAAGTCATTCACAGTTGATCATCATAAAGTATTGTTGTTCCTATGTACAACATTCTCCTGGTTCTGTTCACTTCGCTATGCATCCATTCATGTAATTCTTTCCAGGTTTTTCTGAAATCATCTTGCTTGTCATTTCTTATAACCCAATAATATTCCATTACAATTATATACCATGGCTTGTTTAGCCATTTCCCAAATGATGAACATCCCTTCAATTTCCAATTCTTAGCCACCACAAAGAGAGCTGCTGTAAATATATTTTGTACAAAAATGTCCTTTTCCCTTTTTTTGGATGTTTTGGGATATAGACCTACTAGTGGTATTGCTGGATCAAGGGGTATGCACAGCTCCAAATTGTTCTCCAGGATCGTTGGATCAGTTCACAACTCCATCAACAATACATTAGCATCCCAGTTTTCCCACATCCTCTCCAATGTCCAACATTTCCTTTTTTGTCATATTAGTCAATCTGGTAATGTGAGGTGGTACCTCAGAATTATTTTAATTTGCATTTCTCTAATCAGTAGTGATTTAGAGCATTTTTTTCATATGACTATAGATAGTTTTGATTTCTTTGTTTGAAAACTATCTGTTCATATCTTTGACCATTTATCAATTGGGGAATGACTTGCATTTTTATAAATTTGACTCAGTTCTTTATATATTTGAGAAATGAGGCTTTTATCAGAGATATTTGTTGAAATTTTTTCCCCCAGTTTTCTGCTTTCCTTATCATTTCGGTAGCATTGGTTTTGCTCATGCAAAAATTTTTAATTTTATATAATCAAAATTATCTTTTTACTTTTTGTAATGTTCTCTATATCTTCTTTGGTTCTAAATTCTTCTCTTATCTATAAATCTGACAAACTATTCCATACTGTCTTAATTTGCTTGTGGTATCACCCTTTGTGTGTAAATCATGTACCCATTTTGACCTTATCTTGATATATGGTGTAAGATGTTGGTTTATACCTAGTTTTGTGCCATGCTGTTTTCCAATTTTCCTAGGAGTTTTTGTCAAGCAATGAGTTTTTGTTCCAAAAGTTTGGATCTTTGGGTTTATCGTATATTAGATTACTGTGGTCATTTACTATAATGTAATTTGTACCTAATCTACACCACTGATGCACCACACTGTTTCTCAGTCCATACCAGATTGTTTTGATAATCACTACTTTACAATACAGTTTGAGACCTGGTATGGCTAGACCACCTTTTTTCTCATTTTTTCACTGATTCCCTTGATATTCTTGAGCTTTTGTTCTTCCAGATGAATTTTGTTATTATTTTTTCTAGGTCTATAAAATAATTTTTGATAGTTTGATTGGTGTGGTACTGAATAAATAGATTAATTTAGGTCAAATTATCATTTTTATTATATTGGTTCAGCCTACTCATAAGCAATTAATATTTTTCCAGTTGTTTAGATCTGACTTTATTGGTGTGAAATAAAAAGTTGTGTTTACATAGTTCCTGGATTTGTCTTGGCAGGTAGATGCCCAACTATTTCGTATTGTCTACAGTTATTTTAAAATAGAATTTCTCTTTCTATCTGTTGCTGCTGGACTTTGTTGGTAATATATAGAAATGCTAATGATTTGTGTGCATTTATTTTGTATCCTGAAATTTTGCTAAAGTTGTTAATGATTTCAAGTAGTTTTTTTAGTTGATTCTCTAGGATTTTCTAATATAACATCATATCTTCTGTAAAGAGTGATAGTTTCGTTTCCTCATTGCCTACTCTAATTCCTTTAATTTCTTTTTCTTCTCTTATTGCTATAGCTAACATTTCTAGTACAATATGAAATAATAGAGGTGATAACAGGCCTCCTTGCTTCACCCCTGATTATATTGGAAAGACTTCTAGTTTATCCTCATTACAGATAATGCTTGCTGAAGTTTTAGATAAATAGTACTTATCATTTTAAGGTAAGCTCCATTTACTCCTGTGCCTTCTAGTGTTTTTAATAGGAATGAGTACTGTATTTTGTCAGAGGCTTTTTCTACATCTATTGAGATAATCATATTATTTCTGTTGGTTTTGTCATTGATATGGTCAATTATGCTGATAGTTTTCCTAATATTGAACTCCCCCTGCATTCCTGGTATAAATCCCACTAGGCTGTAGTGTATGATCCTTGTGATATATTGCTGTAATCTCTTTGCTAGTATTTTATTAAAAATTTTTGCATCAATACTCAGGGAAATTGGTCTATAATTTTCTTTCTCTGATTTGGCTTTTCATGGGTTTAGGTATCAGCACCATATTTGTGTCATAAAAGGAATTTGGTAGGACTCTTTCACCTATTTTTTCAAATACTATATAGTATTGGAATTAATTGTTCTTTAAGTGTTTGGTAGAATTTGCTTGTGAATCCATTTGGTCCTGGGGATTTTTTCTTAGGAAGTTCATTGACGCATTGTTCAATTTCTTTTTCTAAAATTGGGTTATTCCATCTGGTATATTCTAGACCCTACAAAGAACTACACAGATAGGTAAGAAAGCACCTACCCTCAAGAAGTTTCCAGTCTAGTAGAGGAACTAAAAATTCCAGAGTGTGACGTTTTGTTAGAAGCATAGCCAAGCACATCTTCATAATAGGAATTCCAAGAGCTGTGGCCCCATTCTTCGTCCCCACTCTGCCACCATAAATAAACATCAGCCTAAATTCACATATCCCACTGTCAAAAGTCAAAACCACCCAAGATAAAATTTTTTTTAAAGTACCCAATTCATCAATAGCTAGTGCCAAGCTGTCTGACAACCTTTCACACCTGTATAATTATGCCATCATGTCTCATAAGTAAGCTCCAGTTTTGAATGAATGAATGCATGAAGAAAAAAGCATTTATTGAGTGTTTACTATGTTTGTATTCCCATTGCTTACTGTGGTAAGAAATACAAAAGGAAATGTAGTCTGTACCTTTAAGGAACATGCATTCTTCAGATTTTTTTTCAATTATCAAGTATTAATTTTTTTTCTCTCACCTTTCCCCCATCCCCACTAAAAAGAAAGAAAAAAGTCCCTATATTACATAAGCAGAGTCAAGCAGAACATACCCACATTAGTCATATCCAAAAATGAATTTCCTATTTTGCATGTTGGTCTGTTATCTCTGTATCATGGATAGTGTTCTTTATGAGTCCTGGAATCATGAGTGTTTATTAGTTGATCAGAGTTTCTAAATCTTTCAAAATTTTTTGTTTTTGTACTATTATTAATGTTACAATATAAATTATTCTTTTGTTTCTGCTCTCTTCACTCTACATCAATTCAAGTCTTTCCTTGTCTTACGGGCTTACATTCCAATAAAGGGAGAGGAGTGGTGGCTCGGGAAAGGGGTTTTAATCTGGGAAGTCATAGAAATTGAGTGCCATTTTTCAGTGAAATCTTTATGTTTTCCAACACAAACTCTGTTGTGGGCTGATCATATGTCCAAATTCTCTGCCTCTGACCACTTTGGCCTCTGCTGTGCTGTACCTCCTAGGGATTGATCAGAGGAAAGGATTAGGTGCTGGGTCAAAAAAGGAGTTGGCCTTGGGGTGAGTGGAGCAAAACAAAGAGAGAAAGAGGCATCAACTTTTTAAAGTTTATGTGTTTTAAGAAGTATGAGTCTTAGAGTTTTGAAAATCAATAAAAGTGTGCCTCTGACTAGTAGATATACATCACCTGAGAGTTTTCCTACATTTGTCTATTTTAGGATTTTTCTGGAGAGGATGAAGAGAGCTGATGACGAGAATTTTGCATTACATTAGAGAGTTAAGATTTTTCTTTTTTGAAGATCCACTCTATGTATAACACATGATCAGTCAGTTGCTCCAGTGAGATAAAAATGAAATAGTAGGCAATAGTCTCTATTCTCATTGTTACCGTAATCTAAAAGGATGACAGGAAATATACATGAAAATGATAGCAATTCTATATAACAGTTTCCTCATCTGTAAAATGAGGCAATTGACAAGGTGAAGGAAAAGGAGTAGACAAGGTAAAGCAAACACCTAGGGAGAAACAACATTTAGGGTGAGATATAATGAGAGATATTTCAAAAACAAATGTATGCATTTTTATTGTGAGAAAATTTGGATCTTCATGACAGCCAGGTATTTTTTTTTGATAAGTCAGGTAGCACCTATATAGTGACAGTATTTCCCAAATCCCAAATCAAGACACATGACCTGGCAAATGGCATTTATTTTTCAGAACTGCATTTTAAAAGTCCATTTTTTTTTCCTTTAAATTAGGATTGTCTTGGAAAATCTGGAACATACAGTTGCATTACTCCCATATCAAAAATGAAGCTCAAAACATCAGGTGGACAGTAATACACAAGAGAATTAATTTTCAGACCTTGCCAAGAACAGACAAATATTTTGTCCTACCCCTGAGATTTGAACTAAGCAACTTCTAATATTTCTTAAAGTTCTGTCATCCTGTGAGTCTTAAATAAGTAGTAATCTAGTACAAGCTTGTTTTCCATGTGAATGGTTAATTTTGTAGTTTCTTTCTTTTTTTTTAAATTTCAAGGGATCTGCAATCACTCAAGTATCTGACAATTAGGTTTCTCTACCTGCCATTTCTCTGAGGACTCTGAAACCATACAGGATTTTATGTTGCCTTGCTCATTTAGTAGACACTCAAACATTTGGTGATTCTTCATGGACTTGAAAACAATTAAATGTCTCACTTGATTTTATTTTGAAAGAATATAAACTTTTAACAGATCCTGACTAAGCTTGAATATTCCCACCAATTTCCCTTGGAGTTGCATCTGTAAAGTCAGTAGAACCTGCTTGAGTGGTTGAGGCTGGAGCAATAACTTTATAGTAGACATCTCACATCTTTAGTACTCATTAGCAGTCTGGTGCACATTAAGCTGAATTTGGGAGCCATGGAGAGGAAGGGAAGGAACAGATGATGATTAAAATGTTGTGATTATGGAATAAATATGTAAATAGAATAAGGTGGAGTTGTGGCTTAGTTCTGAAGAGAGACATTTTAGGTTGATTTCCTCTGAGGGAGAAGGGAATGGCCATCTTCTGACCTGTTTTCATTTTCATTCTCTACTATTTTCCTCTACCAGGCCTAGACGTATAAGGAGATTCTAACAAGCTGCTGTATCCAGGTAGCCTATGTCAGAACTGTTTATTTTATTCCCAGGAATTACTAGTAATTTCTTGAAGGTCTTGGAAGTCCTCATCCTTGCCTCAAGGAATGGCTTATTTTAAAGAACGTTGCAAACCAATGTCTGTTATTAAATAGCAGGGTAGTTTTGTAATAAGAAGTAGATAGTTTTGAGGCACTTTTTCATTTAAAAAAAAGAACGCCTCTCCAAGACTCATTCATGAGAGAATGGATTTTCTTTTCTTCAGAAGTTTCACTTACTTTGACTATTTAACAACTGAACATCCTGATCTTTAGATAAGGACATCCCAAGTTATTGTTCTGGGCTGATTGTGACCTCACAAAGATAGGAGTTGAGTTTCAGTCAGCTCATAGGAAGGAGTGAAACTGTCAAAGGACATGATTATTTATGTCAGTTAAAGAAAAAAATAGGCATAAGCCTCAAAAATAAACAAACCATTCGTATTTCCTCCTCTAAGTTTCAGGAGACTTTTCGTGTAAAGGCTTTGCATGGGACTTAATTTCTTACAATGCTCGGGGCCAAGAGAGCATCTCCTAGAGGTCTTTGTGTGAGCCTATACCATGGTGATGTCACCAGGAAGGACCCTGTTTGATAAGGAGGCTTTACAAGGCAAGAGGCTTAAAAAGCACGACTGCACACCGAAGAGAGAAGGAGGCATAAGCACACAGGAGTGGGAGAGATCGCATAGAATGTTGGGCCATGGAGTCCCCAAATCCTAATGTCACTTATGGACCATGATGACTCCTGATTCACAGTGAGGACTTTAAACTTTCAGCCTACCCCACTGGAATCCTGGGAAAGATACTGTCAAAGGCAGACAACACAACACTCTAGGCATTTCCCACCGAGACTGTGAGTTCTGAAGTGGCTGTCCTCTGTTACTGTGCCAGAGAAGAGGGATTGAAGGGGAATTAAATTATAACTTCCCTGGGGGGAACAGGTGATTGTCAGCCCTTTGTGTATGTATGTGTACAGATATTTGCCAACTTGTTTCTCTTCCTTGTTGTTTATATTGTTTTGTGTCAATTAAATGTTTTTGCTATTGGATTTATGTGTCTTTGGTCTAGCAAAAGAGTAATACATCAGATGGGGGCTCAGGCCCATGAATTGAAATTATCCCAAACTAGCCACACTGAACCTGGATGTAGCTACATTTAAAATTGTAAGATGTCAAAAAACTTTTCAGTGGAACCTATTACTTGGTGACATTTAAAGAAATTTTGTTTTACAGTGGATAACATTGTTTTACAGTCTCGTTCAGTTTGAAATGGAGGACTTTTTTTGTTATATTCAGAAAGTATGTAATAGGAAAGATGGAAAATTGTTTTCATGAATGAGATTTTCACAAATCACTTGTCATGTCATATATGTAATCCTTTTAGGGAAATTATCCATAGCATCATCAGTAAGCCAGCCCCCCAAGGAAGATTAATCTTGCTTTTGAAAATCTATAAGCAAAGGAGTGGCCTCAAGCTCAACAGAGTGGGACAAATCCCTAGAAAACTGGGTGTGACCACTTACTTGGCAAAGGCTATAAAGTAATGTGAGATCTGATGGGTGGAAACTGGGATTAAGAGACAAAGAAGACATGAAGAAAAGCATGAAATCTATAAGCATTTTTATTTTTGTACTTTTCATTAATGTGACACTAGTTTCTGAGATTCCTAGCCACAGTGGTTAAGTTATTGGTCAATGAAACTGCTATGGTAGACCCAGGAATTCTATTTAGGGCTTTAAAACAGAAAGCTAGGAACTAATAACTTTCTTTGATTCCCAAGCTCTTTTTCCTATTTGTATACCTTTTGGAGAGCACAATAACCAAGGTTTCTACATATCCAGCTGAAAAAATGAGACAAATCATAACATTACATCACACAGGAATTCTAGGCCTTATTTTAAAATACTTTGTAATTCTTATAAGATTTCACGATTATTAGATATTGTTTTTCATTATTGTGTATATATTTAGATTGATAGATGTATAAATTATGTACATGTATGTGTACCAGTTTTTACTTTCAAAAATAACTATTGATGGCAATTGCTACCTAGACACAAAAATGAGTGAGTATGACTTGAAAGACCAGTGTATGGCCTGTGGTGGCATATACTTATCATCCCTGCCATGGGGATTGGCTAAGGCTTCTGGTTGATTCTTGGAGCTCATAAGTTCTGCACTGAAATAGGGCTGAAGTTAATCGAGTGACTAGCTTTAATTCTGAGCCCCCAGGGAGGGTCGCTAGCCTTCGTAAGGAGGGATAAACCAACTCAGATTAAAGCTTCTGCGACGAACAGTATTGGAATTGACCTAAATGTGGCTACTACATTTTCAGCCATGGTAAGCAAAAGAGACCCAATCTCAAAAAACAAAACAAAACCCACACATAGGATGAATGTGAAAACAGTAATCTTGTCCAATAGTATATTATACTATTAAATTTGTGAGGCTAGATATCCTTCGCCATGAAGCTATAACAAGTTATTTTTAAAAAAATATTTATTGCACTACTACAGTCATTTCAGATATCTAGCAGTCTAGTTGTATTCTGTTCCTCTTCAATCCTAAGTCATCACCAGTAGAGTGTTTTGGATGACCACAGTAGAAACCACAGCACTCACTAGAGTACTGGAAAGGTAGGACCAGTGCTGGCTCAAGGAAGAATTGTGATGCGGGTAGGGCTTGTTTTCATCCTGTGCCACTTTCATTCCTGTCTTTTAATGTCTCCTCTATGGTGCTCTTTCAGTCCAAAGCCTCTTTCCTTTCATCTATTGCCTCATTTCCTCAGGACTCTTCAGGATACACTAACTAATCTCACAATTTGTGTCAAGGTGTTATTAACTACTCTCAGTTTAAACATGTTACCTCTCTTTGGTAATGTTTATATTTTACCAAGTGTCTTCAGTTGTGATCCAAAGTGATATTCTAGGCTGAAAATTTGAAGTGTTTCGGCCAGAGGTAGGTGAAACTTCCTTAGGCAGAAGGAACTTTTGGTACCACTTTAAATCATATCACATAAATGGCTTCTATTCCACTTTCCAGCAAGGTCAGTCCAGAAAAGAACAGAAAAAAAAGGAGAGAGGATAGGGAATAGCAGTGGGGAGTGGGAGGCATAAGGAGGGGAATGTTGCATTGAGGGCCATAGACAGTTCCAGTATAACTGAACAAGAAATTTGGTTTCTTCAATATGCCCACTTGCAAAGAAGATCATTTTCAGAGTTCAGAAGCTTGACCTTCTGAACTTGAATTTATTAAGGAAAATAAAGTACTTATTTCATAAGCACTTTGTAAAATACAAAGGACAACCTATGAGAATGCAATTCTGAGATACTTTGTTCCTACCAGCATGATCTTTTTTGAGTGGCAGCATATTGTTGCTTTAGTAGTAATATTGTCAAGGCTCCCAGAATGAATAATTCCAATTCTCAGCGCTACTTAGGTATTGAAGAGAGAAAGGGAACAAGTATTTATTAAATATCTCCTATATGCCAGGCACTGTACTAAGAACTTTACCAATATTATCTCGTTTTATCCTTAACAACCCTATGATATAGGTGCTATTTGTATCCATTTTATAGAAGAGGAAAAGGAGGTAGTGGTAAATTTGTGATATGTGATGACTTCTCATATATACACTTACTATACGTGTACACACCCTGCCCAAGGTCACACAACTAGTAAGTGTATAAATGAGAAACCATCACATATTGCACATCTGTAGTCACTGTCAAGATTAGGCACACACCTAAGCATGTGAGCAATAAGTAACCATGAAATTTCATAAATTCCAAACAAAAGTCTAGTAACTCCTTATTTCTTATCCTATCAGTTTCCCTATCCTGAAAATAATTATTAAATGTCTACATCATTTTTATATTTTTTTCATTTTTCCTTTAGACAATTCTTCCTCTCTCCAGGAAGATGAAGAAGTAGAGATGGAAACCATCAGCTGGCACACTAGTGGCCCAGTCATGAATGGGCATTCTGCCACCCCAGTGACCTCAGTTCGTTTCCCCAGCTGGGTGACTTTTGATGACAATGAAATCAGCTGCCCTCTGCCACAAAGCACCTGTGCTTTAAAACCAGACCCAGCATCCATTGTATCTCCTATCCAAGATGTGAATTGTAACTTAACTGAATCCTTTAAGAGAGAACGTCCCAAGAGTAGCTTGGTAGACTTCTCAAAAGTTCAAAAACTAAATATTTCCTCCTTAAACCAATCACCTTCCATAAATGAGCCCCCACCTTGGAGGGCAACCAACCCCTTCCTGAATGAGACCCTGAGGGATGTGCAGCCTTCTCCCATTAACCCTTTCAGTGCCTTCTTTGAGGAGCAGGAAAGACGTTCCCACAATAATTCCATCTCCAATACCACAGGAAAAAGCCAAAGGGATTCTCTCATTGTTATACATCAAGAGTCAGATGCCATCACCTTTGATGATTCAGTCAAGAAAAGAACACACTCTGATGCTGTTGAGAAGCTCAAACAACTACAGATTGGGGATCCCGATCACCTTGGTAGCACCACTCTACCTGATGATGACCCAGCATCGTGGGGTGGGCTGGATGAGGAGCTGAAGAGCTCAGCCCTATCTCGGCCCAGAGATGGTTGGCCCATGATGCTAAGGATCCCTGAAAAGAAGAACATTATGTCTTCCAGGCATTGGGGACCAATCTATGTAAAGCTCACAGATAGTGGCTGCCTACAGTTGTATTATGAGAAGGGCTTGGAGAAACCGTTCCGAGAGTTCAAACTGGAGATCTGCCATGAGATTTCTGAACCTAAGCTCCAGAACTATGATGAAAATGGGAGAATCCACAGCATGCGAATAGACCGTGTTACATACAAAGAGAAGAAGAAGTACCAGCCTAAACCAGCTGTGACTCATATGGCTGAACGGGAGCAAGTAATTAAGCTAGGAACCACCAGCTATGAAGACTTCCTGAGTTTCATCAGGGCAATTCAGGACCACCTTATGAGTTTGCCAGTGTCATCCATGGACCTAAGCACAGTGGGTTTGAACTATTTAGAAGAGGAGATTACAGTGGATGTCAAAGATGAATTCTCTGGAGTCTTGAGTAATGGAGACAACCAGATTCTTCACCACCAAGTCCTAACACATATTCACGTGCTAAGTTTTCTCTCTGGACTTGCAGAGTGCCACCTGGGCCTCAATGACATCCTTGTGAAAGGGAATGAAATAGTCTCCCGGCAGGATATCATGCCCACCACCACCACCAAGTGGATAAAACTTCATAACTGCCAATTCCACGGGTGCGTAGATGAAGAGGTGTTCAACAGCTCCCGAATCATCCTGTTCAACCCCTTAGATGCATGCCGCTTTGAATTAATGAGGTTTAGAACAGTTTTTGCAGAAAAGACCTTGCCTTTCACACTGAGGACTGTGGCAAACATCAATGGGGCAGAAGTGGAGCTGCAGAGCTGGCTAAGGATGTCAACTGGCTTCTCCTCTAATCGTGACCCTCTCACCCAGGTTCCCTGTGAGAACGTGATGATCCGGTATCCAGTGCCCAATGAGTGGGTGAAAAATTTCCGGAGGGAAAGTGTTCTAGGGGAGAAATCTTTAAAAGCCAAAGTGAACAAGGGGGCCAGTTTTGGATCAACCAGTATATCTGGCTCTGAGCCAGTCATGAGAGTAACTTTGGGTACTGCCAAGTATGAGCATGCTTTCAACTCCATTGTGTGGAGGATAAATCGACTACCTGACAAAAACTCAGGTAGGTAGATGATCTTTCTCTAATTAATGAATAGCATGAAAGTTGTTAACAGGGCTGGTATCATTATTTCAAATCTCTTTGTTCCTTTAAGTTCTGGTTTTGTTGCTTGTTTGTGTTTTGCCTTCCCTTACATCCCCAGCACTTAGCACTGTGCCTGGCACATTATAGGTGCTTAATAAATGCTTGTTGACTTCATTTCCCTACCTTAGTTTGCCCCCTCACTGTTCAACTACTTCCTTAAAACTTCAAAATATTCCTCTTGGATTAACTGAGTGCCTTACTAAGGCATCTTAGGAAAAGACTTGTTCTTATCTGATTCACTAAAATGTCAGCCCTGTTGAGAGAAGCTGGCAGGTTACAGGTCCTAGGAACTTATAGGTTCCAAGAAAATTCTAACAGAAACATTGGGGAGGGGGTAACTATCATTTATTTGCCAGTGATATAGATTCTGTATATTAGATGTGGCTGAAAAAGCTCAATTCATGACTAGCCTTCCTTTCTGTATTTAGGAATGATTTGTGTCATTAGTCAGTTATATTTAAAGCCTGTCTCTGTTTTTGAGTTGGGTCAAAGAATATTACCGTTGGAAAGGACTTTAGAGATCATCAAGTAGACACACCCATCATTTTATGGATAAAGAAACTGAGACCCAGAGAGATCACATGGCCAAGTGAGGTCACATAGCTAGTGAGTGGCTGTATGGGTTCAAATCCAGGTCTCCTGAATTGTACTCAGTCCTTTCTACATTGTAGAGTCACACTGTAGAAAGGGCAGCTTCTGGACTCATGGACTCTCTTATAACCAGGACCTATCTTGCCAAATATCCAGGCTGCTGCCATATGCATACTGCCTTGGGTATTCCCACCTCTCTGCTTTATACCTCTTGCTCTTCTTTCGGGCACAGTGATCAAGTCATGGTTAATATTGGTTCTGAAAAGGGTGTGACAGTTGACTGCCCTTTGGCTCTACTTACTATCCCTATAACCAAGATTCCCTTCTCTGGCTACTCCCCTACATGTATTATATTGAAATGTAGGCTTCATTAGGGTAGGACTCTCACTTTTGTATTTGTATCCCCAGTACCTTTCATAGTGCTTGGAATAGTAATAATATCTAGCATTTCTGTGGCACTTTAAAGTTTACAAAACAATTTACATACTAACAACCCTGTGAGGTAGGTGCTATTATAAATCCCCATTTTACAGATGAGGAAACTGAGGCTTGAGAAAAGGTTAAGTGACTTACCCAGAACCTGAGGCAATATTTGAACTCAGGTCTTTCTAACTCCAAATCTAACACCGTCCACTATGCCATCTAGCTGACCACCACACTATGATACATTATCAGTTTGGTTATTGTAACAACCCTGTGAGGTAGGTAGTTAAAAGTACCATTATTTTACCGAGGAGTAAAGCAAGGCTCGCATATTTAGTAACTGACAGAACTAGACCTTGAACCCAAACCTTCTGACCGTCCACTGCACTAAACTGACTGGAGAATTGGGAGAAAGAGATAAAATTCAGAAAGCACACTTAAGGGGTTTTAACTCTGTCAGATAGTGCAAAAATAGCACATAGATGATAAAATTGTCTATTCAGACTCAGATAGTCTAATCATAGCCATCATAAAAAAGAGATCAGAGGAACTTTTGTGTTGAAGTGAGACAAGGAGAGCAATGACCTTCTAGAAATGTCTGTTCTCTCCATTCCAAGTCCTAGTGATACTTAATGAGATGCCATATTGCAAATCATTGGCAAGGTACCTTACTATGAGTGATCCTGGGAAATAAGCTGACAGGCAGTAATATTAGGCCTTGGAGTCTCTAGAAAATCAGTTACCTTCCTGGTTTATGTTAAATTTTGGCCCTAAGTGCATTTGTCAATTAAGATGTATTTTACCACGATTGTAATTGTTGATAATCTTCTGATTTATAATAATAGCTAACATTTATATAATACTTTAAAGTTTACAAAGCATTTTATAAATATTAACACATTTTGTCCTCATAACAACCTTGAAAGTAGGGGATATTATGATATCCATTTTACAGTTAAAGAAACTGAGGCAGGCAAAGATTAAGCGAATTGCCCAGGGTCACACAGCTAGTAACTGTCTGAGGTTGAATTTGAACTGAGGTCTTCCTGACTCCATGTCCAGCACTCTAAACACTGTGCCACCTGGCTACCTGTAGTGTATGTTTTCCACTCTGTCAGTTAAGTTAATAATGACCTACAGAGAACTATAGTATCAAAAAATCCCAGATTTGAAAATGAACTCAATAGCCTTATAATGCAACATTATAAAAGTAAGCGAAGGGAAAAGGCAACTGACATTCTACAGCAGACCACATAATTATATTCATAAAATTGACTGAAGAGAACAGAGGGTAGATAATCCCACTGTTTATTATTTCATTAACCAAAAAATACATATGATTTGGTAGAGCAAAACACAGTATGAAGTGCAGGGCTATCACACAACAACTTGTCTTCATGCATATGTAAAAATCATAGAACATCCCTTGAAAGCTGGAATAGAGATAACTTTGTTCAACAACACTTTGATTATAAATATCAAGTGAAGTGTAAAGCAGGGAAACCTAGCTTAGCAGAGGTGTTGGTCACTGTCATGGTGAATGTCCAATGCTGAGGCAATGGAGGAGATTACTTCTGATTGGTAAGGTTCTTCAGATGGTCCTCTTAGTAGATAATATGGTACATCAAAGTTCTGCTACATCAAAGTACCTCCTAAATGAGATCAATCAAAAAGCACAAAAGTGCCTACTACATTCCAGACATTGTCCATAATAACTTGAATTCCACCTAACTATATTTACATAGGACAAACCAAATGAATAAATAATATTGATTGTCCATATCTGCAGTTGAACAGGCAGCCTCTATGACTGGCCTATTAATTTACATCATTTGAGAAACACCACAAGTGGATGAGGAGCTAGGCCCAGAGCTGAACTGGAGATTGAGCTGGATTGTCCTTGGGAAAGGATTAATTGGAAGACAGAATAAGATGCAGTCTGCACAACTAGTGGTATTGCCATTATCAGTGAGGTCATAAAACTATCAGAATATCAAAGAAGCATCCCCAACAAGCCTCATCTCATTCTGAACTTAAGTGCTCCTGACACCATTCTTAGAGGGCTGTGCCACATTTTTGATCTTATCTTTCACTGCCTGCATTGGCTTCCATTTTTTGGTATACATCTCATTAAAATCTAGGTTGGTCAGTGAGTTCCCTGTGCCTCCATTTTCCCTTTTCCTCCTCATTGGAATTATTTCTATTTGTGACCTCAGAATTTCATTCTTGAGAGCTTCACCCCTCTCTTGGATTCTGTTCTGTCATAGCTTACTTAGTCCATAGGATCCTATTTATCCCTTCTCTGAACCCTTTTGAAGTCTGCTCTTCAAAAACCTAAGGTGCACATCAAACTATGTTCAGCTTTCTTCTTTTCTTTCCCAAACTGCAAAAAATGATGAAGGGGAAACATCCTTCATAACTAAGCAATCAGCAGATATTTTTGATTATACCTTTTTGGTCAGGATTAGGTTCAGATTAAAAGGTCCAGTGGTTTCTTCACGTTTTGAAGGATGAAATGATTGTAAGGGGAGAAAGGAGAGAGTTAAGGGGAGAAGAGGAAGAGGAGGAAGAAAAGGGGTGGGGGAGAGAGAACCGATGTCCACATAATTTAATTCACCCATCACTACTAAGTTATGCCTCCATGTGGGGCTTTTATCTCTTTCCCAAAATCCTTATATCCAGGTAGACTGTGGTATAGCCTAATGGCAATATTTCTTCTGTTTCTGCCTAAGTTAAGCTTCACCTAACTTCACCAGGGACCTTTTAAGGTTACAGTAATCCAGACATTTGACAAGAGACCTCAAGGTTCCAAACTATTGGTAACATCTACCTCATTTTCCACCATCTTTCTAAATCTACTACTTTTTAAAACTTCTTCCCATCCTAGCCCCAAAGAACCTTTGGGGGGATCTTATTCTTTTTGTGTCATGGACCATCTTAGCAATGTGATGAAGCCTATGGACCCCTTCTCAGAATATTTTTAAGTGCATAGAATTACAAAGGAAGCCAATTATATTAAAATAGTTATCAAAGCATTAAAAAACAAGGTCATGGGCTCCAGTTTAAGAACTTCTGCTTTATTCCCAATTAATTCTGAACAAGCATGAATATTACCCTTGACAGTACCCTAACGAATGTTTGTTTTTTTTAAATTTCTTCCCTGAATAGGAACTAGAATTCTAGTTTCTATCAGACCAAATAAGAACTAAGAATAAACTCATTATGTTTCTGCCATTAGGAAAAGGTACATCAATTAGTACATGTAGTATTGGTACCCTATTATGAAAGCTAAGAAAACATATATCCTTCCTTTCTAATTTTTGTTGTTATTGTTATTGTTCAGTTGTTTCAGTCTTGTCTGACTCTTCATGACCCCATTTGGGGTTTTCTTGGCAGAGATACTGGAGTAGTTTGCCATTGCCTCTCCAGCTCATTTTACAGGTGAGGAAACTGAGGCAAACAGGATTAAATGACTTGCCCTGGGTCACACAACTAGTAAGTGTCTGAGGCCAGATTTGAACTCAGGAAGGTGAGCTTCCTGACTCCAGGCCTGGTAGGCACTCTATCCACTGAGTCACCCAGCTGCCCTAATAACAATTGTTAAACTAAATAAAAAGATGGCAGGTGCTACCTGTCACAGTCATAGTATTAGACAGTTTTGCTTCACGTTTTGAGGAAATACATTTTGTGAGCATGGGGAGGGTTTGTTTCAGTTTTTGGGAAGTATCTGTTTAAAATGAAGTGTATCATTGAAAAAAATATGAAATAAAAAGGTAGACAGGATTTGGACACTGTCTAATTTCAAAAATAATAATCGCTAACATTTAAGTAATACTTTTGTAGTTTTAAAGCACTGTCACCCACACTATTTCATTTGATCCCCAGAGCTAGCTGTGACCTCAAAGAAGTTAAAAAACTTCTCTGTATGTTAGTTTCTTTATGTGTGAAAAAGGAATAATACTTTTACTTACCCAGCACTTAGCACAGTGCTTAGCACATAGTAGGCACTTAAAATGCTAATTAATTGACTGACAAGATTGTTATGAGGAAAGTACTTCAAAAAACTCAAAGCATGGGCCAGCTAGGTGGTCCAGTGGATACAGCACTGCCCTGGAGTCGAAGACCTGAGTTCAAATGTGGCTTCAGACACTTATCACTTACTAACTGTGTGACCCTGGGCAAGTCAACTCCATTGCCTAGCAAAAAAAGAAAAAGAAAAACTCAAAGCACAAAACAAATATAATTTTATCATTGTTATTATTATCATACCCATTTTACAATGAAAAATGAGGACTAAAGATGTGAGGTGACTTGTGACATCTTGGTCACATAGCTAACTGGTAGCAGAGCCAGGGATCCTGTTTCCTAGTGGATAACTCTTTTCATCACACAAATTATTCTCAGCCTTTTCAAGTATGAGGACAGTTTTAATCTCAAAAAACATATTGTACCCCTTCATCACAGTGGTACTATTACTATCCATTGAATGAGAATGTACATAATGATTTATGAGTTCTGTAATGTTTATAAATGATTTTGTTTTGTTAATCATGGTAAAATCTACATATATTTCAAAAATAGCATGCAAGATACTACTTATTCAGTCTTTAGAAGGTACATTTGTATATTTATTATACTGAGTCATTTAATGAGAAGAGATCCTTTGTAATAATTCTTCCAAAACTACTCCACTACATCATGCTGTTGGTAATCTATTCATTTATTAGTATTGAAAATAATGTATTTCTCCACCTCTTAGTCATTTTTTGATACCATGCCAGCCGTAATAGCTACTTACCTATGTATGTGGCATAAGTAACAGTTTGTGCTCAACATACAGAAAAAGGTTAGATTATATTAATTTTACCACCAGTGTACCACACTGTAGAACAGGTTGTGTTTGGGGGAAAAAATTGTAGAATGATCAATTGTTTATTTATAGGGGCTTGCACAATAGTGTCATGAACTTAGAAAAGTCACATTATTCAATCTATCTTGCAAGTATACAATAGAAGTGCTTATAGAAAGTTATTCTTTCAGTTGCTAGGGAATCATAAATAAATTCCCTTATTTTATACTTTATAGTAATCTAACTTAAGTGCAACATCTAATAGCTACATTCTAGTGAATTCATTTTCTGAATGTTGAAATTTACAGTACTATACTTACCCTTCTTTAGTTTCCTGAAGACTGAATCAAAGTTTTCTTTTTTATTTCTTTTTTTATTAATTTATTTTGATTTATCATCACTTCCATAAGCTTTTGAGTTTTAAATTTTTCTGCCCCTCCTTTCACACCTCCTCCCCAAGACGGCATGCACTCTGATATAGGCTATACATATACATTCCTATTAAACATATTTTCACATTAGTGATGTTGTAAGTAAGAATTAGAACCAATAGGAGGAACCACCAGAAAGAGGAAACAAAACATAACAGAAGAAAAAAAATGGCAAATAGTATGCTTCAATCTGCATTCAAACTCCATAGTTCTTTCTTTGGATGTGGATAGCATTTTCCATCATGAGGCCTTTGGAGATGTCTTAGATCCTTCTGTTGTTGAGAAGGGTTAAGTCTATCAATATTAGTCATTGCACAACATGGCTGTTACTGTGTACAATGTTCTGGTTCTGCTCACTTCACTCAGCATCAGACCATACAAGTCTTTCCAGGTTTCTCTGAAGTTCCTCTAGTATTCCATTACATTCATATATCACATTCACAGTTATGATTACTATCTGTGTCTTTCTCTCCATCCTTCCCCCCCCATTTATGCTTTTCTTTCTCCTTTTCCTTCCTCACTAATGTTTTGCTTTTGACCACTGCCTCCTTCAGTCCTGCCTCCCTTCTATTAGCCCCTCCCTTTTCTTCCTCTTTACCCTTACTACTTCTTTCCTCCCTTCTATAGCCCTTCCCTTTTCTTTCCCCTTTTCCCTCCTACTGTCTATAGGGCAGGTTAGATTTCTTTACCTAACTGATTATGTTATTCCCTTCTTGAGCCAAATCTGATGAGAGTAAGGTTCAAACAATGCTCATCTCCCTCCCTTCTTTCCCTCTGTTGTAATAGGTTTTTGTGCCTTTTCCTGTAATGTAATTTACCCTTGTCTGCCTCCTCCTTTCCTTTTCTTTCAGTACATCAGATCATTAGATCAGATTAATCCATTTACTTGGATCCATTTAACCTACTTGATTAGATTTTTTTCTTTATCATTACATCAGAGTAAACTTATACCCACTCCCTTTATGTATATCCCTATAACATGGTGTAATAACAATACAGTTCTCAAGAGTTACAAGTGTCATCTTCCCTTGTAGGGATATAAACAGTTTGCCCTTATTAGTAACATGTTGTTTCTTCCTGTCTTGTTTACCTTTTTATGTCTCTATTGAGTTTTGTATTTGAAGATCAAATTTTCTGTTGAGCTTTGGTCTTTTTATCAGGAAGGTTTGGAAGTACCCTATTTAGTTGAATATCCATCTCCTCCCCTGAAAGATCATGCTCATTTTTGCTGAGTAGTTGATTCTTGGATGTAATCCAAGCTCCTTTGCCTTATGGAATATCATATTCCATGCCCTATGGTCTTTAAATGTAGAAACTGCAAGGTCCCGTGTAATCCTGACTGTGGTTCTATGATATTTAAATTGTTTCTTTCTGACTGCTTGCAGTATTTTCTTTTTGACCTGGTAATTTTGGAACTTGGCTACTATATTCCTTGGCGTTTTCAACTTGGAATCTCTTTCAGGAGGTGATTGATGGATTCTTTCTATGGTTATTTTACCCTCTGGTTCTAGGACCTCAGGGTAGTTTTCCTTGATGATTTACTGAGAGATACTGTCCAGGCTCTTTTTTTCATTGTGATTTTCAGGTAGATCAATAAATTTTAAATTGTCTCTTCTGGATTGATTTTCCAAGTCAGTTGTTTTACCAATGAGATATTTTACGTTTTCATCTATTTTTTCATTCTTTTGTTTTTGTTTGACTGATTCTTGCTCTCTCATAGAGTCAGTCCTTAGCTTCCATTTGCCCAATTCTAATTTTTAACAAATTGTTTTCTTCTATTAGATTTTGTACCTACTTCCCCATTTAGCCAATTGTATTTTTTAGGGACTTGTTTTCTTCAGTGTACTTTTTTTCCAATTGGCCAATTGTATTTTTTAAGGACTTGTTTTCTGCAGTTAATTTTTGTCCTTCCTTTTCCAGTTGTTGACTCTCTCTTGCATACCTCTCATTTCTTTTCCCATTTTTTCTTCTACCTCTCTCATTTGCCTTTAAAATTCTCCTTGAGCTCTTCTAAAAAGGCTTTTTGGGCTTCAGACCAGTTCATATTCCTTTTTGAGGTTTCATATGTGGGTTTGTTGATAATGTTGTCCTCTTCAGAATTTCTGCCTTGATCTTCACTCTTCCCATAATAAGAATCTATCATTCGTTTCTTTTTGCTCACAGTGTTTGCTTATTTCCTGGCCTTTAAAGAGATTGAACTCTCTTGCTGGGGAGCAGAGGGCACTGACCCAAGCTTCTTGTGTTGGGAGCCTAGGGCCTGGTCACTGGCTTTGTGTGCTTGGGCCTCCAGTGCTGGCAGTTGGAGGCTGTAGGATTCTGACAGCTTACCTGGTGTTGGGCTGGAATCAGCAACACTGGAACTCTAGGGGCGGGATTGGGTAGTCTGGCTCCTGGAGGTTGCATGCTTCTCCTTTCTTTTCACTTTCTTCAGCTCCTTTCAGATGGATGTTGCAGGATGTTTATCCGCCTGGGGTCCCTTGGAGCATTTCACAGAGTTTTGCTGAGGTACAGGGAGACTGCTGTAGAATGCCGAGGCACCTGGTGGTTTTCTGAGCTGGTTTCCACTGGTTCCCCTGCCCTCACTAATGCACTTGGGGGTCCAGGTGTTGGTGTTTGCCTGCTCCACCACTTCGGCTTCAAGATCTCCTGGTATGCTGAGGTAGGGCTTTCCACTAGATTGCTGGAATGCCTACCATTCTGTACTGTTTCCCTTCCCCCAGGGCAAGAGGGGTCTTTCCCATTAATCCCTCAAGCTACCTGGGCTACTGGACTGCTGCACCCCATCTTTCTTTTGGTTCAGCTGTTCCAGGGTTTTTCCTGGGATGATATTTTCTGGCCTTTCAGAGGTTAATAAGGGAGGGTAAGAGCGACTCACCTCTTATTCTGCCATCTTGGCTCCTGGATGAATCAAAGTTTTCCAAGTAATTTCTCCAAATATTACTCATTATAAACACTTTTGAGATATTTTAAATATGTGAAATGGAGCAAAACAAATACTTCACCAAATAATATTTTCCTTGGAGGGCGGGTGTGTATGTTCTCAATTTCTGAGATTAAAAAGCCCTGCTCTGACCAATAGAGAAAGCTAGAATTGTTTGCTTTGGGAATGTGAGGATGGACAGTTCCAAATTTCTGTCTCCCAGAGAAATGAACTCATACCCCTGGGTGGACAGATTGGGGAGGGCAGTGATCAGTTTTCTTTCATTTTAAGTTAAAGTCCCTTTGGAAGCAGCACAGTCGACCTCTTGAATCCCAAACCTTTAGCTTACTCCTTACTACTGCTCACTACTGACTCTTTGCACCAAGCTCAGACTTCCTGGCTTTCAGACCTTCACCTCATTTCCGGTGTCTAGGTTCTGAATCCTTATTCCTAGATCCTGGCAGTAATAATCCTTAACTAACCATGCCCAAGCATGATAGGTCATTGAAGAAAACTAATACTTACACCCTTAGTGTCAGTCTTCCTCCCTATCCCCACCCCCAGTGTTTTCCCATGCACTTAAAAGTTAACACAACACAGAAAAAGGAGCATTGGGCAGACAGTCAAAAGACCTGATTTAAGCCTTTATTATGTCTCTTTCAAACTGTGTGACCTTGGACAAATCACTTAATGTCTCTGGGCCTAAGTGAGTTGGATTGAGGTCTCTTCCACTTGAGTTCTTTGCTAAAATCCTGCTCTGGAGCTTCTTTTGTTAACTCTGCTTCCTAAACTCTCAATTCCTTCAAAACTCAGCTCAAGTATCATTTTCTACATGAATCCTTTCCTGATTCCTCCATCTGTTTTTGCTCATCCCTCGCAAGTTACCTCATTTATTTTTTACATAATTTTGTTTGTGTAGTCTCGCCAAACAGTATGTAAACTCCTTGAGGGCAGGAAACATTTTCTTTTATCATTGTTTCCCTAGTACCTAGGGAAGTTTCAGAGCATAATGACAAGTGAGCTGGCCTCCAAGCCAGGTACAGCTGGGTTCAGGTCTCTTCTTTGATATATACTTGCCATATGACCATGGGCGAGTCATCTAACCTCCCAGTGCTCCAGGCTACTCTATGAATTATAAAGAAGGTGCTGATTTTCATTGCTGAAGGGAATTTCCTCACCTCAGAATTCCCCTATATCGGTAAAATCATAGTTTCCATCCAGTCCCAGTCCCTTCCACCTAGCACTGGTTTCTTGAAACTGAGGCCACCAGCAACTCAACTGCAAGCTCTGGTAAATCCAACCCAAGACAAGAAACAGATTGCACATCTAGTTGAAGGAGTACCCTAGTCATGATCAAGAAGGTTCATCCCCAGTCTGTTGATGACTAGGTGATGATTTTTTTTTTCTTTTTGGCCACAGTAATTCATAAAACAATTTACTAATGTATGGGAGGTTGTGAACTGTTCTATAGAAAGGAGTACCCAGATATATGAACTCTTTGAAGTATTGGAGTTGAAGCCAGTTTAAAAGTCTTGTGATTATGTTTATCTATAGGTAGTAATTATGGTGTCAACCCCTACAAACTTTTGTCAGTTCTTCCACAGTGCCCTCTGCATCCTGTATATTTTGTGAGATAATCAGATTTGGAGTCGGGGGTAGAGTGGCATTCATATTGGGGGGTTATGAAAGAGACTTAATTCTCTAAGAATTTTTTTGTTTTCATTTTAGACCCATGTGGGGTTATACCCATGAAATTGAGCTCTGGCCCAAATGCCAGGACCTGAAAGAAACCTTGGAGGTCTTAATGAAAATCAGATAGTACCTCAAAGAAACTAAACTCACTCTGCCCCTCCTTTTGGCTTGGATTTCAAGAAATGTGTGTATATGGGAGAGATATTGTTATTTGCTCCAGGCAGAACCCTGTGTTCCCAAGGCCTTTTGTATAGCCAACAGGAGAACAAATCCCTTGACTCAAAGGGATCTTACTTTACAAGCAAGATACACAAGCATCATAAGTAAAATACACACCCTGATATTTAAGCTCAAAAATATTTTAAAACTGTGCCTCCTGACATTATCATCATTAACAAATATATATTGAGCATCTGCTCTGGAGGAAGCCCCATGGGTTCCAGGGCTCAAGACAATTCCTGCCTTCAAGAGCTTGCCATCTAGACAGATTAGAACTAGACTGGACTTATAGGATGGTAAAGCTGTAAGGCTTTAGGGATCACTTAGTCCAGATGCTTCATTTTACAGATAATGAAACAGAAGCCCAGGGAGGTTAAGTAATTCATCATCACCACCACCATCCCCTCCCTGCAAGGTGCCACAATAGAGCTGGAACTAGATCTCAGGTGTCTGACACCCAGTAAAGTTACCTTCCTACTGTATGCTGATGCCTCCATATGCAGGTAGAAATAACTTTGAATGCTCTGTGAATATGTAATTTAGGATCATATGATCATAGACATCTCCAGAAAGGACCTCAGAGGTTATCTAATCCAACCTCTTTTATTTTATGGATGAGAAAACTGAAGCTCGGAGAAGACTGTCATTTTCTTGAGCTCATACAGGAAGTACATAGGATCCAAGGGTCCAGGACTCAAACCCAGGTCCTCTCACTCCAGAGCCAGTGATCTTTCTCCCATCCCATACTCCTTCCAAAGTCATCTACAGAAGGAAACCCACCCTTTTACTGCAGATGGCTGTCACTGATGCTTTATTAACTCACTGTTAGCTGCTGGCCCCTTTTATTCCTTTCTCCTAATCTTACAGTTCTTACTCATGAGTATTTGTGCTATGTTCCACTGTCCATCATGACACAAGCATGTGGAATGACCTCTTTCTTCAGCCCAGGGCTTTATTACTAGGAAACCAAGTTACTGTAATCAGATAATGTTACATCAAATGGTGTAGGACATACACAGAGCATGACTTGCAGCTGAGACAACCTCTCTATTTAGTGTCGAGGACTTCTCTCAAAATACGTGCAGCTGTAAAGCCTACAGACAGTCCTCAAAATGCTTCTAGTTTTAAATTGGCTATTCAGAGTTGTTCATGAAGGAGACAGACAAGTACCCTAGAAAAAAATAATAGATTCAGAATCAGAAGACCTGGGTTTGAGTCCTGACACTGCCACTGGTTGCCTGTGATCTGGGGCAAGTCACGTCACTTCCTGGGAGTTCAGTTTCCTTTTCTGTAAAATGAGAATCATGCTTGTACTCTCTACCTACAGGGTTGTTAAAAAGAAAGTGTTTCATAAACTTCAAGTGCTGAGTTGAGTTATTATTAATTCAACATTGGATCTCTTACCTTTCTTTAGCTTCTGGCCACCCTCACTGCTTCTTCTGCCACCTTGAACTTGGCTCTGACCGGGAAGTGCCTTCCAGATTTGCCCGCCACGTAAATGTTGAGTTCAACATGCCAACCACCTCTGCCTCCAAAGCCGCTGTCAGATCCATCTCTGTGGAAGACAAGACTGATGTCAGGAAATGGGTCAACTATTCTGCACACTACAGCTACAAGGTAGCATTAATTTGGGGTTGATGAACATTCCTAGAAGCTTTTGTCTATTTCCTCACCATCACTCTTTCACAAGAGTCTTACCTAGTTCAAGGCCTCATCATGGAGTGGTAGAGTCGACCCTAACGTCTTATCAAGCTGAAAATGTTTTGAGTATGGAACCAATAATAATCTGTGGGTCTGACTTCTGAGGATACCTCCCCTGGATAGGAGCTTCCTAATTGGTCTCCCTGCCTCAAATTTCTCTCCAGTTTAATCTAGCCTCCAAATAACTTCCAAAATGATTTTCTTCAAGTGCTGATCTGATCATTTCATTCCCCTACTTAATAAATTCCAGAGGCTTCCTATTGCCTTTAGAATCAAATACAAACTCCTTTATTTGTCTTTTTAAAGCCTTTTACAATCCACCTTCCCAACTGTATTATATATTACTCTCCTCCCTGCTCTCTACAATTCAGCCCAACTTCTCCTTCTGTTCCTTCTACAAAACAGTATCTCCCATCTCCATGCTTCTGCAATGGTTATCTCCCATTCTTGAAACTTTCTCCCTTGTTACCTGCACCTGTTAGAATCTCTTCTTTCCTTCAAAAACTCAGCTCAAGTATGACTTTCTGTGTGAAGCCTTTCCTAATTCCTCTATCTGCTATTGCCCACCCCACACCCTAAAAAATTACCTCATATTTATTTTGTATATAAGCATACTTAATATACAAGTATATAATCTTATATGTATGTGTGTAGATATACATATATATTTTATATGTGTATATTATGCATGTGTATATGTTTATTTGTTTATATGCATGTTGTCTGGCCTGATAGAAGGGTTAGAATGTAAACTCTTTGAGGGTGGGGCTGTTTCACGGTGAATAGAGAATGGGCCTCAAAACCAGGAACACCTATAGACAAGTCACTTAACTTCTCAGTGCTACTCTGTGGCTATAGGTTGCAAAGAAAGTGCTGACCTGCATCGGTGGAAGGAGTTTTCTCTCCCAGAACTTCCCTAAATGAGTGATGTCATGGGTCCAATTTAGTCTCTGTCACAAGCCAGTCCCAGACCAGTCCCTTTCACTAGCACCTGTCCAGTCACAGGGCAGTCCCAGTCACCAATGCCTAACAGAGTACCTGGCACATAGTAGACACTCAAATGCTTCTGATTGATTAAGTGATTGGCTAGTCATGCTAAGTTAACAAGGGCTTATCATCCAACGTTTAGCTTCAGGGTAGTGAATTTTTTTGGCTATAATAAACTCACTTAGTGAGTATTAAGGAGTAAAGTCTTTTGCCTGTCTCTGTCAGTGATGGGACTTACCCAAACCAATGAAAGCAACGATGTTGAAATTGCAGGAATGTTTTCCCCAGCCTATATCTCTTCATCTTCTTCCTTGATACAAATGACAGATGGAGAAATCTGCTTTCATGCTGAAAGGGTAGCTTAACATGGAATAGAACAGAAAAAATAACTGAAAATGACAGATTGAATTAAAAAAAAGGCAGAGGGGGATTAAAAGCTTCTCTATATTTTGTATCCACAGTACCTACCACATATTAGTTTCTCTACAAATTCTTTTTCAGTTATCTCACCCATTCATGTTTACTTTTGCCTTCCCACCATTACCAAAGAAGAGAGAATAGAAGTATGGTGGAGGAAATATTTGAGATTTCTGATGTAATTTGTGCAGCAGGGAAGGGGAACCCAAATCAAAAATTGTTGCTGTAGGGGTGGTTTGTGTGAATCTGAGAGTAAAGGTAGGAAATGCTCAGTCTGCCCCCTTTGACTTGCCACCACTAACAAAAACAAAAGTGAATGGTTAAAGAAATTTCTTGTATAGCAGCAAAGCCATGAAGAGAGAGAATAACCTTATTTGTAGCCTTCTGATATACATACAAATCTTCCTGGCTAGGACAGTTCTTTACTGACAGATTGGGTATCAGATAGTAAGAGTAATTTCCAAAAGGGAAGAGGAAGTGTTAATTCATGGAGTACAAGGCACAGTAATTGTAACTCTTCCTTACCTTCGTAGGGTACTTTTTTACCTAAGTGCTTTCATATTATCTCATGTATCTGATGCCAAATTCCCTAGCCACCAGAAAGAACAAGGGCTCCCTCTTGTGGGATGTTTTTTTCAGCCCTAAAACTCACAAAAATCTCTCCATGTATCAGCTGGTCCATCTGTATTTTATTTTTTTTGTCCTGAAACCTGAGTATCATGAAATACCAAGGATGTTCATTAAAATTCCACTATATTCAAGACCTACTCTAGTGACCTCATCTTGAAATTGAGGTGTCTCTGAGGTCTCTAAGGCTCTGCTGGCAGAGTATGAAGTCTGCTATGTCCTACCAAGCCAGAAAGGCTTCAAGAACAGGCCAAACAATTGGCAAATGTGAATGTGTCATCTAGGGACCAGCCACATGGTGTTCCGAGACTCATCACCAGAAGGTTGGTCAAAGGCAATGAGTATTTTCATCTTCAGAAAAGCATGATTATCTAATACTAAGAGGTATATCCACCCCAATGAAATCACATCCTTGGAGCTGCTATAAAGAACAGCCTTATGATGACATCCTAGTATTGTAAACCTTATACCACTTGACTTAACAAAAGTTCTCACTACATCTTTGTCTCTTTCACAATATGACTTCCTCATCACTTTTACAATACAAGTATAAAGCTTCAGGATTTTGTAGGAAATGTAGGCAAAGGCACCATATATACCTTACAATTCAGAAGTTGTTTGATTTTTTAAAAAGGCAAAGAAAGGGCTTGAGATAAAACAATAAAATATTACCAAATGGGTCCAAAATGTTTTATTTTTTCAATCAGGCCTTAATATTTTCATTTTAAATAGGCTTTAGATTGAGGCTCTTTACAAAGGAAGGATCTTTATAAGACCACCAGAACAACTGACCTTACGGGGGTGGGATTCTTTTAAATGTAACTTCCCGGGGGAAAAAGAGGCTCATGATAGTCAGTTGACCTGTAATCAGAATGGTCCGATGAAAGTGAATTTTATGCCTGCTTTTGACATTGGATTCTCCCTTTCTTTTTCTTGAGAGAAGGCATTCTGATAGCTTTAAAAGTATGCTATTCTCAAATACTGAAGTTCAGATTTGCCCACCCCTTAAACATTCAGTTTCATGTGGCCACAAACTCTTCTACAGCCTCTGACCTTGATGAGTTTACAATCTAATTAGATCAGAACTTCTTATTAAGAATTACAGAATTTTGAAATTAGAAAGAACCTTAGCGATCATCCAAGCCAGCACCTTCATTTTACAGAAGAGGAAGCTGAGACTCAGAGAAGTTATGTGACTTCCTCGAGGTTACATAGTAGTAAGTAACAGAATCAAGAACACTGGGGTTCTCTCAACTCTGAGAAAATCTTCCTTCTCTTCTGTGCCATGGAAAAGAAGAATAACCTCATATCTTTTGTAGGAGAAAAATTTCATTATAGAAATTTAAGTTCCTCCCCCCCCATCACCACTTTTTTAAAAGGAGAAAAATTAAGCTATATCTGTCAAATAGTGGTTAATTTTCAAGCAAATATTTCAGAAAAGTCTCTCCTTTACAAATAAACATCTAAAAATATGGAGGCTAGGTGATATATTGATGCTGAGGCTTGCTCCTTATTAACTAGATAAAGAGATAGAAACTGTCTAAGAAATAGCAAAAGGGACCATAATGATTTCTTTAAGGTCCTCCTACCCAGTCTTGATCTGAAAAGCACAGATTCAGTGGAGTTGGAGTTTTATTTTGATTCCCTTTTTATAGTCTTTTAGCTTTTGATCAAGGCTTACTAATTGTACTTGTGGCTTTGATGTTAAAAATATGTCCTTAAAGTTGTGTTTTTTATCCCTTGCACTAGATTTGTAATAATAAAAACCTTTCATTTGTATAAGACTTAGCATTTTAGAAAGCACCTTCTCATACATTATCTCATTTGAGCATCACAACAATATTATAAGAATCAAGTGGGCTTGAGGAAGTATTATTGTACCTAATTTACAGATGAGGAAACAGGCTCAAAAAAATTAACCATCTTGCCCAAGTTTACCCAGTCAGTAATAGTCAGAAACAGGGTTTAAATCTAGGTCTTCTGATACTAAGTCCAGTGCTCCCATTTCTGTGTGCTTTGCAAAACACTAGAATGACTAACGCTATGTAAGAAAAATGTTAGTAATGGTTGTCTTCAATGGGCTATCATGCTTGAGTATGATCAATTGGAGGTAATGATTGCCAAGATCTAGGAATAAGGATCAATAATTGGAGCCTAGGGGGAAAAAATTGAAGATCTTAGGGCCAGGAATTTAGAAAAGGACCCATGGAGTTGTTGGGTGACAATGGTGGATAGGAAGCCAAAGGTCTGGGGTCTAAGAGGTCAACCATGTTGGAAATTATAATAATGGTAACTAACATTTACATAGCACCTACTATGTGCCAGGCACTGTGCTAAGTGCTTTACAAGTATTATATCATTTGATCCTCACAACCACCCTGGGAGGTAGGTGCTATTATTATCCCCATTTTAAGGACACTAAGGCAAACATAGGTTAAGTGATTTGCTCAGAGTCACACAGCTAGTGTCTGAGACTGAATATGAACTCAGGTCTTCCTGACTTCAGGCTCAGCACTCTAACCACTGCATCATCCCCTAGCTCCTTCTTTTCATGTTTGTCTCATAACAAGGTTATGGAAATCAAGAAAAAGGGTCTAGATTTCAAGAGGTTTCCAGAGAAGAGTTGTAGCACCAATAATCAAAGACAAAGAAATAAATATGCTCCTTCACGGTTCAGGGGAAAGAAGATTGGATTTGGAATAAGAAAGCCAACTTATCATAGTTTTAAGTCCCAATTTATTAGTTAAGCCACTTACTAGTTGTGTGACCTTAGGCAAATGACCTATCCTCTTTGGGCCTCCATTTTCTCATTTGTAAAAAATGAGGATGATAATATTTACACCTCTTATTTCACAGGATTATTGTGAGGAACAAATGAGAGAATGCATGTTAACCCCCCATAAATGGAGATCTTCATGTGGAGGTTAGGTAACCACTTTGGGGTGTGTTCTAGAAGGGATTCCTGTAAAGATACAGGTCAGCTAGAATATGTTGCTTTGTAATAGCCAAAAATGATGTACATATGAGTTGTTGTTATGGAGAAAATAGGGAAAAAACCATTTGCCCTTTGCCCCCCCCAATTATGCTTCTGCCTGGGTATTGAAGCCCTGAGTCTGTATTAAGGAACTATGATGGTATTCAATAAACTGTAATCCTGGTTGAGGCAGAGATAAGCAGGTTTGAGCTATAGAGATGTTTTAACACTGACAACTACAGGAAGCAATGTGATAGTAAAAAGAGGAATGAATTTGTGATAAGAGAATCTGGGTTCAAATCCTAGGTCTTCCATTTTCTGCCCATGTGGCCTTGGATAATTCATTTAACTTCTCTGGGCTTCAGTTCCCTCATCTTCTAAAATAGGGAAGGAAATTTTCAACTAGATCACCTCTAAGCTCCCTCTCAAATCTGTAATTCTGTGATTTCCCCTTCATCCCCCCTCCACTCCCATTTAGATTTATTGACTGGGTTAGACTATGCCCAAAGAACAATAGTAGGGGCCTGGTGGTCCCTGGGATGATCTGGGAAAGGAGCTGGGGTATAGCAATACCCCCACTCTCTATAAACTGCCTACCTAGTGTTCTCATCATTGGATTTAATCTTCGTCTAACCTTACTCATTGGAGAAGATACTGGGGACAACAGCAAATCATATGATCACAGATTTAGTCAATCAGTCAGTCAGTTAACAAGCATTTGTTAAGCATTTACTATTTGCCAGGAAGAGATACAAAGAAGACCATGGTGGGGAGTGGTCCCTGACCTAAAGGAACTCATACAACACATAAACTGTGTACATAGAAGATACATGCAATATAAATGTGAGGTAATCTCAGAGGGAACACACTAACAGTGGAAGGGGGAAACAGAAGGAAGAGAGACTAGGAAAAGCCTCTTGAAGATGATATTTGAGCCCAAGTCTTCTGGGAAGCCAGGAGTCGGAGGTGAGGAGAGAAAGCATTCCAAGAATGAGGGACAGCCAGTGAAAAAGCTCAGAGTTGAAAGAGAGAGTATCAGTTTCATTCTATGTGTGTGAAATACTGCTTGTATCAACCTAGGGGACCTTGAGAATAAAAAAAAAACCTCTTTTTTGATACTTCAGAATAGATACATAAGCACTCCTTTGCCCACATTTCACCAGAACATTAGGAACAGCAAGAAAGCCCATATGGCTGGATCATTGAATGTGTAGAAGGGAATAAAGCAGGAAAAGATAAAAAGATTTTTTTTAAAATGCCAAATTGTGAAGGCCTGCAAGAGAGAGGTGGCTATGTGAGTAGACAGAGGAGGAAATAGAAAAGAGGTATTGTGAAGGTAGAAAGGACAAGACACCATAACAGGATTAAAGGGAATTTAGCCTAGCCTAAAACTCCCTCATTTTACAAATGAGAAAATTGAGGCCCAAAGTCATATAGGTTATGACAAGCAGGATTTGAACCGAGGTCCAAATCCAACACCCTTTCCATTATACCATAACCACCTCAATTAGAGTTTAAAGAGATTTTTTTTTCTTTTGCTTTTATTATATTCTTTCCTATTTAATTTACTTATTTTCTTGGCAGGTGGAAATTGAACAGAAACAGAATTTGAAATCGGACTTTGAGGGCGACAGAATTGAAAATCCCAAGGAGTGTGGGGTACAGTGAACAAGACATGTTGCACCGAAGCAATGATGGTTTCTCATCCTGCCTAATAGAAGTACAAGTCAGTACTTTACCACAACCACTCATCAATGTGGCAGTGTCTTGGAATTTCCTGCTCACAACCTCCTGGATTTAGACAGGAAACTGAATGGTGGTTGGTTTGGCAAGGCTGGTTGGCTTTAGATTATGCATTGAACATGTAGTTCAATTGACTTTGGGGCTAACTGTCCAATTAAGCCTGCCTATCTCTCTGACTTTTCTCTGCTTGCCTTTCGGAAGTGATGTGTGGTATGTAGACTGCTTTAGACATAACTCCGTCCATCTCAGAGTTGGAATATTTCCCCATGATACGTATTCTTCCATCACTTGTGTGAGTTTCCTTAAAAAAAAAAAAAGACATGTGTATGTGTTGGGGAATTGGGTGGGGACACAGTTCCTGAGGGGATAAATTCACCAAGTATTAATCTCTCCATCTCTTAAGTTCAGAAGAGATGTAAAACCAATATGGCTTCCTTTCTATCTGGACCCCTTTGATGTGCCTCTTCACACTTTAAATCTGAACACTAAGCAACACAAGATTTCAAAAGCATTTTTAGTCTTCACTTTAGAAACACTTTCTTTATCCTTCTAAGATTTCAGTTCCATAAACTTTCCCTTACAAGGTTATTCACACTAGGTCATGGTAGGAATTAGAGACAAAGGCCCAAGAGAGTACCTTTTTTAAAGATTAGATCAGCAGTCCTGTGCCAGGGAATCATTTGAAAGAAAAGAAAGTTTATTTGAATAAAGTCTTTTTCAGCCCAGGGCATTAGTCACCAGTTTATATTCAAGTCATGAGAGGAACACTTTCATTCTGTATGTGAAGTAAATACTGTTTGTATTTAGGAGAACCTTAAAAATAAAAATGACAAAAATCTTTATTTATACTTCAGAGTAGATACACAGGTACTCCTTAACACCTACATTTCACTTGAAAATAATTTTTTAAAAATAATTTTAGAACATATTTTTAAAATTTTGCTTATATGGACTTGCCCAAAGTATCAGTAACATGATGAAGTTGTTATTTGTTCTTTTTTACAAATCTAATAGTAGCACAGACCTCAGTCTTGTAGAGGGAAGGAATGTTTTTGTTTTTGAATATAGAATCCTGGTTCTGAGGACATTGCATTTGGGACGCTAAATTTTCTTTGCACTTCCCTTACCCTTAGCCACATTTGGTGCCATCTCCTCCACCTCCCCCCATCTAGCATAATTTTGCCTGTCAAAAGCATAATTGGCTTTCCCTTCCTCTCGGCTGAGGGGGGTTGCTCCTTCTTGGTCTTCTCATCTGCAACATCCTTCTAATGAAAAACACACACTACCTTTTAGCAAGTGCGCAGATGGCACAAAACTGTTAGGGATAGGTAGAACACTGGACAAATCAAACCAGACTTTTTAAAAATTGATGGGCTTCAAAAATGAGGTTAAATTAACTAAATAAATATAAAACCCCATGCTTTCAAAAAAAAATCACACAAGAAGAGAAAAAAATATAGCTAACCTAATAGCAATAAGGAAAAAAAAATTGTTGGAGGAAAAAAAAAATATGTGGATTTAGTTCATTGTAAGGTCAGTATGAGCCAACAGTGTGTCATACTGCTTTAAAAAGCTAATACAATCTTAGACTATATTAATAGAGAATATACTGCTCAGAAAAGGCAGGGATAAACCCCACTCTCCAGTTAGATCATACCCGGACTATCCGGTTAAGTTACAAGTTCGATTATGTCCACAAGGGGGTGACCAGAACTATGCAGGCTTTGGGAACTATGCCATCTGACAATCAGTTGAAGCAACCTGGAATGTTGAACCTGGAAAAAGAAATGATACCTGACTGCAAGCATTTGAAGAGCTGTCACCCAGAAGAGGGAATGAGTTTTTCTGTTTGACCCCAGGAAAGAACAGAAAGTTCCTAAAATCTTTCTGCTGCCATTTGTTCAGGAAAAAAAAAAAAAAGATATTTACATTAATTTTGTACTTATCCGGAAGTCATTAGGATACTATGACCCTAAGCCCCATTTAGGGGTTTCTTGGCTTAGCGCATTGTGTATGACTGGCCTAAGGAACATGGCTTTCGAAAATTACCCTTCATTTCTGATGTGAAAATTTACTAACTGCTTTGGAGGAGGATTTATACATGACTACAAAGAGCCCTCCCTGTGGCACAAGATTATGGAGTAAGACTTTTTCATCAGAAAAAACAGGTCAAGCTATTCCACAGGCTATAAGCTTTTTTAGTTCCCTTGTTTTAGGTCTAGTACCTTACTTGGTAACCCAAGTAAAAGACTAAGAAATGATCTCAGGAGGACCTAATGAAAAAACACATCTAGGACAGGTATTTTTTGAACCATTAACTCCCTCCTCCCTAAACTCTCACTCCTAGTGACCATTTGTTATATTTTATCTACATTTTTGCATTTTACCATTTGGTTGAGGGCTCTTACTTGGCCAGTCTATTTTTTTGTTATTTCTGGTCACTTTCATTCTTTCTTTTTTCACAATTGCCAGGACTCATAACACGTATGAAATGTAAATAAAGACATTTTCACCTTTCAAATGTGAAATCATTTCTATTCTTATCCAGTTTTGGGGGGGGGAAGTGGGGGAGGTGGCAGAAGTACAACTTTATTTTCCCAAACACTTGTACTAAATGAACTTAGTGTATAATAGGACTTTAGGAAGTAAATCGGTAATCATTATCTTATTACTTCTTTGGGGGGAGATATAGATGAGGGCAGGGGGACAATAGAGAGTTTGCCTCTATTAAGCATTTTAAATTCTCAAAATATTTTCTTCCTCTCACTTCTAAAAGTACAGTTAGCATGGAGGGAAAAGTCTCTGCCTGACTATTTCTAATTGTCCTTTAGTTCCTTCTAGAAGGAAATGGAAGCTTCATTAAGCCTCACCTGTGCCTCAGCAAAAGCTCATACTAAAGTAAGAAATGCCTTGTATTTCCCAAAGGAATTCAATCAATCTCCTCCCACCCCTTTCCATATCCCAGCTGTAATTTTCACCTAATGGTAACAGCACTTATTTCATACAATAAACTCTTCTCTGTTTGTGACTATATTCAAAAGATAATAAAATGTAGATACCTTCTCAGCTCAAGGCTATGGACTCAGTTTGGGCCCTCCTGCATTTAGGAGAACCCAGACATCACAATGCTTATTTGAGAGATGAGCTGAAAAGGAGGGATGGCCTAGTGGAACAATTATTGCCTTGGTGCATCAGACTTTACTTATTTGATGTTCCTCATTACCAGTCCAAGATGTTAAATATAACTTTCTTATCTTAGGTTTCTACCCTACTAAAATAATGTAGTAGAATCTTACCTGATTTGAGAGAGAGAGAGAGAGAGAGAGAGAGAGAGAGAGAGATCATTTTAGTGGAGAGAGGAGTAGGATGAATTCAAACCTTTTAAAAGAACAAACAAAACCTTGAAACAATTGTTTTTTCTCTCCTTTATAAATACCATCTTTTAGGCTGCTTTCAGAAGTTCTATTGATTATGAAAGGAGACAGACTAAAGCTGCTGTAAGTGTTGTATTATAATTGATTTCTATGCAACCTGGAGGATAGGACATTTGAATGGTCCACATTTTTCAGAGACAGAGAAGCATTTAAAAATGAAATCTCCTTCCCTCCTACCCCACTACATATGTCTACCTACACACACACACACACACACACACACACACACACACGGAAAATCTCTAGCCAATCTTGGCAGCTACATAAATGCCTTTGGCCAAGGCTATCTGATTCAATCTCCCAAGCTGGTTTGGTTCCCATGTCTGTTGGTGCCAATTCTCTGAAGGGCCAATTCTCTGTAGCTTTGACATCTTGTAATTCCTACTCTGGTCAGGTTGAGATTTTTTGTTTGTTTTTTACTGGAAAGAAAAGTATCTTTTTATGGAAAGTTGTATACCTTTCTCAGAAGTTATTTATTAAAAGAGAAGGAATGTTTTGTCTCACTGGAAGCTTTACGTGGAAAATGGGAGTAATGACGGATTTCATGAGGTGCATGTATTTTAAACAAATAATTGAAAGTAAAAAGGCTGTATAAGGCCATCAGATGTTGAAATTAGAAATTGGCCTATTTAGCAAAGATAGTACATGAAGCATGGTGAATAAAGTTTTTATACTATTTAGAGCACCTTCAACTCTGAGATCCATCATTTTTGTTTAAAAATTTGAAGGAATAAATGTCTCTCCAGATTCCTCTGGATTTCTAGGTCCAAACTTAGTCTTCAAAACCCCAAACCAGTAAGATTCTATTTGAATTGTGTGAGGAGACCTCTGCTTTATTCTTCTAGACTCACATGTCCCTAAATTAAAATGGTAACTTGTTCCTTAAATATACCAGTCCAATGTGCAATGTCAGTAAAATATCTTCTTAACTTTGTTTAAACCATGGTATAGTTACACCTGGTGTTTAACATGCAGACTGGCTGTCAATACTTCAGAAAGATATGATGGAACTACAGAACTCCAGAAAAACATAGCCAAAATGGCAAATGGAAAATAGCAGGCTTCATGAGGATAGACTCAAAATTAGGACAAGTGGGACATAGACATAGTCACAAAATCAAAGAATATCAGAATGGTAGGCATATATATGTATATGTGTGTGTATATATATATATGTATATGTATCTCCACATATGTATGGTTATATGTGTATACACACACACATATATATGTATGTATATACATATATATTAGAATACATCATAGAATATTAGACTTGGAAGGGACATCTTAGAGATTTTAGTCTAAGCCCTTCCCTATCACTACTTGTACTTTACAGATGAGGGAACTGAGGCCATAAGGGTGATTATGAGCCCAAAGCCAAACAATGACAGCTGTAGTTTTAGGCCAGGATATTGGAGTCTGGAGACTCTGCTCTGAATTTTATAAGCCATATGATCTTGGTCAAGTCACAACCTCTGAGCTTCACCTGTTTCTTCCTGTATAGTGGAGATGTTATCCCCTCAGGGTTGGTGTGGGCTAAAAAGTACTTCCTGAACCACAAAACACTATGAGAATGAGTTGTTGCATAACAACTGCTTTTTTTTTAAAAACTGCTTTACATAGCAAGATTAAATGTAAGGATTTCATTACCTTGAGAGGTCATAAGGCAGTCAAAGAAGTTTAGATAAATCCATAGATGATAATCCACTATAGATCTAAGGGAATGGTTAGTGTGCATCCTTAATTTGTAAAGACCAAAGTCTCATGATTAACATGATTATGGTATATTATGGTGATTATGGTATATAACACTTCACCTCTCTAGGCCTCAGTATCTTCATCTGTAAAATGAGTAGGCCAAATCAGGTGATCACTAAGGTTCCTGCCAGCTACAATTTTTTATGATTCTTTCATAAAATGTCCCTAGGTGTCAGTTGGTGTCCAAGACAATAGATGGATCATGGATCTGACCCTGTATGTTATTTCTTCTGTTCTTATGAACCAAGGGATTTTAAAACAATAATGCAGGTAGAAATTAATTGTCTTGCTCTTAAATCTTTGATCCACATTTCCTCATCCCTAACTGCTACTATTTGCCCAGGGGGGGAACATAGGAAATTCTGCAGTTTATTGTTCTCCGTAAGATTTTTTTAATACAAAAAAAAGATAAGGAGAAATCAGGGAGTCAAAGTGGAGTGGGGAGAATTAGTTGGAAAGTTAACACCTCATGAACTGCTAAGGGTAGCAGGGTAACACTGTGCCTATAGGGGACCTACCCTCCAAGAGGTTGAGTAAAATATTGGAATCATGAGCATTAGAAGCAGCCAGAACATCCTCTAATTTGACTGAATCAGGAAAGGCCATCATTAGGCCCTGAAAAGCCTTATCAGGCTAATATTGCCTAGCCCCAAATTTATTTATATATTCCTACATGTAGTTTTTAGGATGGGGAAGAAGAGAGGTAAATATACTGGGTACTTTTGTACAAAGAGAAAAACCAAGAGATATTCTACCCTTCCAACCTACTTTGCCTATCTTTTTATCCAGATAAAAGAATAGCATATCTTCTGCCCCTGTAGCATCAAAAAGGTTATAAGAAAATGAGATCTGTAGATATTAACATTCTATGACTGTTGCAAAAGTATTGTCTATTATTCAAGTCTTAGAAGCTTGAATCAGAGAACCTGGGTTCTAGGACTGTCTCAAGTCCCTAGGCCTCTATAAAATGAGAGGGCTCAACCAAATGGACTCTGAGTTCCATTCCAGCTCTATATCCATGAATCTATGAAAATCCTTCACCCAACCAATCTCTTAGAAATGTTTTTTTAAGCTACAAACATCTCACCAGTGGCCAGCCAAAGTCTATAAAATACCATTTCTTTTTTCATTTGTGATGTGTTTAAGCATGCTTTGAGTTAATTTTAGTTTACCTGGAACTATTCAAATCCAGTAAAGAATTCCAGTCTCTGCTTCTCTCCCTACTTACTTTATGCCTTTGATGTAATCTTGGGCACCCATTCTAGCCATACTGTGATCTCATGAAGCCTTAAGCACCACAGCCTCACCTCAGAGTGCTTTAGGGCCAGCTGTACATATACCATATAGTGTCTTAAGGGAAGGGCTCTGGAGATGATAACTAGAGACAAGCACCTTTGACAGCCATGTAGGCCTAGGAGTCCAAGAGTTCCAAAGTGAAACAGGTTTCTACGAGCACTGATACAACCACAGTTGAAGCCAAGTAGGTATGTAATCTTTATTTTCGATGGATGACAGATCCTGGAAGGTTGCTTTGGCACCTCCATGGGATAAACTAGAAATAGTATTTTGGGGAGGGGTGACTTAGCTGTCTACCTCTTGCATACATCACGATGTACTGGAAAGGCTTTGTGATCAGAAGATCTAAGCAGGGAATCCCAACTCTACTACTTAGTCCCCGGAGTGACTTCGAGCAAGTCACTTCATCCCTGACCCTTCAGTTCCCTCAACTGCAAAATAAGGGCATTGGGCTGGATAATGTCTAAGTCCCCCTCAAATTCTGAATCTTCCTGATCTTATCTTGTCTGTAATGAATTCTAACCTGTCAGGATGCTCTTACACTGTTCATCATTCATTCTCACTTAATGTAACTTCTTGCACTATTGTAATTGATTTTATGTAATAACCAGTTTAATTTTTTTACATGTGCATACGTAATAAAGTCTACACACTGGCCATCTTTGTAGAAATGAACTGTTAATAAAAAGTTTTTAAAATGTTTCATTGTTGGATTTTGATCTGGAGTATGCATGATTCAGGGTAATATTGCTTGCGTGTCAGAGCTAAGTCTCATCAATGTGTCATTGGCTAGCCATTGTCCATCAGTGATTCCTGGTGCATATTAGCATAGTAAGTACTTAGTAAATGCTTTTCCATTCATTCAGTGAATGGTAAAATTAAATTGTGCCATGTCGACAATTTTTTCAACCTAATGGTTTGCTTAGGTAACTATTTGCAGTTAGATGTAAAATTTAGGCAACACAATTAGTTATTTACTTAGTGCCTATTGTCTACCCAGCTCTGTGAGGTTACTGCAATAGTATTAAAAGCCTCTCAAAAAGTTTATAATCTTGTTCATGACATGGTAAAATGAAAAGTGTTGGGCTGAAACAAAAAGTCTGGGTTCAAATCCTGACTTCCCTACTTACTAGCATGATTCTAAGTAAGTTAATTAACATCTAAGCCTTAATTTCCTGATCTAAAAATGGAGATAATACACTACTTTCAGAGTTTTGTGAGGAAATAGCTTTACAAACTACATAAAGCAATGTCAGTCAACTTTTATTAATTAGGCTCTTGTGTTTTTTATTTTATTTTACATTTATTTGTACAAGATACTGTGGTAGGAAAGGGAATGCAAATACAAGCAAAAAATATAATCATTACCCTGAAGGAGCTTACATAGGGGGAGAGCCAGAGGAAATGTCTGGAGTTGAGAGATGGAATGCCTCGTTTGTTGAACAGCCAGGAGGCCAGTGTCACTGGATTAAAGAATATGTGGTGAGTAGCAAGGTGTAAGAAGACTAGGAAGGTAGGTTATGAAGGGCTTTGAACGGCAAACAGCATTTGTGTTTGAATCTGGAGGCAATATAGGGAGCCACTGGAATTTATTGCATAGTAGATAAGTAAGTTTACTGAATAATAGATAAGTAAAGGGAGTAAGGTGTGAATGCTAGGGATGGAGTAGGATAGAAAGGTTTCTAGTCATGGTAGATCCAGAATACAGCTTGGTAAGAAATGAAGATATGGGTGGCATCCTATATAAAGATAAGCTATCATAATTACTATTGTTTTTGCCAACTATGACTTACATATAAGAAAATGGATGTAAAAAGTATCATCAAGGATATGTATGTGGGTAGAAGGCTGGTCCTGGAGTGAAAAAGATGAATTCAAATCCTGCCTCAGACACTAGGTGGATGATCCTGGTCAAGTCCTTTAATCTTTCTAGCCTCAGTTTCTTCATCTGTGAAATGGGGATGATAATAATAGTACCTACCTCCCCGGGTTATTGGGAAGGGAAGGGAAAGGGGAAGTGAATAAGTATTTATACAGTATCTACTATGTGCCAGGCACTTTGCTAATCATTTTACAAATATTTGGAATTGATTTTGTGACATGAAAGTCACTGGCAATGCACCACCTAGTGTGGCATGCCCTCATCAAAGAAGGTGCTGTGCTCTATGAGCAAAGCAGAATTGAAGTAGCTCAAAAGAAACATGAGATACGAAAATTTAGAGAATCCACCCCAAATATTCGCATGGACTATTAGTGCCCAACCTGTGGTAGAGCATCCTGAGATCATATTGGTCTGATCAGCTGTAGTCGGACACACTGTAATTTGACTCGATATCATTTTGGTCCTTTTTAAGAAGGAAGGACAACAATCAACCAACCAACTACAAATATTATCTCACTTGATCCTCTTTGTGTTGCTGTGTTGTCCAACTTTGTGTTGTCGTGAGGATGAACTGAAATATTTGTAAAGCACTATATAAATGCTAGCTAGCTATTACACATGACAAGAAAGACAGGAGTTGGAGTCAAAGTGAGAATTAAAGACAATAGGTTGAGAGCCCAAATACTACATCACTATTTTCAAGATCTCACATGAACCAGTGGAGGGTGTCCAGCTTTCTTTATTTGGGTAAATCTTCTGTGGAGGATTAATAGAATGCTAATGAGAATCACACAGGAGGGGAAGCCCTAAAGGGGCTGCAATCTGCGCTGATGGGGTAGACAGTAGCTGCTCTCTTGAGACAAGTATTTTTGTCCCTGCAAAATAAGAATTACATGCATGAAATAACTAAACAATATTTCTGTTTCCTTAGCATCTAGAGCTAGACCAAAGCAAAAATTGAGGAGTGTGAGCATGGGCCCACACATCTCATTAGGCCATTGAACGTGTGTGGGCTGATGCTAGCTCCTCTGGTCAAAATTGAATGTATCTGTGGAATCAATAATCTCCCAAATAAGCAGTGACTTATTTGGCCTCACCTGTTGACACTGTAGGTAATACCTCCATCTGCTTCTAATCAAAATATTCTTCCTTGCTAATCTACTATGCCTCCCTTCTCGAGTAGGTGAAATAATAATATCTCCACTGCCTCTGTAGCACTGAAAAGGTTATACAACAATTAAATGAATCAACAACCCCCCCCATTAGAGTTCCTATAAATATTTGTATAAGCATTCTACCCTGCCTTGAAATTTAAGAAATCATTGAGTCAAAACACCTGGGTTCAAATCCTGCCTTACTCCCTGTGTACCTTTGGATAAGTCATTTCATCTCTCTGGACCTCAGTTTTCTTATCTGTAAAATGAGGAAGTTGGATTAGATGACTTCCACATGGCCCCTTAAGAGCTCAAGATCTAAGATCCAATGACTATAAGAGCATTTGATCATTGGTTTGGTATGATAAAGGTTTGATGTGATAGTTCATTGCTCCTGGTGATAGGAAAACACAGTGTACAGCTCTGCAAAAATGAGCTGGATAGTAAAATTAGTCACAATGAGATCCATACTGAAGCAAGATGCTCTATTCCCCTTTGCAAAAATATAACAACACACTTATATGTTATTGATTTAACTTCTGTTCAGACATACATTCTATAGCTACTGATGTTGCTAAGGATGAAACGTGGCTGTCTTTGTGCCTCCTATACACTCTTTTCCAAGATCCTCAGGGGGCACATTTGACCACTTGATTGTTTAGGGATGACTCAGACATTAGGAACAAAGGTTCCTAACCTTTCTTGTGCTGTGGACCCCTTTGGCAGTCTGGTTGAAGCCTATAGAGCCCTTCTCAGAATAACATTTTTAAATACCCAAAACCTATAGGATTTTAAAGGAAACCAATTTCATTGAAATAGTAATTAAAATGTATTTTTTCAAGTTTATGGGCCCCAGGTTAATAACCTCTGGATTGAACTCTAAAAAGTAATTATTACATCAACCCTAAGTCCTGGAAGGTTTGAATAGCTCACCTGTAAGTTCACATGAGCCCTCCTGTTCAAACCCCCTCCCTTCCCTTTGGAGTTCTTATAAATATTTATATTTATATGTATATATTCCACTCTAACCTGCAATTTAAGAAAATGTTACTGTGACTAATGCAGCTGCAAAGGCAAAACCCCTAGTTGGGAAATTCCACACATTAGGTAAACTACATCTATGGTTTTTGATTGCTTGGCAATATTTCTGACCTATTTCTCAAGGGCCCTATCCTACATGAGACACGTTTTGCCAACGCCATACGGGCTTAGGCTATCTGCCAAGAAACCATCCCACAAGCAAGGCTGTGACCAATCCAAAGCAAAAAACAAACACAAATCCTAAGGCGAAGATCTGGTTTGGTTTTGTTAACATTAAGAAGCAAGACACCACTACCTTTTTTTCTAAAGTAAAATCCAGAAAGTCTCAGGTAGGAACCACAGATAGCACCCTAGAAAGAAAAATAAAAAGACAAAGATGGTGCTCAAATTGAAACACCTTTATCCACAGACACTTTGTTCTTTGAGTCAGCGCATAGTAATGCGTGTGGTACAGATAAATGCAAGTAACTCAGAGTTGTGAAATCAATGTCAGCTAAAGTTTTGGGGAGATGAATCGTGGAAGACAGTATAGTAAGAAATTTAAGGAAGGCAAGAAGGAAGGAAACAAGAAGGGAAAGGAAGGAAGGAGGAGGGAAGGGAGGGAGAGAGGAAAAAGGGAAGGAAGGAAATAAGGAACAGAGAGAAAAGGAGGGAGGGAGAGGGGAAGGAAGGAGGGAGGAGGAGAGAGAAGCATAATATGTTTGGGGATAGCAGACAAAAAAACAGTGAGGTAATTGGTCTGACTTAAACAAAGGGTTCATGTTAAGCAATAGTTAAAGATATGGCTTAATGAGGTGGAGTCAGATTATTTATGACTTTGGATACCAGGCTGAGAAATCTTGATACAAGATATAAGAAGTACAAACCAGACAGAAAATAATGGTTCACAAAAAAAGATCTGGGGGCTTTAGTGAGCTTGAAGCTCAATGTCAGTCAATATAAGTGTGATACAAAAGCCAAAATAGCTAGTGTAGTCTTGGGCTGCATAATACCCAGAACTAAAGAGGTACTCTTCCATTCAGCTGTACTCTGCCCTGGTCTGTTCAAGTCTAGTGTATGGTGGACAGGTCAGTGCTTCACATTTTAGGAGGGACATTGATTAGACAGGAAGCATCTAGAGGAAGAGGATAAGGGCCTTGGGACCATGCCACATGAGTATCAACTGATGAAACTGAGGATATTGATTGAGCCAGAAGAAAAGACTTGAGAGTCATGATAGCTATCTCCAAGTGCTTGTAGGACTATTATGTGGAAAAAGGAATAGACTCGTTTTGCTTGGCCCCTGAAGGTAGAAGTAGCAATGGGAACAGGTTGTAAAGAGGCAAACTGAAAATTTCCTAGCATTTACTGCTTTTCAAAAGTACATTGGGCTACCTTGAGAAGGAATAGCTACCCCTCACTGGAAGACTTCAAGCAAAGGCTGGGTGACCACTTGTCAGATATATTGTGTAGGATATACTGTGTTTTCTTTTTCAGGTAATGATTTGGTCAGCTTAAGAGGTAGAGAAAAATGTACATAAATTAAAAGATGAACACAATCAACCTAGGGATTCTAAGAAGCAAAGAGAAGAAGAGATCATTCTAGGCACCAGAGTCAATGCAAATATGGCATCTGAGGTCCCTTACAACTCTGAGATCATATGCTTTCTTTGTAAATAGGGAACCGTGGGGAGATTTTGAATAGGAGAGTAAGGGTGAGAACATTGTTTTAAGATTAATCCATGTGCGGGATACTTTAAATAGGCAGAAAGATTAGAAGCAGGTAGAAAAGTGAGAAACAATACCAGCATGAGATAAAAATTCTAGAGTAGGATAAAGGCAATGGGAATGAAAAGAGATGGGAAACTCCTGGAAGCCTCCATGAAATTTTCCCAGGACCATGTTGATCTCATTCGTCTCTGAACCCCTATAGTGCTTATATTTTATACCACACAATTTAGCACTTAATTATATATTTCTAAATCTTACAAGTGTATTAGACTCATTATACACAATAGTGCTAAACACAATGAGGCTTGTATAGCAGATGTTCAGTCCAAAACTTGACTGAGTTAGATGGTTTTGCTTTTAAGAAACACATGCTCTTTTTAGGGATGGATAGAGTGCATGTCTAAAAACAACTTAAATCATAAAGTATGCAAAATAGTACAAATGAAACCCATAAGTGCTAAAAGGTTATGGATTAAAAGAGATGATCAGAATAGGGTGAGGTTAAACTGAGATGCTTCCTGTGAAATAGAAGTAATAATGCCACTTCCTAGGTCATCAGGACAAATGAAAGATAAGGCAAGCATTCTGAGTAATTTTAAAGAAAAGGTACTAAAAATTAGTATTCATTAAAAGGTTTATCTTTTAAAACTACTCAAATTTAGTACTTGGCACTGTGCCTCACATATAGTAAGCACTTAAAAAAATTTTTGCTGAAGTCAATTATTTAGGTTCCATGGATAAATATTGGCCCTGCCTCTCAAAAGCTCAGAGCTCAAAGAAACCTCAAAGGTCACCACATCCAACCCTCATGCTGCACACCTGGAGTTCTCTTGATCCTAGCAAATTGGTAGTTGAGCCATGGAAAGAGCCCTAGTGGAATTCAGGAAACTGTTCTAGTTCTTGCTCTTCTACTCACTAACTGAATGACCTTAGATTAGTCATTTTACTCTTTGGGGCCTCTATTACCTCATCTGTAAAATGAGTGGGCCACTAGATTCTTTCTGAAGTGCCTTCTAGCATTTATAGTCTATGGCTCTTCGATCCCATAGTTTTAAGTTTGCCTTCCTAACCATTGTTGTCATCCTGCCTGCTAGGATGTTCAGAGTTGCCTGATTAGTCATGATACAGGAAACACAGTGATGGCTATTAGCTAATCACTGAGGAGGTTGTTTCAAGGCTGCCTGGTCAGCTATATTTGGCAACATAAAAGACATCACAACATCACATCAAGCTATTTGGAACTGGGGCATGTGGGACATAGAATATGCTGCTCCTCCCTCACCTAACTCCTTCTGTTACAATAAGTCTCAGTGGTCTCCAACAGGTCATGAGTTCATTGTGTAGTTTTCTGTTTGTTATTAGGGCAGGTCCCTTGATTCAAAACTATAGTCTTCAGGGAAGCCTGTGGATTGAGAAGGCAGTTTTCTGTTTGTTAGTGGAGCAAGACGTCCTTGATTGAGAATTGACTCCCTCTTGGAAAAAGGCCACCACTTGTATTAACTTTCAGAGCTAGCCAAACTTGAATTGTTGAAGAAAAGAACTATTGCCTCATAATTGAGGGAGGAGCTGAGCAGCAGGTGCAGAACGTAGCAGGAAGGAACATGCCTGGGAACATGTGACCAGAAACTGTAGATAGAATTTTGGGGTACAGAACTCCTGAGGGGTCTCCTGACCTTGTTCTCTTCTCTCCCAGTCAATCAAGGGAACGACATCTTCTCAGCTCTACTCCTATCCTCTCCTTAGTAGAACAGTAGATCAAAAACGTTTGAGTACTCCTCTCTCTGTCCCTCTCTCCTTTCTTTTTCCTGAAGTATGCAGCAATAGGAAGTATGTGGCTCCTCAACTTATATTTGTACAGAGATGGACAGAAGGCTGCTTGGGCAGAGGACCAACCATCAAACTTTTTTTCTTCCAGTTCCCTCTTTTATTTTCCCTTCGCTAGGAGTTAGGAAGTCCACATGGCCTCAAATCAAGTTAGCCCCAACCAGACCCAGGAGAGGTAGCTCTCTGAAGCTCAGAACTTCTGAGCTCAAGTGATCTGTTTTGCCTCAGTTTCTTTTCCTACCTGGGATTACAGGTGTCCACTCCCATGCCTAGCTACCTTCTTCCACTCTTTGCAGAAGCGGAGGAATGTGGTTGTGTGATATTGTACATATACTGTCGTATTGGTTTAATGTTTTGGTTAGTTTTGCAGAACTGCTTCTTCCTTTCCCTCTCTTTCTTTTTATGTATATATTTAAGGAACAGAATATTATGTAGGGGAGGGAGTAGGGATATATTTGGAAACAAAGGTGATGTTAAAATAAAAGATATCAATAAAATTTTTAAAAATTAATGCTGGTTTATTTGACTTGAAGGAGGAGTTAATACAAAATACATGAACATTGTCTTAGAAATGTATGTGAAATAACTCTAATCAGACCATGTAGCACACTTTCTGCAATTGCTTATCCAACTTCATCATTGACATTTATTGGGTAAGGTTCTGTGGTAGACATTATGGATGTAAATGTACATAAAACTCAATTCCTACTCTCAAGAAGCTTACATGCTAATTGGCCAGACAGCACAAATACATGAAAAGGTAATAGCAATACAAGATAGCATATAGAATCATTCTATTTTAGAACTGGAAGGTATGTGAGAGATCACAGAATACAATCTCATCTTATAGGTGAGGAAATTGGTTAAATGCCAAATTTAACAAATTTACAAATAAGTATTGACTATGGAAGGTCAGGAAGGGAGAGGTCATTAATGGGTGGAGTGTTCAGTAAGGAATTCACTCATAAAGGAAGTGACTGGGATTCTAACTGTGCCTTGATGGAAGAGTAAGATTGAGTAATAAATAGTTCAGAGGTTTCACTTCACACCCATCAAATTGGCAAAGATTCAATTTATTCTAACAAGCTTTGTTAAGCAACCACAACATGTGAGGTATTTGAGCTACAGAAACAAAACAAAACAAAAGAAAAAAAAAGTCTCTGTCCTTAAAAAGCTTACAGTCTGCTGGAAAGAACTAATACAGATAAGTAAACCTAGAAATTGTAGGTGGGGAGAAAGTATAAACAACTACTGAGAAAAAGAAAGGCCTCCTGGAGATAATGGCAATCAGGTTTAGCCTGGAAGGTAGCTGAGGATTCTAAGAGAAAGAGGAAAGAAGGGAAAAGTGCAAAGTAGGTTCACTTACTTATTTTCCAAATTTACTTCGTATTATTCTACTTTGCACACATTTTGTTTCAGTCAAACTGGCCTACTTCCTGTTCCCTGAATTTGACCTGTGATTTCCTATCTTCATGTATTTGCACAGGTTACCCCCCTTGCCTGATATGTCTGAATGCCTGAAGCATCAAAAAATGTAACAGAATATTTCTGTGACATTAAGAATTACAAATACAAAGAATTATGGGAACACTTATTTGAAGTGATAGAGAATAGAGAAAGTTAAGCCAAAAGAACAATGACTATTATAATGTACTGTAAACAAAAATCTAAAAGGTAACAAGACAGGTCAAATATTATGTACAATGTTGACATCAAACTATCAACACTAAAGTATAACTTTTTAGATGGTTATCTTGAACTGTTTACAGGGCATGGTTTTGTGAGCGTATATCAGATACATCTGTTTTGTTTAAATGTATCAATAAAAAAGAAGACTGAACTTTAAAAAAGCAAAGAATAAGGAAGGAGAGCATTCTAGGCAGGAATAATAATATGAGTAAAGGCAAAAATATAGATGTATAACTATAGACTATACATGCACAATATGTATATATGTACATATACATTTATTTGAAGTGATAGAGAATGAAGTTGAGCCAAAAGAACAATGACTATTAGGGGCAGCTAGGTGGTGCAGTGGATAGAGCTCCAGCCTTGGAGTCAGGAGGACCAGAGCTCAAATCCAGTCTCTGACATTTGATACTTCCTAGCTGTGTGACCCTGGGCAAGTCACTTAACCCCCACTGCCTCACCAAAAAGCAAAAAAAAAAATTAGAACAATGACTATTATAACGAACTATAAGCTATACCAGGGATGGGGAACCTATTGCATCAACACCACATGTGGCCCTCTAGGTCACAAACTTCACAGAATCCAAATTTCACAGAACAAATCCCCTTAATAAAAGGATTTGTTCTGTAAAACTTTGACTCAGTCAAAAGGCCACACCCAAGGACCTAGAGGGCCACATGTGGTCTCAAGGCTGCAGCTTCCCCACCCCTGAACTATACCATAATGTACTATATCCATGCATACATATATTATATGTATGTATGTGTCTATGTACATACATATGTTTTCTCAATGAGGGGGTGGCATGGGAGGGAGAGAATACAGATCTGAAAGTAAAATGTAACTTTTAAATGTTTTTAAAAGAAAATATACTGTTTTTCATATACCCTTTTCACCCAGAGATCCTATTATTCAGTTTATACCCCCAGATTATGACTGCAAGTCTTCTACTTACATAAATAAAATATCCATAGCAGCATTACTGATGATAACTAGAAGCTAGAAACATACCATGTACCCTATGATTAGGGGATGGCTGAACCAAATGTCACATATAAATGTAAAGGCATATGCATGCATATATACATACATATACATATATAATATTTGTGCATGCATGTATATATATATATGTGCTATACATGTGTATGTATGTGTAGTGTCCCAAAAGTATCAGTGCAGTTTAATAGCTTAAATAGCTACTAAAGCTTAAAACTACTCTAAGACTTTTGGGATCCCTTGGATATATGTCACCAGTCCTTCACATAGGCACTATGGATAATCCTTTTTCTTTAAGAGGGAATAGAATATTGAGATACCAGCAATTTAACTGTCATTCGGAATCTGTTTTAACTATAATGGCTAGAGAGATACAGAGAGGGCAGAGACTAAGGACTAAGAAAACTTCTTTGCAGAGGAAACTGTCTGGACTCTTTTCTTACAAAGAAACATTCTGAAGATGATTATTGAGAAGAGATTAGCAACCTAATAATTAGCCATCTAAAACAGCTAATGTTTCCAGAACTGAGAAATTCACAGTAGTAATAATGGTTAGAGGTGACTCTGATTGCACTCTGTCTCAGAGATGTTACATTATAAATAATTATTTGTTTTATTGTTTGTCATACCATTAATAAATTGCATAACCAGTTACCTTGATGTTTATTTAAGCCTAGGATATGAGACGCTTTAAGAGAGAAAAAAAAATAAGTGAAAGCTTATGTAAAAAGTGGTTTCTTGGGTTTAACAAATTATATTTAAAGAACTGGGGTAGGACTGAGAGCCAATTGATTAATGAGAACTACTGCAATTTTAAATAATTTATGAGGAAATAACCATGCCCCTTAATTACTTTAGAATAAGAGAAGAGAATGAATAAGAAAATGAAGCAGCAGACGGACAGTTGATCTTTCCACCTAAGCTGCATATGGGGTGGCAGGGAACAGGGTGTCAGCTCTAATTCTTGCTACCATTCAGAGGTAACAAATAGATAAATTTAACTAGAGTAGCTGAATGTTGGGAAAAGGAAGCCGAAAGCATAGGAAGGGACCAGATTGTAGAGGGCCTTGAATGCCAAGCTAAGAAGTTTGGAGTTTAATTTATAGAAAACTGGGAGCCTTTGCTAAAGCCAATAACCAAACATTTACTGTCTGCCATGTGTGAGACATGCATCATGATTCTGTACAAGATAGAATGCTAAAAGGGCACAAGAAAACTACAAAGTGATATGAGGAGTTCAAAGATGATGGAGAGATCAATCTTATTGGAGAGATTGCAGAAGACTTCAGGGAGGTGGCATAAACTATGCTTTGAAAGATAAATTTGATTTCAACAGACAGTAGGGGAGGGCACACATTGCAGAAAGAGAATGTAAGCAAAGGCACAAAGATGTAGAAAAATTCTAGGAACTTACTAGCACTAGTCCAGTTTGGCTAGAGAAAAGAGTATATGATACATAAAATGAAGTTGTACATTAAGTACCTGTTCAATAAATCTAGAAAAGTAGGTTTGAGAATAGACCATGGAGGACATATTTTAAAATTTAATTTGTAAGCAAAGATGAGCCTCTAGCAGAGTAGTGACACAATCAGAGCTGTATATTATTCTGCCAGTGATAGGATAAGATAGGATAGATTGGATGGGGAAGAAACTGGAAGCAGAGAAACCAGTTAGGACACCTGTGGAAAGAATTTTGGATTTGGCATAAGAATACTTTCATGATGAACTCTGTGACTTACTGTTCATAAGACCTTGGGCAAATCACTGAGCTTCCATTCGTTTCGGTTTTCTAACTGGTAAAGCAATAGTAATGGGAAAGGTAAGAGAGGGAACTTAGTCTTCCTAAATAATGAGTTTTGAAGTAATGGAAGGGCTGGTGAAAAGAAGAACACTAAAAGTGTGGTTAAGTAGAATGTGGGAAGGTAGGAAGAAACGAACAGAGAATCCAATCAGAGAAATAATGAAAAGTTAGGTTAGTTAAAAAATGATGGGTTAATTTGATGGGTGAAACTAAATTTTTTTAAAACCTGAAATGGGGACTCATAATAGAATTATAATTATAGACCTGGAAAAGACCCAAGTGATCTTCTAATCCAATTCTCTCTAGAGAAGGAAAGTGATTGGCTGAGAGTCACATAACTAGTAGTGTAAAAGTTAGGAGTACAGCCTAAAACCCCTGACTTCAGTCTAGTGCTTTTGCTATTACACCACAACCAACATAACCCCAGGGCTCTCATATAACACAAAGGTGCTAAAACATTAGGGCAAGGGTTCTTAACCTGGGGTCTGTGAACTTAAAAAAAATAGCTGTAGTTCAATATAATCAGATTACTTTGTAATCCTGTTTTTTTATGCATTAAAAAAAAAGTATTGTGAGAAGGGTCTATAGACTTTACTAGACTGCCAAAGGGATCCATTATACAAAAAGAAGTTAAGAACCCTTGCTCTATTGGATTTTTCAGTTCTATAGCCTGTTACCTTCATCCACATAGATAATTTGGGACCTAAACTGACACCACTCAGCAAGTTGTCTTTTTTTTAATAGTTCATTTCTATTTTTTCAACAAACAAGCATTTAAAAATTAATATGTCCTCTTACAACTTCTAAAAAATAAAGCCTTGGTACATAGTGTAGCTACCATTTATAATGCTCTTTAAGGTTTGTAAAGCATTGTATATTTTTTTTTCTTTTTGATCCTCACAACAGCCCTGCAAAGTAGGTGCTATTATTATCCCCATTTTACAGATGAGAAAAACTGAGGCTGGCAAAGGTTAAGGGACTTGCCCAGGGTCACAAAGCTAGTGTCTAAGTTCCAGTTTGAGCTCAGGTCTTCCTGACTCTAAATTCGACACTCTTGCCCACTATGCCACCTAGCTGTATAATCCAGTAAAATAAATTCCCACATTGGTCATGTCTGAAAATATGTCAATCTGCAATTTAAGTTCATCACCTCTCTTTCAGGAGGCAAGTGGTCTGTTTTATCCTCATTCTCTTATATTCTTGGTTTAATCATTTGTTGATCAGAGTTGTAAAGTCTTTCAAAGTTGTTTTCTTCTATTATTACTGTATAAATTGTCCCGTTTATTTTCACTTTGCATCAATTCATAATGGGCTCCCCTGTTTTCTTTGAAATTGTCCATTTCTAGATTATTGCTATGGTGTAAGAATGATAAATATGATGACTACAGAAAAGCATGGAAAGATATACGTGAATTGAAGTAGAGCTAAGAAAACAATATATGTGACTTCAACAATGTAAACAGAAAGAACAGCTACAAAAAAGTGAATGTTACAAAATTACAAAGGTTAACATGTATCAAAAGACAAGATATGAGAAATACCCCCCCTTGTAGATATGGGAGGTTCATGAGTATAGTATAATACATATATTTTAAGAAAATTTTGATGTATTAATCAATTTTGCTGATTTTTCCCTTTTTTGCATTAAAAATATTATTTGATATAGAGGATGGCTCTCTGGTAGGGGAGAGATAACGGGGACAATTATGAAGATATTTTAAAAAATTAATAAAAAGTTATTCAAAAAATAAATCTTCCATTTCCTCAATTCTTATAGCACAATAATGTTCTGTTACATTCATGCAACACTATTTATTTAGCCATTCCGTACTAGGTCATCTCCTTAGTTTCCAATTTGGGGCTATAATGAGAAGAGCTGCTATAAATAATTCTGTATGTATAGTCCTTTTTTCTATTTCTTAGATTTCTTTGGGGGCATTGGCTTAGTAGTGGTATAGTTGAATCGAAGGGAATGTACAATTTGGTAACATTCTGGGCATGGTTCCAAATTGGTTTCCAGAATAGATGGAACAAATCAGAGCTCTACCAACAGTATACTAGTATACTTGTTTCCCACAGACCATCAATATGTTGTCTCTAACTTCCCTTGCAAACACTTGGTCTACAAAGCTCAGAGAATGAACCGGTTTGTTTACAGGACAATACCTGTATTCATTTCCTAGCACGCTCCTCTAATACCTTACATAGCACCATTCGGTTTGCAATAACTCAGCATATGGCCTTGATCTTCTTTTGCTATCCTGCCTAAATGTCACTATTCACTTTCAGTATTCTCACCTCCCAGTAGATGGTGCCTGACATCAGATACATTCAGCCTGCAAGGTCCCTATTAAAGGCAGATCCTATAACTCCATGGGATTATCCAGAGCTCCCTTGTTTGGGCCTCCCTATGACTCTAATGCAATTAGAGACAGTTCCAAACAAAGTACTGAACTTTAGATCTCATCCTTGCACCACAACTTTGCAAACCTCTGACTTCACAGAAGTGTGCCCAGTAGTTAAGAACGTACCTCCCCTCGTATCTTCTAAGTGTGTCTCCATCCCCAATATCAGGCCTACAAACTCCCTCCCTCAGTATCCAGCTAATATGCCTTCAGTCCCATCAACATCTCCCATAAGTCTAGATACTCAACAGAATTTTCATTCCCCTACTCTCCATTATCTCTTCAGGTCCCAAGGGACCAACTGGATGGAGTTATTCAAATTACTAAGAGTTATTTCCTATGCCATTGAGGGTAGGAGAATGGCATAGCTGGGAACCAAGCATTCCCCCAATGTTGCCAGAGGCACCAAGAAAGATACAATTTTACTATCCCCACAATACTAATAAATGTATAAGCAATAAATAACAAGTAATAACGGTAGTATTTGGCTTCTCACAGATTGTTGTGTTAAGATAATTGTACGCGAAAAGATGAATTTCTTCTTTCATAGGATGAAGTTATCTTTAGTGGTAATGCATTGGTAACAAAGCTGTAAAATGTACTAAGAAGAAATTAAATGCCACTTCAGGTCTTGTTATTCCCTAGCTTTGTCATCTATCTTGGCTCAGTCACACTTGCTATTCTTGTGCAAAAATAATAGCATCTAAATGTTGCTCACATCCTTGGGAGGAAAACATCACAGATACACTTTATTAGGTAAAGTGAAGGAAAATCTGTCTAGAGTATTCTTATCACAAAGCCCTGTTTTCATACACAGTAATTTCCATCTAATTAGAGGTTTCTGAGGAACAGAAATTCAATTTATACTTGACAAATTATTATTTTATATATTATATTCCTATTGTTTCAAAATGCCCAAGTCCTTCCAGAAAAGAAAAAGATGAAAACATAGCATCTTCAACTTGTGGAATCATTTTTCTTCTCAATCTAGAAGAAGGTAGCCTTCTGACCATCGTAGCACTGAGGATGTGACCACAGCAAAGGACTCTGTCATCCTCCTTTTTGATTGTAGGGAATAAGAGTCCTTTTCTTTCACCTATTTGTTTCTCAAGAACCAACCAGTTCACTAAATATCAAAGGTTGCTTTTAGTTGTGAACATTTTTTCACAGGAACTGTTACATTAAGTATTAAAGGTGGGGCACAAGCAAAAGTCAGTTGCCTGAAGTCTCCTAGAAGGGCCAGGAGCAGGGATTCAGTGCCCAGAGCTCCAAGCTAAGTCAGCAGCATGGAGACACTCAGAATCCAGAATTTTCAGGTTAAAAAAAAAAAAGATTTCTGCAAGCAGCCATAAAGAAAGACTTTAAATATTGAAGAACCATAGATGGGATCACACAAGATTTTGCAGCTACTACATAAAAGAGTGGAAAACAGAATACAATATCCCAAATAGGTAAAAGATAGAGGCTTACAACCAAGAATAGCTTATCCAGAAAAACTGGATAGTGCAGTATAATCCTACAGAGGAAAAACTGAACTTTTAGAGGACTTCCAAACATTCCTGATAGAAAGATCAGAAATCAATAAAAACTTTGAAACATAAACATGACCATCAAAAGAAACATAAAGTGGTAAATATGGGAAAGACTTTATAAGCATGAAGTGTTTGCATTCTAAACAAGTGGAGGGGGAGTGGGGGGGAAAGGGAATCATACAAATATACTCAAGAATCATAATGCTATCAGATGAAAGAAATGATTTTAAACAGCCAATTACTGGGGAGATGCAGGTTTTTTTCCCTTCCTAGATTCTCATTCTCTACTATGCCAAGTCAGCCTCTAAAGGACATTGCTGATAATGAAATTGAATTAATTGTTCAGACCTCACCCAATTGGAGAAGCCCATAGTGTTCTACTCGGGCTTCGGTAGAGGTAGATCCTCTGTCTAGGTTGGTTGAGGCTGGAGGTGGTCTGGGAGCAAGAGTTAATCAGGGTCATGTCCCATAGCCCCTAATCAGAATAGGTCCACCTTTCATTATAATATTCATTCTTTTCATTGTTAACCAATCAGAGTTGATTGCTACCCTCAGGAACATCTTCTCTTCCAAGCTCTGAGTGGGTTCCATAAAGGTCTTTGGCATTTGAGAGTGCCAAATTTGCTAGTATGACTAATAAAATTATTAATTACCCAGACACTCTGTCTCTTGAACTTTTTTATACATCACACAGAGGTCATAGAGGGAGTCAAATAAGATGGAAGGCCTGAGAGTGTTTTATTTTTTATGTTTTTATGTTCTTAAAAAAAGAATAGAAAAGGTGGAAGGAATATACACTAGGGAAGAAGAGGACTTGGGAGGAAATATATTATCGTACACGATCAAGGAGCACAAGTAGAAGTTTATACAAATGAGGAAGGAGTTGAAGTTGAGGTATCACTTGAACTGGTCAAAGGAAGGTAAAACACACACACATGCACACGCGCATGTGCACACACACAGAATTTAGTATAGAAATCTTAATAAGAAAATAGGAGTAAAGAGGAAGAGGGGAAAGTGATAAGTAAGGAGGATAAATTTAGGGGATCATGAAGAGAGATTTCAAAGAGGAAAGAAAAGAGTAAGAATTTGTGATTGGGATCTGGATACAGGGAAGAAAAGCAGTAGAATAGAAGCTATTTTTTCAGGCATAAAGTTTTGGTGTTGAGCACATTCTTGTTCCATACCAATCTTCTTCTATGTAAAGAGGGATCAAGGGGCAAAAAGAAGAAAACAAGTATAAGAGAATAGGATGGAGGGAAAAAAATAAAATTAAAAAGATTTTGACAAACAAATCTAATGCAGCTAAAATTAAAAGGGAAACAATTATCTGGGGAAGATCTTTGCAGCAAGTTTCTCTGATAAAGGTCTCATATCCATTTGAACTGATTAAAACATACAAAAATAAGAGCTATTCTCCTATTAATAAATGGTCAAAGGATATGAACAAGCAATTCTTAAGGGAAGAAATCTAAGCTATCTATATCGTTGTTAAGTCTCCAATTCTTCATGACCCCATTTGGGGTTTTCTTGGCAAAAATACTGAAGTGGTTTGCCATTTCCCTCTCCAGCTCATTCAATAGATGAGGAACTGAGGCAAACAAGGTTAAGTGACTTGACCAAAGCTATATACAGCCTTATTTTTTTAAAAATGTTCCAAATCACAGAGAAACAGAAATTAAAGAAACTCTGAAGTTACACTTCATACCCATAAGATTAGCAAAGTTGACAAAATGAGGAAAATGAAATATGTTAGAAGGGCTGTGAAAAAAATAAGCACACTGATCCACTGTTGGTGGAGTTGCAAATTGGTCCAGTTATTCTGGAAAGTAATTTTGGAACCAGTCCTCAAAACTGTGCATATCCTTTGACCCCAGCAACACTGCTACTAAATCTATGTTCTCAAGCATATCAAGGAAAGAAGAAATGGTTCTATATGTACAAAAACATTTATAACAGCTCTTTTTGTGATATAACTGGAAACTAAGGGGAAATAGTCGAACAAATTATAGCATATGAATGTAATAGAATACTATTGTGCTACAAGTAACAAAGAAAGACATAGTTTCAGAGAAACTTGGGGAGACATGTGGAATGAGACAGATGAAGTCAGTTAATAAACATTTATTAAACATCTACTACATGCCAGGCACTATGCTACGCACTTGCAAATTCAGAAACAAAAATGACAGTCCTTGCTGCAAAGAGCTTACAATCTAATGGAGGAAGGCAACACAAAAGGAAGCTGGAAAGGGGAAAGATAGGGAAGAAAGTCTCCATGGGGGAATGATGTTTGCAGAGGAATGCAGCTAGGTGAAGTGAGTATAGAACTAAGAAACCAATTTATAGTATAACAAAAACATTGCAAAAATGAACAACTTTGAAACTCTAATCAATTCAATTGATCAAACATGATTCAAGAAGAATGAGGAAGAAGGCTTCCTGAAAGAGAGGTAGTTTACTAATTTACAAAAATAAACACATATTTTTGGACATGGCCAATATGAGAATCTGTTTTGCCTGACTATGTTTATTTGTTATAAATATTTTCTTTTTCTTCTTCCAGTGGGGGGAGGAAATGGGGAGGAGGGAGCTAGGTGAGAGAAAAAAATAAGTGCTTAATAACTTTAAAATAAAATTTAATTTAAAAAACAAATTGCTGTCATTGCATGTCTGTGATCCCTGCAATTGGAGAAGCTTTGACTGGTGAATCACTTGAGCTTGGGAGTTCTGAGATTTGGAGAGTTAAGTTGATCGGATCTTCAAACTAAGACCGTACCAATATAAGTGAACCATAAGGATCTGGAAGCCACAAAGCTGCCTAAGGAGGGATTAAACAAGCTAGGTCAATACTCCTGTGCCAATTAGTTGTGGGATCAGTGAGTGGCTACTGCACTTCCAGCCTGTGTGAGATTGGAATACTCAATCCCAAAATAAACAAATGAGAGAGAGAGAGAGAGAGACAGAAAGAGAGAGACAGAGAGAGAGAAAGAGAAAGAGAGAGGGAGAGAGAGAGAGAGAGGAAGGAGCTAGGATGGAGAAGTGTTTATTATTTAGGGTTTTTTTCTCAATTATATGTAAAAAAATTTTAACATTCATTTAAAAAAAATTTTAGTTCCATTTTTTCTCTCTCCCTCCCCTCTTCCCTCCTTGAGAAGGTAAGCAATTTGATATAGATTATACATATGCAGTCATGCAAAATATCTCTCTATTAACCATGTTGCGAAAGAAAATGTAGATAAAAATAAACAAAAATAATGAAGAAAGTTTAAAAAAAGTATGCTTCACCTGCATTCACACTCCAGGTTGGGAAAATCTTAACAACGACAAGAACAATAAAAACTTATTAAAGATGGGCTTCTATATACTATCCACCTCCTGATAAAAGAAGTGATGGATTCAGGATGTAATTTTCAGACATTTTAGGACATGGTCATTGTGTGGATTCATTTTTCTTCACTATGCTTATTTATTACTAGGTTGTTTTTTATGGATGGTAGATTTGGGAGGGCAGGGAACTCTTGTTAGTGATGTTAAAAAAAAATAAAGGAGGGTCATTGAAGAAGTTTTTAAAAGTGCACATACAAGAAGACAAAGAAGTTCAGAAGGAGACCCAGATGAGCACTATAACATTGCCATTAAAATGCAGAATTTGTAGTATACTTTTTTAAAAAAAAAGCAAACTACGTGTAGTAGAGATCTGTGGTTTCTTGTGCAATCCTCATTTTCTCTATTGTATATGGTAGTGTTCATATGTTAGTGTTTGTGATGTTTTGCATAACAAAAAAATTGTTTTTAAATGGACTTCCAAAATGTTCTTAGCAACTTCTCTGAGTGTTAGAGATGTGGTCTAAAAGCTATCAAGGAAACAGAATGGTAGAATGAAAAGAACATTGTCCTATGAGCCAGAGGCCCTGGGTTCTAGTACTGGTCCAGGTACTAACTTGCTGATTTCTCTTGATGAAATCTTTTCCTCTCTCGGAGAACTATGTTCATGATCTGAACATAGCACATCTGCTTCCCTCCTGTTGTAAGGTTGCCCATGTTGCCTTCTGGAAGGTGGGGGGATTTAGAGGCAGGGTTGGGGAGGGTGAGATAGAGGAATTTAAACAGAAATGATGAGACTGGAAGCAAAGGGGAGGTCCCACAGACCAGATCACTGGCCTTAGAGGGACAGAAAAGATATGACATAAGTCTCAGCACCCAGAATTGGGGACTGCGGGTATTAAAGTCAAGGAAAGACACTAGAATGGCATGTATATGTCAGGTTCTTCCTTACCAGAGCCAATTGTTGTGTCCATTTCCACAGCTTCATGAGTGATGAGAAGCAAATAGGATTGTAGGATCATAAACCAAGAATTAAAAGGGACCTCAGTCCTTGCCAACAAAAGGACACCAACCAAGAAAAAAAGCACCAGTCTTCTCTCTTCTGCTGAGCCCGATTCCATCCTTGTGTCAAGCAGTCAAGATCTGAGTCCAGAGATCTTTAGTCTTTACCTAAAAATTGGACCAGTAGAATCATGAGTTGGATGTTGATTAGTATGTCCCCAACAGAGAGGTGATAGAAACGGAATGCAGATTGGGATATTTTTTTGGGCGGGGGGAGACAGACAATGCAGGAATTTGTTTTGCTTGACTATATTTGTTTGTAACAGAGGTTTTATTTTCTTCTTTTCTCAGTGCCAGGGGACAGGGCTGGGCATGGAGGCAGAGAAAGAGGTCAAGGTGACAGATGTTGATTTTTTGTTGATTGGAAAAATAATAACTTTGAAGAGTGAACTGGTGTATTTCCTATATTCTTTTGCCTGCTCATAGGAGGAGAGGCCATGGAGGGACCAGGCAGACCTAGAAATCCTGCCTTTGAGGTGATGTATGTACTATCTGGAAACTTCCTGTGTCTCCTCAGACATCTCACTTCTCATCTGGTCATATTCATTTTGGACTTCTTTGGCATGGCTGCATTCATTTTCAAATCCTTTGGCTTCTCCACCATGCCTTTTTTTGTGCACTATCTTTCCCCATTAGGTTATAAGCTCCCCAAGGGCAGAAACTGTCTTTCTTTTTCACTTAGCAGAGTGCCTGGCACATGTTATTCAGTCATTTTTCAGTCATGTCCAACTCTTTGTGACCACATTTGGGATTTTCTTGGCAAAAATATAGGAGTGGCTTGTCATTTCCTTCTCTAGTTCATTTCACAGATGTGGAAACTGAAGCAAACAAGGGTTAAGTGGCTTGCTCAGGGTCACACGGCTAGTAAGCGTTTACATTTCTTTGGTCAGATTTGAACTCAGGAAGATGAATCTTCCTGACTTCGGGCCCAGCATTCTATCCATTGTGCCACCTAGCTGCCTCTAATATATACTTGGCACATAGTAGACACTTAAACATTTATTGACAATTGACTAGGAAAGCTGTGGGTCCACAGACGCAAGTACACATTTTGTTACATATCATCATTACTTTTATTGAATCTATACTAATAATAGTAACACTCTATATGGATCATAGAATTAGAACTGCACAATGGACAACAGATGCCATCTAATTCAAGTCCCTTATTTTACAGATGAGGAAACTGAGTCCCATAGAGGTTGAGTGACTATCCAAGGTCACACAATCAGCAAGTCTAAGGCAGAATTTGAACTTGGGTCTGATAGACCACAAGGCCTATTCTATTTCCAGAGCATCACTGAAGTTCCTTGGAGTCTGTTCCTGGGAACAGTAGCTCCATTATGCCAAGATTATATGGCTAACATGCCGTGAAACAGCAAATGGAGAAGATGGGTGCTCAAAGCTGATCTATCCTTTTCCCCATCCTCTCGATTAGATATAAATGGCTATGTCCACATTTGGAGGCCTCAGTTTCCGCATTCCTAAATTGATGTAGTTGGATTAAGTGATCTCTAAGGTACCTTCCACTTCTAAATCCTATAAATGCATTTTGAGGCATACTGCTTTACCCCATAAAGAAAAAATGCATGCACAAAACACAAAAACAAGTCTCCAATTGTTTTAAAAATACCATATCGAACGTTTCATTTTTTAAATGTTTAAACTTCTTTTCAAGCATTTATGAAATACGAAGTATGATCTATGCAAATTTGACAGCAAATTTGGTACGGGAGCTACAATAGCATATTTCCTAAAATACAGATTGAATTCATTACTATACCCTTGTTAGAAGTAACTCAATGAAACAAGGATTTTCTAGCTATTTCAGATATATTGCAAAAAGGCTTTTCTAAGTAATCTCAAGAACTCAGAAATGGCAAAGCTATGGTCAAGTTTATTAGAGAGAAAAAACTTCTGATGGAGACTGTGTTTTAATCAAAAGATAACTAGATCTGGAGCGGCAGGACTTGGGTTCGAATACTGACTCTTGGATCTACTATTGGTGAAACCTTGGAATAGTCATCTAACTTCCCTGGAGTCCACTTTTTCTCATCTGTAAAATGACCAGGTTAGTCCACATTATGTCTATGGGTCCACCAGCTCCAAATCCTATGACTGACATATCTGTAATCAAATAATCTATCTGAGCTATTTATACTTTCTTCAGTTAAATAATGGGGGAAAAAGTTGGCCTTACATTGTCAGTAAATTCTCCCATCTGTGTTCATACTAGTGTATTCAGGAGAGATGCTCACAGTTGTCATAAAAATAAATTTTTTTAAAAAAATACGGTCCATCCATGAATTTCAGGAAGCTGCTTATACTTCCCAAATATGTAAAGAAAATTAGCTTATCCAATGGACAAAAAGCTACAGTAATCTCTCATTCTTACAACTGATAACACCCTGAGTGAACAATATGTTGGTTAGAGGACTGGCTTCAAAATCAGGAAGATCTGGATTCAATTCTCTGCTTCCATGCTAGCTATGTGACCACGATCAAATCACTTAATATCTCAGGGCCCCAGAAAACTATCTAAGACTCTAAGCTACAGCTGAGTTGCCAGCTGGCCTCCACAAAAGGAGTGTTGTAAACCAACAAGTTTCCTATCTAGATCAGTCACAGGTCCTGATCAAGAAAACAAATGTCTCCCTCAAAAGGTTATTAAAATGATCAAGTGGAAGAAGAATAGCATTGTGGAAAAAAGGAGTTGATGAGGGAGACCCACAGATTTGGGGTTTATGCCCAACTCTGCCATTAACTCTTTGTGTGTTCTTGAGCCTTGGGATTACATAAATCCCAAACTCCCTTTAAGTTTTGTAATCTTTTGATGTTACTAGTAGGGATTTTGTATGATGACATCTTCTAGCTGGAAGTAGAACACACACACACACACACACACACACACACACACACACGCACACACACACCCCACAAAGTCCAGGATGAACTCCAGCTGCTCAAATACTTTTCAGTAAATGGAATTCCTCTAACAATACTCTAGATATTTTTAGACCACTCAAATTCTTCCATTCCTTAATTACAGTCACTTTTTTTGGTAGCGTAGAGGAAAGAGGATTGTTTCTAAAAACTTTTAAAATAAATACTGAGGTATTTACCAGCATGATAGCTTTCTTCAATTATTTGAAGGTTAGTTATACTGAAAAGGGATTTTGAGATAAAGTTTTTCCCTCTCTCAGCTTACCTTGTCTATATACTCAGATATGTACTTGTCTCCTGACAGAGAATGCAAGCTCCTTGAGGGCAGAGACTTAATCATTTTTGTCTTTATATTCCCAGCACCTAGTACAGTGTCTGGTACATATTAGGCTCTTAATAAATGCTTGCTTGTTGACTGATTTTAAATTAAAATGTTACATTCCCCATTTTCCTGAATAGAAGAATAAGGATTTCACAAAAAGCATGGAATACTCAAAATCAGAATTTGTTCTAAGTTCTAAATTCTAACTCACAGCTCAATCAGTAGGTTGAGTAAGTACAGGGTAATATATATATTTTCCAACAAAGATGATGCCACCACTTGTTTAAGATTTTTTTTTACTACAAAAGTTACTGTGTAATATGAAGAATTGCTCTCCAATCTTTTAGGGAGGAGTCAACAATTATCTAAGAAGTACATATTGATATTGCTATTTCTTGGAGGCCCTTAGCATACAGTAAATTCTATAGAATACAAATCACAAAGCTAGACATAAATGATTACACAATATTTGTTTGAAAAATGACTTGTTGAAAACTAAAATAACTTGGTGAGTGTTATTTGGAGCAGGGATTCAATAATTTTCAGCTGGCATTAACACAGAATAGAGTTTAACATTAATAGGTTCACAAGAGGTGTGTGTGTGTGTGTGGTGGGGGGGGGGGGGGGGGTTCAGAGAGGACCAGTACCTCTGCTATGAGATCTTGCCAAGCCCTTTTCAGGGCTTCTCATTCACCTTTGGTATCCACCTGTCACCAACTCTCACCTGGGGCTCCAAGAAGCTATGGCATACACAGCGGCTACAGTGAAACCTTTCCAGCAGACGGGCTAGCAGGTTGAGGGTAACTAATAGGCCTCAAGCCTGTCAGTGAGCTAGGGGTATGTCCACCTCAAGCATGTGAAGACTCCTCAAAGTGGAAGGGGCAGATGAGAACAATTTATTCCAGTTGCTACGAAGGCAGCTGAAGCAGGTACTGTGTAGCTCTTAGACTTGATCAGACATTGAAGACATCAAGGTCATCCAGTACATCCCAGGCCATTGCCAATCATCTTGACTTTTGTCTTGCCACTGGACTTCAATGGCTCTGGAAGAGAGAGTGAGGTTGATGACTTTGTGCCAACTTTGCCTAACTTAAATCCAATTCACCCACTACTCAAGACATCACCCTGTAATGTCATTGATTCTCTTCAAAAAGGGACAAACAACAACGATAATAAATATTTTTTATGATACTTTTATACAGTCACAAGTACATTTAATTTGGACAAAGTCTCTGCTGCTGTGGGAGTTTTTTCTGTTTTTCTGTTTACATGTATATGCACAAATATATATACTATATGTAAGATTTATAGGTATATATACGTATATGTACATATACATACATACATGTATTATATATACTTATATATACACATATATTAAGTTCTATCATTTCAGCTGATACCTCAATTTACCTCTGGCTGGATCTTTTGATTAATTCTCAGGTAGAGAAATTCAAACCCCCACTTTCCTTTCTTTTATTTGCTCTTATTGCTAGTGGTTATTTCTCTGTTCTTTGCCTTTTAAAAATTACCTCACAATAACGAAACCAATATCTCTGATCTGGTTTTACTTTTTTCACAATAGCCCTCTATAGGAGAAAGTCCCTTGTGGGACATAGTTATACACCAGTAACTCTACTGGTTCTCTGTCTATACTCTGGATTCTGTCACAATCTCCCTGCTAATTAATTATCTGGTTTCAAGGAGGACTATGAACCTTTTCCTCTTCCATATGTTCTGGTTTGTAGCTTTTGCTGATTTCCAAGGTGTAAATGCTCACACTGAAAATTTAACAATGGTTCAAGCTATCAGCACACCCCTGCACAATACCTGCCATGATACATGAACTAGTCACTTGATCCTCTCAGTGACCCAGGTAACCCTCTAAAACTATGAGCTAGGGAGAGCTGCTGATCTCTATTAGAGAAGCAAATTTTCACACTTGGAGTTTCCCAAACCAATAAAATCACAGGTCCATACCTGACCTTCTCCCCTCTACCTCTCCCCCCACCAACATACACAAAATAATTGCCATGAATATTAGAGACTTGTCTTTGGATCAATCTACAACCTTTTAAGAAACCACATCAAACCAGAAGTAATGCTAGTAAAAAAAAAACTCATCTGATCAACACTTACTGGTTTATTAAAAATATAGCCCCAGATGGTGTTCTGAGCAAAGATCTTTTCATGGTGCCTTTGGATATTCACAATCACAGCTATTCAAACTGGGACTCAAGATGAAAATCCATGGCTAACATTCATGAATCACAAACAAACGAAGGAAACTTAGGTAATCAAATAAAGCATTAATATGAATTACAGTCATACTATAACACTAGATCTTGTCCAGAATCAATAAGTATTATTTGGTTCCTTCTATGCACTAGGGACTACGCTGAATACTGGGGATGCAAATACTAGAGTGAGACATTTCCTGCCCACACAGTGATTACATTCCACCAGAAGACTGGGTAAAGAGTTTTGATTAGCCATCTAATTGTATTCTAATAAATGGCCATTGAGGGGCAGCTAGGTGGCACAGTGGATAGAGCACCAGCCTCTGAAGTCAGGAGGACCTGAGTTCAAATCCAGCCTCAGACCAAGCACTTGTCACTAACTAGCTGTGTGACCCTGGGCAAGTCACTTAACCCCAATTGCCTAAAAACAAACAAACAAATAAATAAATAAAATTAAATGGCTATTGAGAATTCTTAGAGCAGGGATTCTTAGTTAGGGTCCATGGGCCAAGAAATCTATAGCTAGATTTCAAGGGGTCTGTAAACTGGAATGAGAAAAAATATATCTTCATTTTCATTAATCTCTATAATAATAATCTCTAACTGATGCCCAACATTTCCTTCAGTTATTTAGAAACAATATTCTAAAAAGGGAAACAGTCCATAGGCTTCATCAGACTGCCAAAGTGTTCCATGATGCAAAAACCCCTAGCTTAGACCATATTTGTGCTGTCATTTGTTTTATGTAGCTGTTTAGAAAGGCCCAATCAACTCTCGGCTAACCTTGAGAAGTTCTACAAAGGACTCATATCACTATTACTACTAGTGCCCTCAGCTACTAATACTTTCCCCTTCAAGATTAATTATCATGTGTTTGATTTATATATGTCCTATATGTTTCTATATGTGTACATTTTCTCTTTCTAGAATGTGAGCTATTTGAAGTTTGGGACTATTTCCTTTTGTTTGTATCCCCAGCACTTAGAACAGTGCCTGGCATAAAGTAGGTACTTAATAAATACATATAGATTCATCGATTGATATGGCACTATCATTAACAAACATCAAAAGCATATTTGCATATACCATTTTCATAACCACAATTTCCACATAACTTGACTGCTGCACATGTCAGAGATGACTAATGTGAGAGAATTGATCTTTGAGCAATGTTTTTTCCTGTCCCCCATCCAGAAAGCCTAGAATGTGATTACAAGGAGTTAATGTTATGCATGTAAACAACAAGATGGAAGATTAGACACTTTCTCTGAACCCCACAACTTCTCAGACTTCTCCAAAACAGAAATTATGTGCTAAAGATGAAGCAACTTCAACTGTCTCCATGGTCTAGGATACCCAAAAGGTAAAAACAAAACAAAACAAAAAACATTAACTGACAGTCACTAAGTTTATTCAGCACCCCATTCCCACTTCCCACTGCTACCAGCAAAGTTGCTCTAGCAGACCCAAGGACCTGATACAGGCTTGCAATGAAACTCACCTATATCCAGTCTCCCCTCCCTTTTTCCAGTGCCATGGAGACCCCAGGCTCCAGGATATAGAAGTTTGCTAGACAGTACCAGACAGTCAGCATGGCAGGTGGCAGACCTTCAGGAGTGAAAGTCTGCTGGGAACCACAGTTCTGTAGCATCAGTGCTGCAAAACTCTGAACTGCCAGTGCTGGGCCAAAGAACAGAGGAGCAGAGAAAGCAGGAAAATAGAACTCAATAATCCAGTATTGATAAAGTGGAAAACATAAATTAACTAGGAAAAAAAACAATTTAGTAAAAACTGCTGGGAAAACTGGAAAGAAGTCTGGCAGACATTAGGCTGAGACAGACACTCTACATCATATTCTGTAATACATTCTAAATGTATATATGTAGGGCAAAAGTCAAGATGATTGGCTGAGGCCTATTGGTTACCCTCAACCTGGTTTAGCCCATCTGTGGAGATAGTTTTACCAGGGTGTGGCTGCTGCACCTGCTACAGTTTCTTAGAGCCACAGGTGAGAGTTGAGTGCCAGGTAGACAACAAATTTGGAATAGCAGTTTGGCAAGCCCTCACACCAGAGATGCTAGTCCTCCTTTAACAACCCATACACCCCTTAGAAAGTTACCTGGGGCACTTACTGGTGAAGCAACTTGTTCCAGTTAACAAAGCCAGTATAAGTCAAAGGTAGGATTTGGATACAAGTCTTCCTGACCCAAGATTTGTCTCTATCATTGTTATTACCAATAATAACAATAATAATAAAACCCTAAATTGCATATAATTTTCTGCTTTTCTTTTTTTTAAGACCAATTCTGTTTTTGACACATCATACAAAACCCCAATGTACTCAAAAATTGAATCCACTACAATGTACAATCCCTAAAACAAAGCCCCAATCCCCAAAACAGTTATGGAAAATAGCATATAAGAGTTGTTGTGATTGATAATATGTACAATTTTTTTGCTTTTGTAATTTACCATTTATTTTTTAAAAAGGACAAGCATGTTTTATAAGTTACTTATATAAGTTATAAAGTTTGTTCGCCTATTCCCCAATTGCAGGGCACACGGTTTGTTTCTTATTTTTTATTATTACAAATAGTGCTGTTATGTGTATTTTGGGGCAGAAAGGGCTTTTGTTGTTGTCAATAACCTCCTTGTGGCATAAATTCAATTGCCAGGTCAAAACTGGGATGTTGAGGACAGACAATGATTTTGTAATTTTTCTTGAATAATTCTAAATTTTTTTCAAAAATGATTGGAGCAACTCAGCAGCTACAAAAACAACAGTTTAGTGCAGCAGTTTTCAGTGTAGTCTGAGGATCCCCAGGGGTCACCAAGAACTTTTCAGGGGGTCTGTGAGGTCAAAACTATTTTTATGATAATACTAAGAATTTTGAATTCCTAATATTATAAATGTTACCCACATACACAAAAATTCTTTGAGGGGGCCCACTTTGCTTTTCAACTTTATGGAACAAAATACCCTTCCCAGGATAAGCTCATCACTTCTAAACTCACTACCATGCATCTAAGTCAGGCCTACATAACATATAGCCCACCAGCCACTTCCTGCCTGCCAAAGGATTTTGGGTGGGTCTGCCAAAGGATTTTGGGTAGGCCCTCCAAAAATGTGGAGGATGTAAAAGAAAGTAAAGATGCAATGAGTGCTTTGTCCATGCCCCACTTAACCTGCCTTCCACTAGTCATTATTGTGCCTATCATGTAACTCGGCCAGTAGATTGCCACTGTGTGCTCTCTCCTATTTGTTACATGACCGTGGCAACCAACCATCGTAAATCTATCTCTGGTCTGAGAGGAGCGAGAGTCAAATCTTTTCACTGTGTTTTAACTCATTACTAAACGTAAACAGTAAGAAAACCTGAAAAATGTATTAAAACTTGTACCACTTAGCAAAGTAATTTTTTTTTAACAATGGGATTTCATGATAAATAAAAATCTTAAGTAAAATAAGTGTAATTAATTGATATTAATTGAAATTTCTTTTTAAAAATATGGTTTATTTGCAGAATAGTTTAATCATTAATTATACCTTTACTTGGAAAGTGGGCCACTAAAAACCTATCTGTGGCCCGAAGAAGTTTAGTCTATTTTAATTTTGGACTCTACCTACTGCCAAGTTGTGCAGATCTGATCTAACTCAAACCTTGATTGACTCCACCTCCCTCAGCCTCCTCCCCTTTCTGACTGGAGGGTTGAAAGGCAGAGTACTAAACTCCTCCCAATGACTTCCTTTATAGAGGGAAGAAACTGGACTCTCAACTCACTTCATTTTGCATCTACCACCCTGCCTAGATGCTCCACCTCCAGCCCCCAGCCAAGTATTCCCTACTGTCCTATCCCCCTCTTCTTGCCCCACCTTTCCTGCCTCTTTTTGTGTGTGGTTTTCCCCTTTATATTAAGCTCCTTCAGCACAAGGACTGTCCTTTTAAAAATTAATTGTATCCCCTTCAATTAACACAGTGCCTGGCACATAGTAGGTGCTTAATAAATGTTTACTCAATTGGATTGGGTTCAATAATTTTTAAGAGTGTAAAAGGGTCCAAAGACCAAAAAGTTTTTGAACATCTGGCTTAGTGTGACTTTTCCATCATCAAGATCATCCTTTAATTTTTTTCATCATTTACTATTTATGCCAATTTAATTTTTATGCCATGTTGATACCCCAAAGTTGTTTTAATTTTCATTTCTCTGATATTAACAATTTTGAGTAGTTTTTAGATGATTGCTGATAGTTTGATTTCTTCTTTTGAGAATGATTTGTTCCTATGCTTTGACAACTTATCAATTGAGAGTGAATAGTTTTCAATCTTACATATTTTTGTCTATTCCCTAAACATCTTGATTATCAAGTTCTTATCTATGATGAGATTTGGGGGTTTTTTTGACAATGATTTTCCTAATCTGTGCCTTTTCTTCATATTCTAGATTCTTATTATATTTGTGCGAAAGCTTTTTATTTTTGTATAACCAATGTTATTTATTTTGCCTTTATAGTATTAGATATAGCAGCTGGCTGTAAATTCATTCCCTGTCATTAGGTGTGAGCAGTAAAACCATCTGTTATCCTCTAAGTTCTTAATAGGACAACTTTTTTTATATTTAGTCTGATTATTCAATTAAATTTGACAAATGTTTAGTAAACATCATATTTTGCACAGTACATTTCATTAGTGTGTGATACCAAAGAATTTAATTTCATTTTTTATAGGTGAACACATATGAATATTTGGTTGGTCGGTTGTTGCCCTTCACTTTCGAAGAGGACCGAAATGACATCACTATGCTAGAGTCAAGTTTTAGTGTGCCTGACTGTGGCTGATCAGATCAATACAAGCGCGAAATGTTCGAGCACAGATTGGGCACAAATAGTCTGTGGGAACATTTGGGGTGGATTCTCTAAGTTTGTGCATCTTGCGTTTCTCTTGAGTTATTTCAATTCTGCTTTGCTCACAGAGCACAGCACCTTCTTGGATGTGGGCACGCCATGCTGAGCAGTCCTGTGCCAGTGTCTCCCATGTCACACAATCAGTTCCAAAGTTATTAAGAGAAACTTTGAGAGTGTTCTTGCATCGCTTCTTCTGACCACCATGTGAATGCTCGCACTGTGTGAGTTCTCCATAACATAGTCTTTATGGCAAGTGTACATTTTGTATTCAAACAACGTGGTCAGCCCATTGGAGTTGTGCCCTCAGAAGCAGTTAGAATGCTTGGCAGTTTAGTTTGAAAAAGGACCTCAGTGTCTAGTATCTTATCCTGCTGGGTGATCTTCAGAATCTTCCTGAGACAACTTAAATGGGAGTGATTCAGTTTCCTGGCATGGCACTGGTAGACTGTCCAGGTTTCACAGGTATACAACAATGCGGTCAGCACAATGGTTCTAAAGACCTTCAGTATGGTAGTCAGTCTAAATAATTCTATTTCTTTTTTTTAAAGGTGAACACATGACTATTTATTGAGTACCTAGTCATAAAAGACATTATTTTATTTGTACTTATCAAACTAAAGACTTAAAATGGAACTAATTTAATTTTTAAAAGTTAATAACTAAACTTTATTTTAAAAAGAGAAACTTTTCAAAAGTCTCATTTTAACCAAACCTTTCTCCTTACCCTAAAATACAGAAAAACCTTTTCAGCCTTACCTTTTTGGCTAAATTTTATTTTCCAACTAAACCTGACTCCCTTTGCAATGAATTAAGAATTAATGACCAGAAGTATATTCATTTAAAATTTTAACTTTTTTGCCTTGCCCGTAACAAACAGAGCCCTAAGGCTGAACATGGTGGGATGAGTCATAGAAACAAAGTAGCCAGAGGAAAAGGAAAAAAAAAATGCCTACTTGATTTTTCCCTAAGTTACAGCCAACTAGAGTCCTCAGGCAGGAGCAGGGCCTGATCCTAGCAGAAACTGGGCTCTACCAACTGGCAATGCCTGCTCAGAGTGAGGAAGAGGGTCACAGAGGGATCCTGAACTACGGGGCAAACAAGTCACTAATCAATAATCAATCAACTGTGTTCTGGGCATTGTGCTAAGATAAGGTGGAGATACAAAGAAAGGTAAAATCCAGGTCCCTGGCTTCGATAGAGGAGACAACATGGAAATCGCCACAAACATGTAAAATATACATACAATATAAATGGAAGATAACCTCAGAGGGAAGGTACTATCAGTGAGGGGGAGGGAGTAGTGGAGAGACCATGAAAGGCTTCTTGCAGAAGCTGGGATTTGAGTTGAGTGTTGAAGGAAAGCGAAGAAACCAGGAGGAAGAAATAGGGAGGGCATTCCAGGCATCATCATCATTATCATAGTTAACATTTATGGTGATTACTATGTGCCAGACACTGTGCTAAGTGCTTTACAATTATTATCTCATTTGATCCTTATAACAACCTTGGGAAGTGGGTGCTATTATTATCCCCAACTTATAGATGAGGAAACTAAGACAAACAGAGGTTAAATGACTTGCCCAGGGTCTCACAGCTAGTGAGTGTCTGAGGCAGGATTTGAACTTAGATCTTCCTGACTCCAGCCCTGGCACTCTACTCTATCGACTATACCATATAGCTGCCCCCATCATCATCACCACCATCATCAATATTCTTCCCATTATGAAGATGAGGAAATGGAGTCTCAGAGAGTTTAAGTGATGAAGAACTTAACAGCTTAATGAATAAGGAAATATCCTATGGATCTAAAATTAAATGTTGAGTTTGAGATGTCTGTAGGTCATTTAGTTCAAAGTGCTACTAGCCAGCTGGCTATGTGAATTGGAACTCAGAAGAGAGACTAGTATTGGCAATACATAGATCCAGAAGTTATCTGTAGAGATATGATATTGAACCCATGGTATCTGATAAAGTCAACAAGTAAGAGAATAGAGAGAAGAGAACCCTGAATTCCATCTTAGGTAACATCTATGGTCAAGGACAAAGATGATGATACAGCAAAGGACATTAACAAGAAATAGCTAGATGGGAGAGGAACCAGGAGAGAAGAATGTCACAAAAACTAAGGAAGAAGAGAGGATCTAGGAGGAAAAGATGGTGATCAGTGTCAAAAGTTGCAGAGAGACCAAAAAGGAAGAAGACTGTGAAAAGGGCATTGGATTTTGCAATCAAAAGACTTCATAATCTCAGAGAGTTCATACTCAGTTGAGTGCTGGGATCAGAAGCTGAGGTTACAAAGGGTTGAGAATTGGGTGGTAAGTAAAGAAGTTAGCTTGATCTTCTTGGGGGTATTGTTTGTTCATATCCTTTGACCATTTATCTATTTGGAAATGGCTCTGGTTCATATATATTTGAACTGGTTTCCTACATATCCTAGATATTAGAGAATATCCAATATTAATTCATTGTAAAGAAATTTGCAGTTTACTGTTTCCTTCCTAATTTTAGCTACATTGATTTTTTGTGCAAAATCATTTCAATTTAATGTATTCAAAATTGTTCACTTTATACTTCTAATCCTTCCTATCTTTTGTTTAGTTAAGGGTTCTTCTTCTATCCATAGTTGCGAAAATATCTACTTCTCAGCTCCTCAAATCTGTTTTATGTTGTGACCTTTTATATCTAGATCATGATCTATCTTGTGCAATGGTCTAAAGGTATCAACTTTCTTCCAGACTACTTCTAGTTTTCCTGTCAGGTTTTTTCAAATAGTCCCTATCTCAGTAGTTGAAGTTTTTAGGTTTGCCAAATTCTATGCTACTATGCAGCATTGAGCTTTTAGATCTTGTGTTCCTAATCTGTCCCACTGATCAACTTTTCTATTTTTTAGCCTATATAAAATAGTTTTGATGATGAATATTTTGTAATCTAGTTTGAGCTACAATACCAGGTTTACTTCCTTCCCACTTCTTTCCCTTGAGATTCCTAATCTTTTATTCCTTCAGATGAATTTAAAAAATAACCCTTGTGTGGTTTGATTGGTATGGCACTGAATAAGCAAATTAACTTAGGTAGTATTGTAATTATTATACTGTCACTGCCCAATTGGGGGAATTGTGGGAATTAAATGAACTACACTGACTCCATCTTGTGACATAACTCTGGATCTACCTCAATTTCCTTTCTATTCAATTATGAGTCTACTCCAATTTCTGTCTTTCGAGAAAACTTGATTAAATTATGGGAACTGTGAGAAAACTTCATTGCATTGTCTGAAGTAGCCCTGAGTGGCTGGGAAGCTGGACCACCTCTACCTGTTGCTTAGAGACCCTTCACTTAGGACCATGCCAGAAACCCAGTCAGATCCAAAGATTGATGCAAGGAGTTTTCTCACAATTATACATCTCAGGCAACCCATATGTCTTACCTGAAAACTAGCACCGATGTAAGTCTGTTACTGTTTTTTTATTTTTTCTTTGATTGAATACTTGAGGAAGGGGCACCTCTTTTTTTTATTCCTGGGAATTGCACCTGTTCACTCTCCCCCTCCTACTTTGGAAAGTCCTTAATTTTGCCTCCAGTTAGAAATCAGATTACCTAATCTTGTAACATGGTTTATAGCCAACTGTTTTCTTTTAATGCATAAAAATCTGTTTCCCCCTGTATTTGGTTTCCAGTGCCAAGCTGAAAAGGCTTGGTCCCAATTTGTTATACAATTAGCATTCATTGCTTAATAAATCAATATGCTTAAAAGTTTGAACCTTGTTTAGATTTTACCAGTCACACAATCAGTTATTAAGGTCTGTTTTTATTTCTGTAAAAAGTGCTATCTAGTTGCATGCATATAATTCCTGTGTGTGTCTGGCTGGGTGGTCTCCCAAATATTTTATATATGCTGTAGTTATTATAAATGGAATATCTCTTTCTATCTTTTTCTGCTAGATTTTGTTGAAAGAATATAGAAATAGTGATGATTTGTGTAGGCTTATCTTACATCCTGCTATTGCTGAAATTACTGTTTCAATTAATTTTTAGTTGAATCTCTAGGGTTCTCTGAGGCCATTTTATCATTGGCAAAAAGCAATAATTTTTTTCCTCTTTGCCCATACCTATTTTTCATTTTGTTGCTATAGCTAGACTTTCTAGAACTATATCAAGTAATAGTGGTGATAATTGGCATTTCTGCTTTACCCTGATCTTAACAGAAAAGTGTCTAGTGTTTTTCTATTACTTACAACGGCATCAGGGCTAGAGTATTTGTTACTTTCAGTAGTATGAGTGATTGATTTATTGTTCAATTAATGCCCACATCTATCATATAAGGAATTCAGTCAGATCCCTTCCTTGACACACACGTACATATGTGTACATACATACACACAGAGACACACACATATCTATACATACATAAGTATGTATGTGTATATATACATATATCCATTTTAAAGATAGGGAGTGGTTAAGCCATTTGCCAAAGATCACATAGTAATTAGTGGGAGACCTGGGACTAGAACTCAGCTGATAAGAGGCAGCATAGTGTGGTGAAAAGAGCACTGAATTTAAAATCAGAAGGCCTGAGTTCAGATTCCATTTCCACTGTATTTCCTACACTGTGTGGCATTGGGAAAGTCATGCAAAACCTCTGTTTTGTTATTTCTATCAATGAGGATGCTTGGACCAGATCAGGGGTTCTTATCCAGGGGTCTGTTAACTTATTTTTGTTCTTAATATTTTGATAACTATTTCAACATAATTGGTCTCCTTTGTAATACTACGCATTTTATTTTGTTAATTTAAAAACATTCTGAGAAGGGATCTATAGGTTTCACCAAACTGGCAAAGTGTGTGTGGTGGGGGCGCCAGGGTCCCTAAAACAAACCAACAAAAAAAAAAGGTACATACATACCACACACACACACACACACACACACACACACACACACACACACTCACACACACTGATCTCTGAGATTTCTTAGAGTCAGGGATATACTAGTAAATGTTTAACAAACACCTCTCCAAAAGCAGAGCATATTAAAGTTTGATCTACATTATTAACATTTTCTCCAACATTTTCCTAAATCTAGACAATCCACAAAACAATAATGCAAGCCCTGATTTGTAGCATTTGTGGATTTACAAGTCAAAGTTCACACTGAAAATTTAACAATTGGCTTTCAAGAGCCAGTTTGAACTGGTTCCAGCACACTTCTGCTTACAACATTAAATCTCATGATTCTCTCCTAGTTCCTAGTTCAATGTTCATCCTATTATGTTATGCTACTTCTGTATTGACTTATTTCTTTTTGTTAATCTGCCTACAGTGGCAAAGTTTCTTTATTGTCTGTGAGAAACAATCCCAAATCAGCTTTGAAAAAATGCATAGTGTGTTACTTTGAGAAAGCTCATGTGGTATTATGGTACTCCTTTTTGTTCTGGGCTTTTAAGGAGTGTAAACTATCCCTCCAGCTGTCAGTTCCTTGTTCTGCCAACTCTTTCTCCCTTTACCCAAAGCAAAAAAAAAAAAAAAAAAAAAAAGGAAGGAATAAAGAAAGCACTAGATATGGAAGGCTGTAATTAGTGTAAAGACCAAAGAAAGGAAACTAATTAAACATTAAGTTTAATTGTAGAGGTAGAACTGGAGAAATCAAAAGTTTAAGTAGCTTAAATGCTTGTTGAAATGAATTAAATTAAAATAATTTTTAATCTGTATGTTGTAGGACACAAAGTTTTTAAAGTACAAAGATAGTTGGTATGATGCCTTTATCAACACCAAGAAGCTTTTGTTTTATACTTATTGTATATATTAGCTCATAGATGCTCTCAATAATGTCTAAATGGGTCAGTAAAATTTAGCTTTTTGAAGTCAAGAAAATAGAAGCCCAGGGGAGGTTGTATCCTAGTGATATCCTAGCATCCATCTCCTAGAACTAGTTTAAGTTATTTGTACTTCCTGGGGAAGTATGCTGTTTACAAAATATCTACATCAGCCCAAAAGTCAATAATTCAACTGATCAAGTGCTTTTTAAAGCTTGTTGATTACTGCCATTCTTTAAGATTGAAGCCTATAGGATAAATTTCCCTTTGATTGAATTGCTATTGCAGATGATTAAGAGTATAAATGAGATTAGTTTTTTCCCTTGCTCAAATGGAAAGCTTTTGTGGTGAGGAAGAATGGTAGTAAGGTAAGAAGGAGGAATGAGCTCCATTTCCCCAGAATTACTGAAGTAGGCCAATGGAGGGGAAGAGAGAGAGAGAGAGAGAGGCGCTGAGAGAATCTGGCTCTCTAGAAAGTGTTCCCAAAGTGAGACAGACAAATCAGCAGGTGGGTTTGGTACTGTCAGAAAGCGTCAATAGAAAAACTAAGGTCCTAGTCCTTCAATTCCACACCAAACCACATTCCTGAGGAGCAATACTATTTGGGGTTCTAGTCTAAGTAGAAGTAAAAGAGTACCCAGAGTACAAACATGAATTAGGTACAGACCAGGAAGTTTTATTTCCACACAAAAAAAGAAATCTTAGTACGATTATAATCAGTTGAGAAGCAAAGCCTTGTTGGGACATTTGGAACAGGGCTACTCATGAGCTATTTTACATTTTACCTCGCTCAATCTGTGTTATGGGGGCTCTTTCTTCCTCGTGGTTTCTCTTTCTCAGGGTGGCTCTGTTCCTCTTGGCTGATGTCTCAGGTGCTATTTTTACCACAATTGCTCCAGTAACCAATACTTTACCCCTCAGGTGCCTAGGACTGGAAGGACTCCAGTTACCGTTTGAAATCTCAAAAGGTCTTACATCAAAGGAAAGAAAACACAAAGATAAACTGGCCCTATTCCAGACACAGGTTTGACTAGAAGGTCATGAATTCACAGCTTGTGGTTTTTGCTTGGATCTAAGACTATAATACAGCCGGAGAGCATAGGGCTGCTAAGATGGCTAGCAGATCTTAGTTGTGGAGACCTGACCCACCAACTCAGCAGAGTGAGTGAATATGATTAGGATAGGAAGAGAATTTAGTGATATCCTAAAGAGCATGAATGAACGAACAAAAGAATGAAGCATTTATTAAGCACTCAGTATGTGCAAAGATAGCTAAAGCTGGGGATAAATACAGAAAATTAAGACAGTTCTTGCTAGGAAGAGGGATTATTTGCTCCCTAGAAACCTTATAACTTCAAGTTCAAGATCTAGAAAAAAAAAAACCTGACAACTATTGGGTGAGTTTAGATCACCCCCAAAAAATGGGAGAGGGGAAGTATAGTTTTAGTCACAGCTGGGAAAAGTACAACCCATCTCCCCAGAGGAAAAAAACAATGGAAAAGTATTGAACCCTAGGCAATGTATAGATGGGAAAGGAGGAGGAATGTGATTAATTAAAGCTGGAATCAAATCACTGTAACTGTCTTCAAGGGAATGGAGGAATAGAGTAAACAACAGAATGGTAAGTTTAAACTAGCAGAAGAAAGATTCAAAAAACTCTGTTCTCTTTTTTTCTTTTGTGTTCCAAAAATTGCTAGGTAGAATCTTATCTCTGCAACTGTCTAACTATATAATTTTAGTTCCCTCATTGATGAAATGTGTCATACTGATTAACCTCTAAGGTCCCTTCCAGATTTAATGTTCTATTATTCTATGACTAGAGGATAAAATAACCTCTACAGAGTTATGTGAGAGTGTAGAATGGATGAGTTGGAATACGGTTGAGTTTTCAACTAGCACTTAGGGGCAAGAATGACAGAAGCCTAAGTTTTTAAACTGGATTTTAGAACTAAGTGATTTTCAAATGTACTTTAAATTATAGCCTTTCAGTGTGTTTAGGTAAGAGATAAAAACCTTGATGCAAGTCACTTAAGCTCCATAAACCTCAGTTTCCTCATCTATAAAATGAGAGGGTTGGAGTAGAAGGCCTTTGAAGTTCCTTCCTTCTAGATCCATGACCCTATTATGATCTTATTTCTAAATGAAATGTCTAATAATTTTCTAGGTATTTCTGATAAACTTGTGATCATTCTGACAAAAATTTTCAGGGGTCCCTATTTTCATCTGGTATATGATATAGAGAAAAATTCCCCCTCTTCCCACTTGTTTATTGGTCTTCAGTACCATTATAGCCAAAGTGTGATAAAATGCAAATCTAAGTTTTTAGTATGTTAACTAGTGAGAGAAAGAAGCAGGTGAGAGTATAGGAGAATTTTTTGTAATGTGAATGTCCAACTTTGAGAGTGGGCTACTTTTCTTCTTAAGGGGGAGGAAAGAAAGGAAAGAAGGACTCTTAGGCAAAAAGATGAACCGACTGGGATTAGAATGGGTAGTAGTAGTAGTAGTAGTAGTGGTAGTAGTAGTAGTAGTAGTAGTGGTAGCAGTAGTAGTACTAAAAAAAAAAAAAGAATAGAGGCAAATGACTGAAGAGATTTTAAGTAATACCATGAAATGTTGGCAGCAAACTATATACTCAGCACAAGGGTTAATTCTAGAGATATCTATAGAAAGACTCTAGAGGGACCCCTCTAAATTGAGGTTTAGAATGCTTCAGGTAGAGCAATTTTGATTTTAAAGCAGAAGGAATAGGATCCAGTCTCTCCAAGGACCTTTTCAACCTGGGAATCCAAAGAGATGGGAGGAGAGGCAGAAGGGCCCAAGACTTATTCAACTGGGAGGTAAAATAAGGTAGTGCCTTGGAAGAGACTGATTAAGGTTTTAAGACTGTGATGAATTAATTGAGTAACATGAGATTATATGCCTGTACCTAACCTTTTTACATATAATGTATGCCCAGAGATTGCCTTCTACTGTAGTCAAAATGATTTGTGCTTCTGAATTGATTATACATCAGTGGAAATGAAAAATCTGGTTCCCTGTCCTGGCCCAGGACATCTTTGGGGAAGAGGTCCTTGCTCATCTCTTATGTAGGGGCAGCAGAGAGAGTTACCCAAGAACACAGCTGCCATGGGAACTGGGCCTGGGGGCCCTATTTGGTAGCTCCCCTGGGGGAAACTGTTTTATCACCCATAGTAAAAATATTAAACTTTTGCTTAATTTTTTTAGGGCAAGGGTCCAAAGGTAGAAGGAAGGGGGTGGTAAAGCTCAGATACCTAATTCATATAGAACTGGATCCCTCAGGACAGGAATAAAGACTCTTATTTTTTATTGTAGTTAGATTTGGTGGTAAATATGACACAAGTCATAGGCTATGAACATGCTTTTTGTTTTGACTGTGTACTCAAACTTTCCAATAGAGGCAAAATAAGATAAAACATATATAACCTAATAATAATCTGTTTAGTTTTTCCAAAGTACTTTTGTGTCAGTTGGTTCATTACATTCTCTCAACATTTCTGTCAGGTCTACAATCAAACAAAGCAGAATTTCTAAACTGTAATCCCTCAAACTTTACTTGTTTACTCTGAATATTTTCCAGGGTTATCAAGTAGGTATGATTCTTTCTTATCTTACTCTGAACTTTCCACATCAAGTACCTGATTATCTGGAGGCTTGTCCCTGTTCAAATGACTGTAGGCCTTGAATAGCTGAACAGAATGAGATTTTAACTGACATAATTATATGCCTTTGACTTTTCCTCTTATCTCCTCATTACTGTTCATATGCTTTCTTACGATGCTCCCAGTTATGCCATTCTAAATGACCTTCACATTGATGAATGCCAAGTGTTAAAGCCCTCCCAGGTCTTCCTTTTCACTAACGATTGGAAATAGTAGTTACTCATTCTCTCTCTCTCTCTCCAGGAGACTGAGTATTTACTTTTGATTGCCCTATATTGAGTGTATATAGGCTACAGACTCTCCTAGGTAAGAGTATTTCACCCTCTGAAATAAAAGTTAAGAATCAATATAAAATGGATGGGATTAGCCATGTAGAAATAAATCACTCTAAGAGATGTTTATACACAAATTTTTGATGACTCTTCATCTAGAGATTACTGTGCATCTCAAATATCAAGAAGGCTAAAAACCATAACCAATGTAAATTAAACTGGTGCTAAAATTAATGATAATGTCACAACAGAAGAAGGGTGATCTACCTGGAAACTAGGAAAAACGGAGTTTAAAACTACCTAACATTTGTGCTTCTATTTACATAGCCCTTTAAAGTTGCAAGACATCTTTTGTAAATGTCTTCCTTCTGAAAAGTAGAACCTAGGTAGCCCTGGGGAACTTCACATTTCTTTGCCTCATTGCTCCTACTCAGACTATATAGGAACTTTAACAACTGATCTTAGCTCTCCAGGGACATAGTCAGTAACTCCCACTACAAAAATATAGGTTGACAAGGTTCAAAACATGAACAAGTTTATTTACGAGGTTAAAAGAAATAAATAGAACTAATTTTAGAACTTAAAGAAAACAATAATATCCATCTGTGAGCAACCTCTCCCCAAAAGTCTGTATAGTTTAAGTCAAAAGTTTAACACTTTTGGTTTAACAATATATAAACAAGCAACCTGTGGACCTGTGGGCTCTCTGATGAGTGTGGCCAGATTAAAATGTAATTGGGAAATATTTAACAAATAAAAATACAACAAAACACAGACAACATTACATTTTAAAACTAAGTCAATATGTGGCCTGCAGGGATCTTTATGTACTGGTTTTGAGTTTAATACCACGGGTTTAAATCATTTACAAAGCTGCCTTGAGTAGGGCTCCAGTTGGAGTGTCCTCAGAATTCTCTTCCTCACTGGTGCGCCTTCTCTATACCTACTCCAGTTGCTTATACTTTACTGAAAAAGTAAGAGCTCCCTTCTCCATATCTCATAACTTCTTAACATTGTCCCCCATTTTCTCCTCCTTTACTTCAGTCTAATGAAGAGGTGACCCTTCTCATCAAAGTCAAGCTGTACGTGTATCCTTGATCTCATCCCCTTCCATCTTTTCCAGCAAACTGCACCCACTATAGTTTCCTCTCCCTGTAATCTTCAATCTTATTCTAATGCTTCCTTCCATACTACCTACAAACACATTCAAATCTGCCCATTCTTTAAAAAACAAGCAAATAAACAAAGAAGGATGTCTCTTATATTACTACATCTTCTCACATGGTGACCTCCTCAGGTGCCACAGGTTTACTTGTCAACTATATGCAGGAGATTCCATATTCAGCCCTAATCTCTCTCCTGACTTCAGGAAATCAAAGAATGTATTAGTTATTTCTAAGTGGATATCCTGCAGGCATCTCAAACTCAACATGTTTGAAACAGAGCTTGTTATCTTTTCCCCCAAAACCCACCCCTCCTCTGAACTTTCTTATTCCTGTTGAGAGCACCACTATCCTTCCAGTCAGCCAGGCTAACAATCTTAGCGTCATTCTCAACCTCTCAGCTTCCCTTACCCTACATATCCACCCAACTGCTCTTTCTTGTTGATGCTACCTCCCCAACATCTCTCAAATCCATCTCCTTCTCTCTCTACTCACACAATTACCACTATAGTTCAGCTCTGGTCTGGATTATTATAATATCTTCCTAATTAGTCTTCCTGTCTCTAGTCTCTCCCTTTTTGTTGTTGTTTAATTGATTAGTTGTGTCCAACTCTGTGACCCCATTTGGGGTTTTCTTGGCAAAGATACTGGAGTGATTTTCCATTTCCTTCTCTAGCTCATTTTACAGATGAGGAAACTGAGGCAAACAGGGTTAAGTGACTTGTCCAGGGTCACATAGCTAGTAAGTCTCTGAGGGCGCATTTGAACTCAGGTCCTCCTGACTCCAGGCTGGGTACTCTATACACTGTGCCACTTAGCTGCCTACTTCAATTCATTTTCTACACAGTTGCCAAAACGAATTCCTTAAAGAACAAGTCTAATCAGGTCACTTCCCTACATAATAAATTCCAGTAGCTCAGTATTACTTGTAGGATCAAATAGAAACTCCTTTCTCTGACATTTAAAGCCCGTAACAACCTGGCTGCAACTGGGGCCAATGAGGTGGCACAATGGATAGAATACAGGGCCTGGAGTTAGGAAACTCTGAGTTCAAATCCAGCCTCAGACACTTGTTAGCTGTGTGACCCTGGGCAAGTCACTGGAGCTCTGTTTGCTTCAGTTTCCTTAATTGTAAAGGTTTCCTTAACTGTAAAATTGGCATTAATAGCAGCCCTTACCTCACAAGATTATTGTGAGGATCAAATGAGATCGTATTTGTAAAGCTCAGAGCACCGTGCCTGGCACATGGCCTAATTACAAATCACTTCGCATCACATACTCTATGTTCTTGCTAACCTTGCAGTTCCTCTCACATGACACTCCATCTCCTAGATTTGTGTTTTTGCACTGGCTGTCTACCATGTCTGGAATGCATTTTGTTCTCATATCTGTCTTAGAATCTCTGGCTTTCTTCAAGACTCAGCTCAGGCACCACCTCTTAATCCCCACAGCTACCTTCTCCCTGCCCTTTTCCCAGTCCCAGCCCCAGCCCCAGCCAAATTACCCTGCATTTTCCCCTCTTGGACCTACGTCTGATTTTCTGGATTTTGACACCATTCCTCAGTTGCCATCTCACTCTGGAACTTCGCTGAGTGCCTGGAGCCTCCTTACCTTGGATTCATCTGTCCTTGCAGCCTTTTCATCCTGGAACACCTCTCTTCCAAGCAGGCCCCCTTCTTCATTGATGAGTTCCTCCCAGGGCTTCTATTTGGGGAAGGGGCGAGGCTAGTGAATCTTCAGAGCTCCTGGCTCTGTTTTTGACTTTGCAGAAGTGATGAAACCATGCACAGGCACTTCCCCACCCCCACACCCCTTTTCAGCATCCTTTTATGTGTTGTCTTTCCCCATTAGAATGTAAGCTCTTTTAGGGCAAAGACTGTGTTTCTTTTTAACTTGTATTCATATCTCTAGAACTTAGCACAGTGTCTGCACAGTAAGCATTTAATAAATTCTTGGGGGTTGCCCTGTATTTACTTGGTATGCATTTTGTATATATCCATATAAGTAACTGTTGTCTCCTGTGACAGAATGTAAGCTGCTTAAGGTCAGGAACTATTTCACTTTTGTCTTTGTATTAATGGTAACACAATAAATGTTGATTGTTTTGATAGCAAAAGAGTCTGAGATTTGTTAGAATGGTACATTTGAAAGATCCATCCCCTTTGTTTTTTCCTGTAAGGGCTGTGATTTCATTGGTATAGGGAACTCCAAGGCAAAGAAATTCTCTCTACCACTGCAAGTCAGCACCAGCTCTGCAAATTAGTATCTTAGAGAGTTGCCTAGGGCAGTAAGAGGTTGAGTGACTTGCCCAGGGTTATTCAGCCTATATGTAGCAGTGGTGGGACTTGAACCCAAGTCATCCTGTCTTCAAGGTTGGCTCTCAAGTCACTACAACAGGCTCCTTAGGATACACACACACACACACACACACACACACACACACACCTATGTCTGTGAGCCACTCATGATCAATTTGCAGCTTTGATACAAGTACTATGTCATGTCTCAGAATCAAGACAAAAGAATTGTGTTCCAGACTGGCATACATATTCTTTGTCTAGATAGCAGTAAGTAACCTGAGAAGTTCCTTGTGAATATGAGTTGTGTTTTCCTTGAATTCTATTTGGGGTGGGACATGTTTGACTAGTGTTTAATTTTAACTCTCATAAACATAATTTCAATTTACTGATTTTCCCTGCCCATCCACTCCTTTAAATTTTGTGTTTTAACTGTACGATATACCCAGGACTCTATTTCCTCCCAATAAGTTCAAGTTTCTCTTGGTTTCATAGGATCATGAACTTAGAGGCCAAAAAGGTCCCTTTGGCCTCTAAGTTCATGATCCTATGAAATCTATGAAAGCATCCTATGAAAGTCACTCAGGCAGCAAGTGGCAGGACTGGGATTTAAAGCAAGGTCCTTGGATTCCAAATGCAGCATCTTTCCATTGCACCATGCTATTACCAGCATCTTCTCTCCACTGGAAGTCCTGTATCCATGATGCTTATCCCCACTTTGAAAAATAATGCTTTAAAGCTTCAGGAATTTGGGTGCTAGGTGAGATGGTAGGGACATACTGGTGAAAACTTGGAACTTGTATGATTTGTAATTACCTATTACAATGATCAGCTTATTTTAGGGGGCAATATGATGGCCCCAAAGGAGCCCTTGGTTTCCTTCTTTCTGGTTTTTGGGAGTTTATCTTAGATTAAAAGTTTTGAGTTCACTCATTGCCCCCAGTTTGGAAAATTTCCTAATACCTAGGCAATGGTTGTGTTCTCTGCCTCCCTTTACATTATATCTTTAAATTAATACCTGGCCTTTTTGTGGCTGAGGCAAAATTCAGTTTACTGGAAATATGTGAGTAATGAAACAGCATATTATATCATAGTGTCTGTGGATAGTCAGGTATCAAGAAAGGAAGATTCCCTCAGCTTAGATCAAGTCAGTCAATCAATAAGAATTTATGTAGCACCTAATACGTGCCAGGCACTGTGATAAGTACTAGGAATACAAAGAAAGATAAAAGATCACTCCTGCCCTCAAGAAATTAACAATCTAAGGGAAGATGCAATATGCAAACAAATATATACAAACAAGCTATATATAAGAAAAAAGGAATTCATTAAGAGAAGGATGGCACAAGAATTAAGAAAGGTTGGGAAAGGATCCCTGTAGAAGGTGGGATTTTAGCTAAGATTTAAAGGAAGCCAGGGAAGCTAGGAGGTGAAAAAGAAGAGGGAGACCCTTGGGGTCAATAAGTGAAAATGCCCAGAGTCAGGAGACAGAGTCTTGTTCAAGGAGGCTAGTATTATTGGGTCAAAGAGTATATGGAGGGGATTAAGGTATAAGGAGAATGGAAAGGTAGAGGTAAGAAGTGTGGCAATTAAAAGGTTCAAGAGACATAATTTCTGAGTAATTAAATAATTTTATAATGCCAATATCTTAATAAAAGGATAGTCATTTGGTCATTTCTCTCTTAGATCAAAGACAATCATGGCAGTGGCTCAGGGCTTATATGCTCTTGGAAGAGGGGTGTTCCTGAGAGTGACAATCAACTCTGATTGGTTAACAATTAATGAGAGAATGAATATTGCAATGAGGTGCTGGACCTGAACTTTGATTATGTCATTTACTTCTTAAGTTACCCCCAGCCTTGGGCAATCTATTCAAAGAATTTATCCCTACCCAAACCAGAGTAGAGCACAACGGCTATCCCACCAGGGTGGGGTCTGAACAATAAAGTTAGTCCAATCTCATATTAGTAATGTCCTTCAAGGACTGAACTTTTAAAATCAAGACTTAAGAAAATGGGGAGAACTCTGGATCTCACCAAATCATTGGTTATTAATAATCATTTCTCTCAGGAGGCTAGGTTATGAAGGGCTGCTTTGAATGCCAAATAGAGGTTTTTATATCTTATCCTGGAGGTGATAGGGAGCCAGTGGATTTCACTGAGTATGAGGAAATGTGGTTAGAATTGAGCTTTAAGAAAATCATATAGTGGCTATATGGAAGATGGATTAGAGTGGGGAGTTTTGAGGCAGGCAGACCAATCAGCAGGCTACTGCAATAGTCCAGGCATGTGGTGAGGAGGGCTTGTGCCAGAGCACTGACAATATCAGAGGAGAGAAGGAAGCATATTCAAGAGTTTATTGCAAAGGTAAAATTAGCAGGTCTTGGCAATAGATTGGATATAGGGGGTAAGAGTGAGGAATTGAAGTTGCAAGGCTGCAGGACTGGAAGAATGGTGATTCTCTTAACAGTAATAAGGAAGTTTGGAGAGGCAGATGACTTCGGAGGAAGGAGAATGAGTTCAGTTTTGGACATGCTGTGTTTAAGATGACTACAAGACATATATTTTGATATGTCTAATAGGTAGATGGAAATGCAAGACTGGAGGTAAGCAGAGAGGTGAGAGCAGGATAAGTAGACCTGAGAATCATCAACACAGTGATGATAATTAAATCTATAAGAGCTGATGAGATCACCAAGGAATGTAGTATAAAGGAAGAAGAAAAAGAGGGCCCAGGTCAGAGCCCCTAAGTTATCTATGGTTAGCAGGCTTGATCTGGACAACAATACAGCAAAGAAGACAGAGAAGCAGCAGTAAGATAGGTATGAGAACCAGAACAGAGGAGTGTCTTGAAAACAAAGAAAGAAGAGAATATCAAGGAGAAGAGAGTGATCAATAGTGTCAAAGGCTGCAGAGAGGTCAAGAAGTATGAGGATTGAAAAAAGGCCATTGGATTTGGTAATTGAGAAATGGATAGTCACATAAGCAACAAGATGGAGGACTAGACATTTTTTCTGATCCTCACCTCTAAAAATTCTCTAAAACCCAAGTTATACACCAAAGATAAAGCAACTTCAGCTGTCTCCATGTCTGAGACACAGAATCACAAACCTCCAAACCCATGAACTGATGCTCACTGACCCTGAGCTCATTCAACATCCTATCCCACCCTCCCACACTACAGCAGCAAGGCTGTATTAGCTGACCCAAGGATCCAACACAGGTTTACCACAAAACTCACTTCCACACCCAGGTCCCCCCTCCTTCTTTCCAGTGTGTGCAGACTTTGCTCCAGTGGAAGTTTGTCAGGCCTCCCCGAAAGCCAGCAGCCCTTCAGGAGCAAAAGCCTTCAGGGTGAGGTAGTGGGGTGGGGGTGGGGCAGGGCTGACCCTCATAACACCAGCACTGCAAAACTCTGAACTGCTCATGCTCAGGCTGACAACTATACATTGAAGCGGCAGTACTCTGAACTGACAGTGATGGGTTAGACAACCCCATAGCACCCAGCAGTGAAGAGACAGGCCTGCGCATTATGGACAAAATCTGGCAACACTGTAGACATACAGGTGAATCTGTATTTTTGGGTAGGACTACATTACAACATGAGAGGGTATGTGAAAGGCAGAGAAGAGGAGAATAGGGGAATAGAAATGTATGTTGTTCTGAGGTCAAATCAAGAGCTAGCAATGACAGAAAGCAACTCCTATAGTCTCAGAAAGAGAAGAAGCTCCAGAGGAGGGGGCAAAGGGGGGGGATTAAAAAGGGAGGAAAGGAAGGGAGTCTTGCTTTGATAGTGGGAAGGGGTTCCACTGATGAATGCTGTGGGTGAAGAGAGATGTTCTGTGAAGGGAGATGGGAACCTTGCACTGGGTGTGGGCTGGGGGATTTGGAGATTGAAAAGTCTACTCATCCTACGTTGGGGGTTGGGCGAGGGTGGAGTTAGAATTCCTGAGGCCAGAAAGCACCTGGAAGAGTGGGAGACCAAGGACCTAGGAAGGAGATTTTGAGGCAAATGGGCAAAGAAAGGTAACCAGAGGACAGTGTAGTTCAATGGTAGGTTGCATAATAAGTAACATAGTGGAGAAGGGGCCCTACCATGAGACAGTGTCTCCTCTCTGATACCTGCAATGGCATTGTTCTAGGAATGAGGCACAATAGAAAAGGGGACTCCATAGAGAGAGCAAGCTATGGCAGGAACCACAAATAAGTGGCAGAAACTGCCCAGATGAGAGAGTCTAGATATCTTGGAAGCTTTGAATGCATGAGGAATACATAGAAAAGAAAGAGATCAGATAATTATGGGGATCATGAAGCAGAAAATGAGGGTCTTAAGTAAATAGAAAGAGAAGATGGATAATGAAGAGAGTGAGAGAAAATCCTTTTGAAAAGGAGTACAAAAAATGAAATTTTAAAAACCAAGGAGAAGCAGTCATGCTATCTGACAAAGCAAAACCATACATTCAAAAAATAAAAAGAGGTAAACAAGAAATTATATTATGCTGAAAGGAACCATAGACAACAAACCAATATCAGTAAAATACTTATATGTTCCAAATGCTTTAGCATCCAAATTCATAAAGGAAACATTATCTGAGCTTCAAGAACACAACACAGACAGGAGACTTCAATATCCCTCTCTGTTTTTCTTTTCTTTTCTTTTTTTTTTTTTTTGGCCATGCAATGGGGTTAAATGACTTGCCCAGGGTCACACAGCTAGTAAGTGTTATGTGTCTGAGGCCGGATTTGAACTCAGGTCCTCCTGAATCCAGGGCTGGTGCTATATCCACTGCACCACCTAGCTGCCCCACATCCCTCTCTGTTTTGCAAAAATCTAGCAGAAAGATAAACAAAAGGGAAAATATGGAACTGAATGAATTTCTGGGGAAGCTAAAGTTAAAAGACTTATGAAATCTTCTAAATGGGACAACAAAATAATATACATATTTAAGTATCACATGGAACTTTAACAAAAACCAAGCACGTACAAGGGCACAGAGATATTGAAAACAAATGTAAAAAAGGCAAAAGTAGTTATCATTATAGACCATATATTACCATTATATCATTATAGACCATGATGCAATAAAACAGTAATTGGTTCAGACACTACAAACAAAAGACACAGGCCCAAATGGAAGCTTAACAATGAAATCCTAAATAATGACTAGGTCAAATAATAAATCATAGAAATATTTTAAAACTACATAAAAGAAAATGATAATAATAAAACTACATACCAAAATTTCTGGGATTCAGGGGGAAAATAATATCTTTACAAATATATGTTAACAAAATAGAAAAAGGATTAATGAACTGAATATACATTTTTAAAAATCATGGAGTCAACAAATAAACCTAAAATAAGCCCAGAAGAGGAGATACTAAAAATTAGAGGGGAAATAAACTGGAAACAAACAAACAAAAAACTCATAGAAATGATAAATATAATCCACAAAACACAAGAAGCAATAATAGAAAGGAAAACCCCCATCTAGATAACTACAAAATGCATAAAATATCTGGGAATCAATCTACCAAAGTACACAAAAGACTTGTAAAGATTCAATTACAAAATGCTCCCTAAAGAAAGAAAGATCAACTTAAATAGCTGGAAAAATATTCAGTGCTCATGGCTAGGCCATGCCAATATAACAAAAATGACAATATTACCAAAATTAACTTACATTTTTAATGCTATACCAATCAAATTATCAAAGAGATTTTTTTATATAACCCTACAAAATAATAACAAAATTCATTTGGAAAAACAAAATATCTAGAATATCAAGGGAGACAATGAAAACAAGAAGGGATGAAGGGGGAATAGCATTTTTGGACTGCAAACTATATTATAAAGAAGTAGTCATCAAAACATCTGGTTTTGGTTTAAAAATACAGAACTAAATCAAGGGAACAAACTAGACAAGAGAGATTTAGAAACAATAGAACTCAGTAACCTCATTTGATAGGGTGGAAAACATAAATAACCTAGGTAAACAAAAAAAGTCTTATTTGGTGAAAGTCTGCTGGGAAAACTGGAAAGAAGTGTGGTAGCAATTAAGCTTAAACAAACATCTTATACCATATTCCATAGTACATTCTAAAGGACAGGACATTAATATTAAATATCACATTATTTAAAAATGAGAAGAGAAATAGATTTTATGCCTCCCATAATATGGGTAGGAGATAAGTCTTAACCAAAAAAGAAAGAGAACCAATTTAATGTGACCAAAATGGAAAATGATAAATGTTGAAGATGTGGGAAAATTGGAATACTAATGCATTGTTGGTGGAGTTGTGAACTGATCCAACCATTCTGGAGAGCAATTTGGAACTATGCCCAAAGGGCTATAAAACTGTGCATCCAACTCATTGATTCAGCAACACCACTCCTAGGTGTGTATCCTAAAGAGATCATAAAGAAAGGGAAAAGAACCTACATGTACAAAAATATTTATAGCAGCTCTTTTTGTGGTGGCAAAGAATTAGAAATTGAGGGGATGCCCATCAATTGGAGAATGGCTGGACAAGTTGTGGTATATGAATGTAATGGAATACTATTGTGCTATAAGAAATGATAAGCAAGAGGATTTCAGAAAAACCTGGAAAGATTTACATGAACTAGTGCAGAATGAAGTGAGGAGAACCAGGAGAACATTGTACACAGTAACAGCAACATTGCATGATGATCAACTTTGATTGACTTAGCTCTTTTCAGCAATACAATGATCTAAGATAATTCCAAGAGACTCATGATAGAAAATGCTATCCACATCCAGAGAAAGAACTATGGAGTCTGAATGCAAATCGAAGCACACTATTTTCTCTCTCTCTTTTTTTCTTTCTTGTACTTTTTCCCTTTTGTTCTGATTCTTCCTTCACAACATGATTAATATGGAAATATGTTTAATACGATTGTACGTGTGTATAGTCTCTATCAGATTGCTTGTCCTCTTGAGGGGGAGAGGAGGTAGGGAGAGAGACAAAAATTTGGAACTCAGACTCTTATAAAAGTGAATGTTGAAAATTATCTTTACATGTAATTGGAAAAAATATAATCCTATTAAGTTAAAAAAAGAAATAGAGCCAATTGCAAAAGATAAAATAAATAACTTTGATTACTTGAAACTGAAAAGTTTTTGAGCAGGCAAAATTTATGCACCTAGGATAAGAAGGGAAGTGGCTAAATGGGGAAAAAAAATCTTTATATCAAATTTCTCTGACAAGGTTTGACATCTAAGATATAGAAACTTTACATACATACATATATAGTCATATATTTATATGACTAATATCCATTTCCCAGTGGATAAATGATCAAAGGATATGGCTAGTTCTCAAAAGAAGAACTGCAAAGTATTCACAATCATATGAAGGAATGCTCTAAATCACTAATAATAAAAGAAATGCAAATTGAAATGATGCTGAAATTTTACCCTATACCCTGCAAATTTACAAAAATGACCAAAAATGGCAGTGTTGGAGGTATTATGGAATAATAGGCAGACCAATACATTGTTGGTGGAGCTATGAAATGGTGTAACCATTTTGGAAAACAATTTTGAATTATGCAAATAAAATGACTAAACTGGCCATACACTTTGAACAAGAAACTCCATTTACTAAGGCTTATACCTCAAGGAAGTCATCAATAAGAAAAAAGTCCCCATATACTCCAAAATATTTATAGCAGCACTTCCTGTGATAGCTAGGAATTTGAAACAAAGTAGATGTAAATCAAATGAGGACTGGCTAAACAGACTTGTGGTACATGAATGTAATGGAATGTTATCATACTGACATATGTAATGAATACAGAGAAACATGGAAAGATCTATATGAACTGATGCAGTATGAAGTAAGTACAGCCAAGAAAACAGTATACACAGTAACTACAACAGTATCAATGGAAATAACAACTATATACCAAAAAATAAAAAATGTAACAAAATTATAATGAGCAAGCAGGACTTGAATGAAGAGGTATGAGAGGACCACCCCCAACCCATCTTTCATGGAGGTGAGATGGCCACAGGTATTAGACATTGCACATGTTTTCAGCTTTTTCATTTTATTGATCAGTCATGCTGATTTTCCTTTCCTCTCTAAAAAATGATATTTTTTTATATGGGATAGCTCTCTAGGAGGAAGAAAGGGAGGCATACTTGGGATAACTATGATAATATAAGAAACAGATGATATCAATAAAATGTCAGAAAAAAAGGAATCATTGGTAACTTTGATCCTTCTCTCCTTGATGCCCATACAGCCAAGAACTTCCTAATCTTTCCCTTCTCTGCAGTTGTACAGCCTTGCCTTTCTTCCACACTTTCTCCAATCTCTAGAATCCATAGGCTCAGAATCTCTTCTCCAATTCTGAGATAGCTTCTCTCTTTTATACAAAGTGTTGAGCATGTGATCCAGTGTCTCACATAATGCCCTTGATTGATTTAAAGAGATGTACAGTCCGGATGCATATACATTTCTGATAGTTTTGATGGAAACAGCTAGGTGGGGCAGTGGATAGAACACTGGACCTGAGGTGAGGAAGTCCTGAGGTCAAATCCAGCTTTAGTCACTTACTACTAGTGTGACCCTTGGCAGGTCACCTAACTTCTGTTTCAGTGTTCTCTTCTGTAAATGGGTATAATACTAGTACTTCTCAGTTCAACAACTTCACAGTTGTTGTGAAGATAAAATGAGATATTTGAAAAGTGCTTTGCAAACCTTTAAAGTGTTATATAAAGCTAATGGTTATTGTTATTATTATTATTGTAGTGAAGGAAGAAAAGCAGTAGTAGTGGTAGTGGTAGTGGTAGTGGTAGTGGTAGTAGTAGTAGTAGTGGTGGTGGTGGTGGTGGTGATGGTGGTAATAGTAAAAAAATGTTTATACCTAGTCAAGACATCAGAACCAAATGAGGTGATCTAGATTTCACTCTCACGCTACTAAAATTTCTTAAAGCATGTTCAAATATGTAGTCAATTTATGGTACTCTTAGTACAATGCCAAACATATACTACTAGGCCTTCTATAAATGCTTGCAGAAGTGATTGAGTGGTATATTTAAATATCATTTAATAGAAAGGAATTGCACTATCAATAATTTCAACTTAGTTGAAGGAAATTTGGTTGTGTCTATTTATTTATTGGGTTTTATAGCATCTCTTCTCCAAAAAGCTCAAGTATTGACAAATAATTTTAACAATATTTTAAAGTACTCAGGTATATCTGAACCTATGGAATTTTTAGTCTCCTCTTAAAGTTGCCTATCTTCTTTGCCCTATTCCCCCAACCTCCCCAATTATCTTATCTTAAGATCACAGGTTTGTTATAGTTGATGTTGATTCTTCTCTAAGACATCATGAACATGATATCTTGATTTGCTCATGAACTGGATTTGAGACAAAGTTGTACAAAGTCATCAGCTTTGCTCTCTCCTCCAAAGTCACTGGAGTCCAGTGTCAAGACAAAGGTCAAGACAACTGGCAATGGTCCCTAAAATCACAGATTTATAGTTGGAAGGAGCCTTAGAGTTCATTGCATACAAACACCTCATTTTGCAAATAAGGAAACTGAGGCCACAGAGATCCAATGACTTTACATACAGCTGGTAAATGTTGGGGGGCAGCTAAGTGGCACAGTGGATAGAATGCTGGGCTTGGAATCAGGAAGACTCATCTTTCTGAGTTCAGATCTGACCTCAGACACTTACTAGCTGTGTTACCCTGGGCAAGTCATTTAACCCTGTTTGCCTTGGTTCCTCATTTGTAATATGAGCTGCAGAAGGAAATGGCAAACCACTCCAGTATCTTTGCCAGGAGAATACCAAAAGGGGTCATGAAGAGTAGGACACAACTCAGCAACAAAAAGTATTTGAGACAGGATTCAAACTCAGGTCTTCCTGACTTATCCAACATTCTATGCACAATACTCTAACTCTAGCTAAATAACGCTAAATAACTCTAGCTAACTCTAAAAATGATTTAACTTCACTGGGATAAGAATCCAAGATGTATTGTTTACCAAATGATTTTTAAACTAGTTATATACTCTGAATCTGCGGTGTGTTGGACAGAGCAATGGACTTGGATTCTAATCCTAGCTCTTCTATTTACTACTTTGTGATCCTGAGGTCACTTAACCTCTTCAAGGTTTCATTTTCCTCACCTGCAAAATAAAAGGGGATCACTCTAGATCTTTAAGATTCCTTCCAGTTCTAAGTGCTATGATCTTATAGTTGATAATAGTGTTATGTTCCAGATAATTTGCTACTCTGATTAGCTGAGATCAGAATACAATAAAACACATTCAATTACTCCTACAAGATGATAGATGGGACCCCCAATTTTGGGGAGTTCTGCTTCTGTGTGGATCAGCCTTGCTGTGACCAATTAGTTGGGTAATGATTCAGGGCAGACATTTGGAAAGTGATAGGAGAAGTGGCTTGGTTAGGTGAGTATGGACAAGACCTTAAATTCACAACCTTCATTTCTCCTCTTCAATTAAAAGGAGGTTTTTCAGTAAGTTTTCCCCTTCAGATCCCACATTTTGTGGTTTTTTTTTCTCTTTTAAGACTGCTTTTGCTGATTCATTTGAATTTGATTTCATTTCTATAAAAATGTCATTTCAGCTTTGCTCAGTGCCAAATATGATCCTTCCCCCAATTCCTTAGATCTACTAATTGTATGATTCAGAATCATACATAATGATGATTAATAATATGATGTCACTGTATAGCATTATGAAAAAAAAATCTGAGTTTGGTGGCTTTCTGGTTATTTGCATTCTGGATCAATGGGGCCATTGACTTCTCAGTTTTGGGTGGAAGGAGAAAGTCAGGTGTTGTGCTTCTACCCTTAACATTGTTTCTGTCTTCAGAGAATCTAGGATTTTTACATAATGTCATTGTTTTCTTAAGTAAAGGCAAATAATATAAACCTTTTGATGAGAGTACCTTGTATTTAAGCTACAGTTTAATAAGCCTGTCCATGAGGCCATACATAATGACAATGACTCTTTATATACAGTAGATTACATGAACCAGTCAATAAACATTTATTAAATGCCTACTATGTGCCAGCTAAGCACAAACAATGCAAAAAAAAAAAAAAGATAAAATAGCCCTTGCTCTCAAGATTACAGTCTAATGGGGGAAGACAACATGCAAGCAAGTATGTACAAACAAGCTATATACAGGATACATAGGAAATAATCTACAGAGGTAAAGCACTAGAATTAAGGGGAATCAGGAAAGACTTCCTGTAGAATGTGAGATTATAGCCAGGACTTGAAGGAAGCCAGAGAAGCCAGGAGGAGAAAATGATGAGGGACTGAATTCCAGATATGGAGGTCAGCCAAGTGAAAATGCCATGTGGAGAGATGGAGTGCATTGTTTGAGAAACCGCAGAGCTCAATGTCCCTGAATCGCAGAGTATTTTTTTGGGGGGGTGTGTGTGTATAAGATGTAAGAAAACTGGAAATGTAGGGAGGGGGTGGGTTATGAAGAGCTTTGAATGCCAAAACATTTTTTTAAGCACTTGCTATAGGCCAAACACAGTGTTAAATGGACAAATTCAAAAACAACTCAAAGACTCCCTCTACCCTTACAGAGTTTACATTCTAACAGGGGAAGACACACGGGGGAGAGGTGGCCCGGGAGGTGCACTTTGGTCCCCCTAGTTAAAGGGATGTCGAGCAGTTCTGGGGTAGAGGTGGGGAAGGAGTCGGGGTTGCTCACGTGGCTTAATAAACTAATTGAAATAATTAGGGGTGTAAATCCTAGAAATATTAAAATCAGTCAAGATTGATATTAATTGTCATTTGATAACGTCAGAGAACTAAAGAAATTAATATTCCAAACCAAGTAAGCCGGAAGAGTAACTGATTAACTCTGAAATCAGATAGTCTGAAGCTAACATATTATTAGTAATCGGACTTAAGCAGTATCGGACAAATCAGGTGGTACGTGCACACACATACATAAAGTAGCGACCCTCCCTCACCTAATTTAAAAATTATACATCCATAAGTGCACAAAACCCTAGACCCCGTTTCCTTTTGTGGAACGCGTGCAGCAGATATTTTCGGGAGCGAACAGGGCAGGAGCTTCTTCCGGAGAAGCGCGAACGTGTTGCTCTGGCCGAGAAGCAGCAGCGAGAACTCACACCAGGTGTCTCACGGATTTTGGAGTGATGACTCCGCAGATCGAAACTTAAGCCAGCGCCGGGCTCGCTGGGACAGGAAAGGGAGTCACGTGACCAATTAATCACTGGCCTACCCCAAGGCCAGAGCTAACAAGGCTTTAAGTGAGCGCCACTTCTGAAATCTCGCCCAGGTGATACCGCGCGCCCCTGGGGACTAGAGAACGGGCGGCCGGTCCTAGACTCGCTAGCTCTTCGATTGAAGCTCCCGCCTTTCCCTTCAGCCGGCTTAGCCAGGTTTTGTTGTGTTTTTTTTTTTTAACTCTTATCTTTCCAAAGTCAGAGACACGAAAAGAAACTTCCGCCTGGGTCACGGCGGAGGCAAACCACGTGACCCCGGCACGAGAGGCGATTGGGAGTGGGGGGGGCGGGAGTAAGTCGGTCAATTTCCCAGCTCCCCAGCCCCGGTTCCCTCCCCACCTTCGCACCGTGCTGAGACGTCGGCCGACCGCGAGTCACTTTGGCAGTCTCGCGCGCCCCCACGCGTGCGTGCACCCGGCCGCTCTCGCGGTGTCTCGCGCCGCCTACCTACCTCCCCCCATCCTTACTCCTCCTCCCTCTCCTACTCCGCTCCTTCCCTCCTCCCCCTTCCCTCCCCTCCCCTCCCCTTCCTCCTGCCCCTGTCTCTCGACGGTGGTGGCTCGCGCAGCTCGTTGGCTCACTATATAAAGGAGAGAAGCGGGCGGAGAAGACGGCTGGTGGCTGCAGCCCGTGCGGCGGCGGCGGTAGCGGCAGCGCGGGGGGCGGCGACCGGTGGCGGTTTCGCTCCTTTGCCCCGGGCGGGGGGCGGGGAACGCTTCCCTGGACCCCCGAAGGGTCGATTTTTTTTTTTTAAGGGCGATTCTCGAGGATCTCAGCTCCCGGAGGACTTCCCCCCCTTCACCGCCCCCCCTTCCCCCTACTCCACCTTCGGGACTCGATTTCATTTTTTATTATTTTTTTTTAATCTCGGTGATCTGGTTACAGTCGGGGTCTCTTTTGTTTTTGTTTTTATTTCTTTTTTTTTAATTTTTTTTTTTGTTGTTGTGTTGTGTGTGGAAATGGCGAACTCGGCAAATACAAACCCCGTGGTAAGGATGTGACTCGGTGACCGGCGGCGGCGGCCACGGCCGGAGCTGGGTGGCGGCGGGGGCGGGCGCGGGCTGGGGGCCCAGGAGCTTGAGCCGGGCTCAACTCTTTTCCCCCTTCCCCACCCCCACCCTCAGTCTCCTCCCGCTGTCGCCGCCGCCACCTCTTCCCGCCGAAGGGAAGACCTGGGCCGAGGGCGGGGGAGGGGGCTGGGGTGGAGGCAGGAATGGGGGGGTCATGGGGGGTGCAGGGTGGGGATCCTTATCCTCTCCAGGAGGGAAGGGTCTCGAGAGGGGTGGGGAGAAGAGGGGGAGATGAGAGTAGGTGGAGGGCTCTCAGCCGTGCTTTCAGGGTTTAAGGAAGGCTTTCCTCAGATTAGTTACCACTCGAGCGAAAGAAGAGGCTAAAAACTTGAGAAAGGGGAGGGGACGGGGCAGACACCCTCTCCTTCCGCCCCTTCCCCCCCAAAAAACCGCCATAAAATGGTTTTGGTGCAAGAGAGTTGGTTTTGTTTAAAAAGGTGGGGGGGGTAGATTGGTGGTAAGAGGGAGGAGTTTAGAAAGGAGTCTGATTCTCCGGGGCAACCGAAGTCTATGGCAATCCCTCCCGACGAGTGAGGCAAGAGAAGTGGCCCCGGGAAGCCCGAGAGTCCCGAAGCCCGAGCTGGCCAGGAGCGGGCTTGTCCCGCTTGGCAGCACTCAACTGTTCGGTTCCGATCGAGGGGGAGAAATCCGGGTCTTGGGGAAGAAGATTAATCTCCCAGACCCCGCCCCGGTCCAGTTTGCTGGGGGTGGGGGGGTGTTTCTTTTATTTCTTTTTTCTTTTTTTTCTTTTTTTTTTTTTTTTGTTGAACGAGGATGCCTTGGATTAGCGCAAAGTGTGAGGCGACCTTTGAGTTTTGTGGTGGTTAGTTTCTTTGGAGCTGGATGGGGCCATTTTACGTTTTCAAAAGAAGGTTGAAAAGCACTTGTCCCATCTCCTTTAGAATCGTTAAAATGGCGAAGGGGAAACAAAATCCCGTCATACCTTCGACTAGCAAGAGGAAAAAAAATTACATTGACCCAAGGCACCCCCTTTGCCTTAAATGCTGCCTTATCCCCCCCCACCCATCCCCGTGTCCTTTTATTTTTTTGTTACTTGCAGTCACATAGGTTTGCAAAAAGCAGTCACATAAATAACCTTTGCAGTCACCAGTGCAATGTGATACTCGATCCACCCGACTCTCCTTTATTATAAGACTAATAACAATAAAAAATGACACCCCTCCTCCCCAAATGCTGCAAACAAACCCTCTCTGCCCAGGACTGTACCGTGGAGACTTGGCCCCCTTGTTTGCGACTCTCAGAGAGAGATCGATCCATCATGGCTGCTGCAGCTTCCCCTGCTTTTCAGTCCCTGCTCCTTGTGGTCCTCCTCCCTTTGGCTGCCCTGTTTATATAGAGCCATTGCGCTCTCTAATATAGACTCTGCCAGGATGGGAAGGTGCTTTTCAGTCCTACGTCACCGGCTCTCCATTTAAACACCAGATCAGGCTTTAAATAGTGAGAGCTGCGGAGAGCGAGGCTGGGAGGTGCATGCTCCGGAGTGAGAAATTGATTCGTGCACAGCATAGGTTTTTTTTCCTTTTCTCTGTGGCCTCTTCTTGCACTTTAATTTTGCAGCTCTTGAGCCCTCTCTACGTTGCTCGTCGACGCTGGCTTTTGCTGCAGTAACTTGTTTTTCTTTCTACATGTTAAACAATAGGAGACTGGTCTTTCTTGATGACTTTTGTGTATTTTTTTCAAAGGAGGAAAAAAGTAAGAGGCTTCCCTCCCTTCTTCCTAGTACCCCCAATTTTTCCAGAGTATTTAGAAGTGGGAAATAGGCCACATTTGTTATAACTTAAATGGAAAATACAGGACAGGCTGTGTTCAGTACTGAGTATTTTAGTATTTTTGGTTACAGATGACTTCAAAACATTTTTAAAAACCTCAGTTTATTTATTGAACAATTTAAAATTGTAAAACATGTAAAAATCATACTTTTGAAATGTGGAATAGATTCTAGGTTCCTATGATGAATCTTAAATGTAATTTGCCTTCCAGACCTTTTCTTGAGGGAAATAGTATTTTCATTGTCAATGAAGAGGTGCTTTGGAGTACAAACCCTGGATTAAAAAAAAAAGTTAACAGACTAACAGATTGTTGAATTGATAGATATTAACATCATCCTTGTTACACAAGCAGTTTCAATTTATTTTACATTGTGTTTGTATACAGGCTACTAAGTGTGTAGGAATGGATTCTGTCATTACCAGTACCCTTAAATTTAGATGGACCATATAGATATCTGTTGCTTTATGTAATAGATGAGTATACCAACAAATGTGTATATGGAATTTTTGTTAATAGAACCAATTATCCCAATTAGGGGAACTGATTAAAAGAAACTCTAATAAAATAGTTGACAATTACATAGCTGCATGTGTTATTTCATTTGATCTTTATGACAGCTTTGTCAGGAAGTATAAATATTTGTACTGTCTTACTGATGAGGAAAGGAAAGTTCAGGGTTTCATTGCTAACAAGAATTGGATGGGTTCTGGGCATGGGAGCTGGATTTGGAGACGAGGTGACCTTTTTTTTCAATTCGCACCTTTGCTATTTAGTATAACTGCAGCTAGCCCTCTGTGTCTTCTTCAGTAAAAAAGAGAATTGGACCACATGGCCTTTGAGGGACCTTTCACTTGTAAATCTGTGATCCAATACAGCTGCCTCCCTTCTGTAGTAAATTATTTGGTAATGGAAATATTCGCCCTCTAATTTATCCAGTTGTAAAGTTTGGTTTTAAATATCCTGTTTTGCTAAAATATGGTATACCTGTATTTGCCTGAAGCAGTATGTTTGGTACAGTTTGTAGCTTTCATTCAAATTGACTCGAAAATGTCTTTAGAAATTATCCTTATTCTGAATGGTCTCTGAAGTACCTGAACGCTGATATTTTAAAAACCTCTTTGGCATAGGAACAAAGGCAGCTAAATCATTCCATATGCATTTGCTTTATGAAAATATAATTATTCTATTGCATTGTTAAGAATGTAAGGTATTAAGTCGTGTGTGGAATAGAATATCATTAAATAGCATAAGATACCATTCCATCAGAGGGCTGGACAAATGTTCTCTCTCAAAAAAATAGGTTCATTGAAAAGTATGTACAAGAACAAAGAAGTTTGTAATAGTAGTGAAGAAATTTTATACTGTTGTATTTAAAAATTAAAACTATTTTCTAGGTGCGTATAAATGCCTAGGTCTATAAGCTAAAATTTTCTGTATTAGCTAACTTATAATCAAATTTTAACATAAATGGGGAAATTATAATTTATAATTTAGCATACCGTTCAGTAATTTCTTCACATAATATAAGAAATAGCCTCATTGTCATAATCTCTTTGTAGCAGGATTTTATGGTGAAAACAGCTTGGGCAAAGAAGGCTGGTATTTAAGAAATTAAATCTCCATATATGTGGATAATACAGTAGAAGAGGTACCTGAGTTATTTTTGTGAGAATGCATTATGTTGAACCAGTCTACATCCTTATCAAAGACATTTTTTCCTAAATCAAGGGTGCGTAACCGTTTTTGTTTCATGTACTTCCTTAGCAGTCTTGTGAAGCTTATGGATTTTTCAGAATGTTTTTAAATCCACAAAGTACAGGATTATAAAGGAAGCCAGTTATATGGAAAGTTAGAAATTTTTTTTTAAAAAACCAGATCCTATGTTAATCTCTCTTAGATGGCTTCTTGTGACCAATAATATTTGTGATTATACAATTAACAGGAATATTTCTGAATGGTTGCTCTGGGGGTTTTGAATGAGATATAACTCCTGAACTTGGCACCATCAACTTCATGTTTTCACTTAATTTCTTCCCTAATTAAGTTTAAAACAACTAAAAGTCATTTTCAAAAGAGAACCTTTTAGGAAGTTTAACAAACTCTCTTTGAAAACTGTATGGAATATATTGTGATGATACAATTCAGTTTTACATATGTAGAGGTGACAAGAGACCTCCAGGGTCATTTAATCTAATCCCTTCATTTTATAGATGAGGAAAATGAGGCCCATAGAGGATAAATGCCTAAGTCGGTGTTATAAGTGGATAAGCCAGTATTCAAACCTTGGACTACAGATATAATACTTTTTCTTCTGTATCATGCTACTTCTACTGATGATTCAGCTATTATATTAAAATAAAAGGACCTTCCACTCATAGTCCCTGTTTCCCTTCCAGCTTTTGATTCTACATCTGATATGAATGAATGAGAAAAGCAAATCATTAAGTGCTTACTATGTACAAAACACAGTGCTAAGTGCTGGAGAGACAAACATAACAGTAAGATGTCCCCTGGGTCAGGGAGCTCACATTCTAATTGGGAAGACATTTATTTAAGGTTTTAGCTGATAGTCAGGTAGAAAGGTCCCATGGTATTTAGGGTACAGCAGCAAATCAGATGGTAATACCTTTTTTAAAAGTCATTTTCATTGATAAATTTCTTTTTTTGATGTCACTTGACAGTGACAAGGATTTTTGGTGGCTATTTATTCTGAGTCTTCAGTAGCTATGGCAGGAGCAGTTGCCAGGCCGCATCTCCACGTGAGTTGCTTCTCAGGATGATGGCTGTGGGCAGTGGGCTGGAAGCATTGCTATTTCCAAGGCTCTTAGATTCTGGGCCTTGGGCTGTCTCCCTCATGGGTCTGATGGGAGATGATGGTCCAAGTGTGGTGCTGGTTTGACTTGCATGGTACATTCTACCTCTTTCTCTCCCTCTGGGTGCTTTGCTGCTTCAGCTAGGCTGGCTTGCCTGCCCTTCAGAGGGCTAGGGGGAAAAAAAAGAAAAAAAGAGGGCTAGGGAGGGGCAGGTGAATGGAAACAACTGACCTATTTTCCACTGGAGTCGCTTACCAAGATGATGCATGTAAGGACCAGTTGTCTTAAGAGAGCCTCTTGAGAACAGGAACTGGGTTTTGTTTTATTTTGCCATTTTTTGTATCCCCAGTGCAGTGTCTAGCACATGGTAGTGCTTAATAAATGCTTATTGACCTGTCCTTATCTTGCCTGTTGGGTGAAAGTTGGTCAGTAGTTGATGGCAGTGGTAGAGAGGAAGGAAGGTGGGTCCCTTCTCCACAGTGATTTTTCCTCTCAGTGGTTAGAAGGGCTTACCTGTAAACAAACCTGGTGGTTGGAGGACACTGCTGTTTTCCAAGGTTCTTAGGTTCAGAGTACTAGGTGTAGGTACTTGTGAGTCTGAGGGCAGAAGATGGTCAAAGTGTGGCAGTGGTTTGTCTTGCCTGGTACTTGGTGCATCCTGTCTCTTTTTATGGTACCTTCCTGCTTCAGCTTGTTACCTCTTTTTATCCTGGAGATAAATTTTTTCCCTCCCATTTTGCAAATGGGAGAATTGAGGCACAAAGTTTAAGTGGTAAGCTAGGCATCACTTCTCCAGATTTAAAACTCAGTGTTCCTTATTGTACACTGTGCTGGCTTTGGGCCAGTGCATGGTTTTGAGTTTGTTCTGTTTTGTGGTTTCTGAATGGAACTTTAGTGTGGATAAATTTGACTCCATGGATTAAAAGTAATTTAAAATTCAATGTAGATGTTAAATGAAACTTCACAAAACAGAGGTTATGTTTAATAACATAATAATGTTATTATGTTTAATAACAGACTGTTAAATAAGTTCCTAATAATTTTTTGAGTTGTACATATCATCATTGTCATGTTCTGTGCAGGGGGATACAAAAAACTGTAAGGCATAATCCCGATACCTTGCCCTTCAGGGCATATTGGACTTTCAAGAATTTACAGCTTAGTTGTAGGTACAGGATTTAAGCATGAAGATTAATAATGTGAAGTTTAACATGTTTTATCTGATGAGTGGCAGGCTCTTTAACATTTCCTAGCCCTTTCCTTCCATCTTTAAAGTGGTCATCCAACCCTAAACTTATGTGATTCCATAGATCTTTTGTTTATATAATAGACATAGGGCAGCTGGGGTAGTTGGTAGTGATCTGCCTCAAAACCAGGAAGACTTGGGTTCAGGTCTCACCTCTGATAACATCCTGGCTTTGTGATCCAGAGGAAGTCATCTTGGCCTCCCAGTGTTGTAGACAACTTTCATAGAACTTACGTTTTAGAGTAGCTGCTCCCTTGTATTGATAGAGAAGGTTTCTTATTTACCTTGTGTAAAAGTGCACTAGATCCACAGGTCTGAGTCCCTATTCTTGTTCCTGTCTTTACACAGTAGAACATCAGAATTGTCACATATCTCCTAGGATTTGCTTTCTGGGATATTGGGACAATTTGGGAAAAAATATGGCTGTCTTAGATTGTAGTACTGTGTGGGCCCCCTCCTCCCAAGTAAAAGAGAAAAGTGGAATTGATTTTGAGGTGTGTAAAGGCATATACCTCTGAACACAAAGGAAAAAAAAGGTAACTGGGAAGTCATTGTGGGTGAAAGGGAGAGGTTAAGCTGTTAAGAATGGGAATCCAAAGCAGGATACCAAGTGAGAGTGGCAGTGAGTAGTCTGTCTAAAGCTATCCAGAAACAGGAGTCAAGTGGCTATGCTTTCAGGCCCTAAGTCTAAAACCCAAAGGTCAAACTGAGGGGCAGAGGCTGGCATGAAACTTTGGAAGGTTTTTGGAAGGTTGGGAAGGTAGGTTTTTTGCAGGGAGAGGAGACTATGTCAAGGTAAAGTAGAATAGTGACAGAAACTAAATCTGAGCAATTTGCATATCTGTTGTTCAACATCAGAATTAGTATTTGGCATTGAGATGCTAGAATTTTTATTTGTACTGTTATGCAGATTCCTGATGTGTTAATGAATTGTTTCAATTTTACTCTCAAACACTCTTTAGAGGGAGACTTACTGAAGGATTCAGTAAATAACTTGTGGATATAGAATTTGCCCACTATATTAGAAATATTAGTTTTTAAAGCTAATTGGTCAGATTGACGTGTAACTCCCCATTTTTTATGGTAACGCTTCCCAGACTAATTAGATATTTTGTAAAATGACTACCGCATTAAATCCAGTATGTACCAAGTGAATTTATGTTCTCAACAATTTCTTTTTTCTTTACAGCCCAAATTATATAGATCTGTGATGGAAGATGTCCTCAATGATGTCAGAGAAGTTTTTCTGGATGATGGAGTAGATGAACAAGTCCTTATGGAATTAAAAACAGTGAGTTGTCAATTGTTCAAAAAACATTTACAATCACACCATAACTTGCCAAACATATTAGACAAATTTTTACATTGTTAAAGGTGATAGCCATTATAAATGTTAAAGGCATGGTCTCCCTAAATATACCTTTGAAAAATGCTTTAATTGTTATAGTTTGAATAACATCTCATAATTTTGATACAGGGATTTCCTCTCTCTCTCTTTCTTTTTTTTTTAGGCAATTGGGGTTAAGTGACTTGCCCAGGGTCACACAGCTAGTAAGTGTCAAGTGTTTGGTCTGAGGCCGGATTTGAACTCGGGTCCTCCTGATTTCAGGGCCGGTGCTTTATCAACTGTGCCACCTAGCTGCCCGATTTTCTCTTTTTTTAACCTAACTCCTTTCTGAGGTTTTAAATGAAGGTCAAATGATAGGTTTTTCATGTCTCTCTTCAATTTTGTAGCTCTAAAGTCAAGATTGTGATTATGCCTGGGCCATTTTCTTTGGTTTGGACAAGTGATATTGGGGTATTTTCATTTAGCATTTATATATTCCTGCTAGTTGATATAGTAATATGATACCAAATACAGTTTTTGCAGTATTACATATAATTCAAATATTCCTCAGCACTTAACTAACTGGTGAATGATGATGTGCTGGTATATGATATATGAACATAAAATAACTATTCTCTATAACTATCTTTATCTTGATGTATAAACACCAGTTCAGTAAACAAATTTATTCAATATCTGTTATGTTCAGTGCATATAGTACTACTAGGTGTTTTGGGAAGTACAAAAGAATTGACATTGTTCTAGTCTGTTATGTAGCAAGTGAGGAAGAGGGGCCATAAATTATTTTTTTCCCCATAAGATGAATCTTATTTTTATGGGGTAGTAAAACGTGTGTTAGTCAACAAGCATTTAAGTGCTTACCATGTCCTAGGAAGTGCCAGGCATGTAAAGAATGAAACAATCACTACTCTCAAGGAACTTGTGTTCTATCAAATGAGATAATAATAATGTTCTTACCGTAGTGTCTAGTACAGAGTAAGAACTGTATAAATGTTACCGATTACTATCAAGAGAGATAATATGCATCCATATAAGTACAGATTAGAAAGAGAATGAATACAAGTAAGTACAAGATAGTTAGGGAGGTTACCAGCTATTGGATCAATATGGAAAGGCTTCATGTGGAGGTGGTGCTCAAGATGCATCTTGAAAGAAGGAGAGGGATTCTGTGAAGTGGATGTGAGAAAGGAATGCATTCCAGAGATGGGTCTGGCCAATGCAAAGGCACAGAGAAAGGAGATGAAGTACTTATATGACAAAAGGCAAGAACGCCAACTTGCCTGGATCACACAGTGTGGGAAGGGGAATAAAGAACTTTACAGAGGAGTTAATTTTTTATTCTAGAAGCAGTAGGGAGTTTATTAAGAAGGAGAATGACATAGGTAGATTGACTTTTAAGGAAAATGACTTTGGCCTCTTTGTGGAAGTTGCACTGGAGTCCATGTATTTAAGGCTAGGAATGATATGGTTGAGTGAGAATGATATGGTAGAAATGGCGAGATTTGGCAACTGCTTGAGTATGTGGGACAAGAGAGTTGATAATGCCAAGGTTACAAAAAACTTGAGAGTTTGGAAGAATGGTGGTATCTTTGACAGAAATAGGAAAGTTTGGAAGACTAAGTTTTGATTTGTAGATACTGAATTTATATTATATAGTATGGTACTTGTGAGCAGCTTTCTCTATGTTCATGTGTTCATAAGGCTTTTAATCAAGGAACTGGTAGACATTTGAACCTTCAGTCTGTTAAGGGAAATTATAGAATGTCAGGCTGTGGCCTACTTGGGCTTCAGAGTTGGAGTGGTAAAGCTTGCATACGAAGAGGTCAGAAAAGGCTGCTAAGAGGACTTACCATTGGGTATGCATTGCCTGTTTGTCTTGTCTTTGGCCACACATTGACTTGGGCAAGTAGGGGAAATTAGGAGTCTAAAATGGGGAAAGAATCTAGCTTTCTCAGTCAAGAAGATGGTCAGCTACGTGAGTCAGCAAATTCTGAGCTCTTGAACTCATTTGTACCTTTTGTAAGTGCATGGTGGGGCAGAGAGGGTAGTTAAGTCAGCAATCATTTATTAAGCATTTGCTGTGTGGTCGGCAGCTGCTAAATCATGAGAATACAAATGTAAGCAGAAAAAAAATCCATTCCCTGCCCTCAAGAAACTTACTTTCTAATGGGGGAACACAACACATAAAAGGAAACTGGAAAGGGAGGAGGCAGAGGGCATGGGTGAGGAGGGGAAGGGAAGAGAAGAGATGAAAGTATCCAACTCTATGGTATTATACAAAAGGTTATGTAGAGTCTAGAATATAGTCTGAATAGGAATGAAAACATGGCTGATCTGGGCTGCCTCCTGAAAATGGAGGCTGTGGGAGAAACTAGCCAATCAGAGGGGAAAACTACAGAATTTGGAGGGTTTCCATTGTGAAGTTCGGGGGTAGAGTGAGCTGCTAAAGTGAAGAGATTTCTGGGGCAAGAGTATAGCCTGGAAAAGAATGAAGACATGGCTGGCCTGGGTACCCTCGTTTAAAATGGAGGTTTGGAGAGGAACTAGCCACTCACAGGGAGTTACAGAATTTAAGGACATTAGTTCCTGAACTCCACTCTTCTATGTAGAAGAGTTTGAAAAGAGAGAGAAAGAGCTCAGTCCCTGGAGCTAAGATTCTGTCACCTCTGGAGATGTTAGGTCTTAGAGACAAGACTGGGAGTAAACCAGGGGAGAATTCCTACTGGTCTTAGGGTAAGGATTCTGAAAAAGCCTATAAGTAACTTAGCCAAAGATTCAGCTTAACCAGAAACTGGATGCAGCAGAGAATCATGCCAAGCAGAGCAGCAGGCCTGGTTAGCCCAGCAGAGCAGTGCCCCTAGTCAAGACAATTTATCCAGTAAGGAGTCTCATAGGGATATCACGGGAGGACAAATACGAGCTTTCCTTCCCATGTGCTTCCCCTGGGAGGACCTCATCTTGTGGGATCCCTGTACTTTTTTAGTTTCCTCCTTAATGATGTGTTGTGTTTTCAGTAATATGCTTCCTAAGTTTATGGTGGACAGCCAATCGTTTTTACTGTGCTGTTTCATTAATTACTTTTACATTGAAATAATTTTATCTTCTTGCTGATTATTTATTAAAAGGTAACATGTCAGTGGGAGTCTTCTATACTATGTGTAGTTTTAGGAGTCCCAGACCTGACCTTTCAGTATGAGTTGGGGCTAGACTGGTAAGGTCTTTAGGGATAGAAGGCGGTGAGTGGATTGATGAGACTGAAAACAAACAATGGCAAATGCTCAAATATCATGCAGATACTCAGTGGACCTGGATAAAAATAAAATGGGCTTGTTTGAGATTCTTTAAATATTAGCCCTATTGTAGTAGTAAGGTTAATTCTTTGCATTAATACCATTTTCACATCTTTTAGCTACATTTTATAGATCAGTTTTTTTAGGCTTGAGTTTTTCCAAGTTATTTCATATTCAGTTCTCGTAGCCTAATTCTGTTCATAACTTTCTGCTACATCTTTTTGTGAAGCCAAGGAATTATCTTCTTCTCAGTTGGATTAAGGAATTTCCCTTATAGAATGAGAATTCATGTTTTAGACTAGTGATACTTCAACTTTTGTTCTCCAGTCAAATTATCAATCAATAAACTTTTAAGTGCCTATTAGATGTAGGTGCTGTATCTCCAGCCTCTGAGGATATAGACTTAAATGAATCCCATTTAAGAAACACAACTCCTTTTTTCCTTCTAGTCTAAAGCAGTAATACTTGAAGATACCTTCAAAACTGCCATTAGTAATATTGAGTACTGTAGATGTTCTTGAGAACCTAGTATACTACTCTGATAAAGAAATTACAGGTATTAAAAAGCCACAGTGGTTTTTTAACCTGTATGTATATTTACATATAAATGTTTCATTCTATAGGATGTAAATTCTTTAAGGGGAAGGGATTATTTCACTTAAGACTATATTTTCAGAAACCAGAGAAACAGCATTGCACAGTGGGTCAGCTATTGATGGCTCCTTGTGTAGGACAGATGTGTTCATAAAATAGGAACTATGACTTGATAGCCATAGATATCAATAAAACTTAAGCCTAGAGTTATCATGTGATAGGTATCATAAATATTCCCTTTCCTCCAGAACCACTATCCAGTACAGAGAGATCTCGTTTGGATACCTTCCTTAGTCATCCTCTCCTTAGTTTTTCCTTTTTCCCACCTAATGTCTCACTCCACTTCTTATACCTCTTAATTTCACTTGTTCTAGCCCTCATTGCCTCTGGACGAGGCTCCTTTTGTCTTTTATACCTTTTTGTTGTGAACCAAAAATGTGCATTATTATAAGGCCCTTCTGGAAATAAGTAATTATTTTGTATTTCTAGTGGTAGCGTTGTTTAAATTAAATAATGAAAAATTCTAAACCAGTCAAGATGAGGTTGTTATAATGTATCTCTAGAATTAGTCATATACATACATTTTAATGAAAAATTTATTCCTTCAAAAAGTTTATGTGAGAGCAACCAGGAACTCCACAAAGGCCTTACTTAGATGCCTTATTGTGACAGAGAGTGGATTCTGGGCTTTTGAATGCTGTGCAGAGTGCAAATTATCTAAGGTTCTGTGGAAGTTGGGAAAGCTTTGAATATAGGCCCAATGATAACCTTTCTCCAAGGACCAACCTAGGTAATTATGCAAAGGTTTTTTTTCCCCACAGAAAAGATAAAATTACCAAATTGCCCACTGTCTATACAACTCTATTTTTTTCTGTAGTAAAAGTAGTAGTGTCAAAGGAAGGGGGACAGACAACTGAGAATTGTATAGTTTTAAAATTGTCTACAATCATTAATTTTTGCTACTCAGTGTGAAATTTTTGTCTCATTGAAGAATAGTGTTGATATACTATCGGAAGAACTGAATCACAGTGATTCTGGTTTTATTTTGACAAAGCCATAACATAAATAATTTACATCGTTTAAATGGAAGGATAGCTCGCAGGCTGTCCTGAGAGGTGAATGAAAGATTTGACAGAGTTTGGTTAGTCCTGTTCCTGAAGGCAATGAGAAATGTTACATCACTGTATGTTTGTTTGTCTTGCCCAGCATTTCTTGTGTGAGTAAGCAAACAGACCATCCAGAGGATAAATAGCAGCTTATATTCCCACATTGCTGCAACAGATGAATAAGTAGAGAGGGTCTAGGAAGAACTTAACAAATTCCTCTAAATTAAGCCATATTTACCGTGATTCCAGTGTAGAGGAAGGTGTTGTATTTGGATGTGGTGTGTATAAATTACAATTTAAAATAATTGGTTCCTGATGATGGAAGCCATTTCCAAACCAGCTGCCTACATAGGCTAATCATTAATAACATTTTTTAAAAAGTGATAAATATAAAAAGCATATATTCCACACAACTACAGCAGTTTGATTTCATTAAAAAAGATGTGGACTTTGCAGTATAGAAAATTATCAAAAGTAAAGATACTGACTATCACCAGCTTTTTTAAGTTTATATGATTATGTAAATGATACTGAAACAATATCATAAGCAGTTCTTTTTTTCTATGATGCATGTGTTATGTTAGTACAGAATATGATCTTCTTTTTAAAAGGAAGGTCGATTGCTAATAGACAACAGAACTGCTTAACATGTTTCTTTATCAAGGAAATATTAGAACTGGTAAAGCTAAAACAAACAGGTTTCCTAGGGAATTGAAGCCTCAGATAAGTGTTTTCTTTTCACTTTATTACTAACTATTTTGAATATGTTGTAATTATGCCAAATCGTTGTCACAGCAAGTTGGCCAGAGCATAGAAAGTCTCATCAAACAAACACCTGATCTTCTTGTCCAGTAGATAGTCAGAAATCAAAGGCAATTATCCAGAATTACAGAGGAGATTAAATAGTGGTATTACCTTATTAAACAATGCAAAGCTGGTTGAGGGTTAAACTGATCTGTACAGTCAATAAGCATTTATTAAGTACCTACTGTATGTGAGGCACTGTGTACAGAGCTTGGCGTGAGACTCAGTCAGCTAAGCCAGATCATTCTGAGAACGTTTGTAGATGAAACTAGGGGGATGATAAGAAATTAGCATGAAACTGAATAGATACGCTTTCATATCTATAACTATTCATTTTTATCAATGACCGTAATGGAATATATTTGGAATGTAATTATGTTAATAGCCAGTGTGTAGAGTATTTAGCCAGGTCTCCTTAATCCTGTAAATTACTGTTTTTTCTTTTTCTTTTTCCAACTAAAGTACAAAGGTTTGTATTTATACATTTTAAATTTCATCATTTTAATTTTAGCGCATCGTTGTAGTGTGATCTTTTGGATCTCATTGTTTTCATCTGTCTTGTTCTAATTTTGTCGTTTGTATTTTTGATGAAAATAGCATTAAAAGCTTTGTCAAAGCTATATGAGGCAGAAGGTAGATCCAAATGACATGACATAGTTCTTTCAGATTGATACCAGTGACTCAATAATCTTTTGGAACAGTTTAGCTAGCTACCAGTCTACTGTACTATTTTTATCCATTCCACATTTATCCATCTTATTCACAAGGAAATCATGTGAAATAATGTCAAATGCTTTGCTGCTCATTTATATGAAGATTGTAACATTTCCCTGTCTGATAACCCAGCAGAAAAAGAAATGAAATTCATTTGGTATGATTTGTTCTTGGAAATCAATATTAACTTCTAATTATCAGCACTTTATTTTGTAAATTTTCACATATCATCTATTACAAAATTTTTGACAGGCATTGAGGTCTTAACTCATTGGTTTGTAGTTTTCAGAATTCACTTAAGAATTGACAGTATTTATCCATTTCTAGACCTTAAGTACCTCTGTTTCCATAATACCAAAAAAGATTGCCCTAGATACTAATTTTTTTAAATCTGTAAATTCTCTGGAATGTAGTTTGTCTGTGTCAGGGAAATTGAATATATTCAAAATAACCAGGTAAGAAGGTAAAAAGAGAAAACACCTAAAGCTTTACTTTTAATATTGTTTCCCTCGATAGAGTAGAAAGAAGGGATAAATGTTAAGTAGTTCTGTTCTCTTTCCTGTTGTTGAACATATCCAGGGGTATAGCATTCTACCATCCTTTAAAAAAGGATCTTGTTTTATCCTTAACACCAAATAAAATGAGTATTTCCATATATAAAGTAGGACATAAAAAGGAAATTGAACATGAAACTGATATTTCTGTTGTGCACGATTTGCTTTTCTAAAAATATATTTTCAATCTGCAGCTTCCAAAGCTGTCCTGCTTGCTGTACTTCTTTCTGGTCTCTTTTCTATTTTTCTTTTACTTTATACCTTTCTCCTTTCACCCTCCTACCCTCCTCACCCCACTGAAAAGAAAAACAAAAACAATACCTTCATAATAAATATGCCTCATCAAGCAAAACAGATTTTCACATTGGCTTCTCATTCGGCATCTTGAGTCCATCAGCTTCTCTATCCATAGATGGGTAGCTTGATTCATCATCAGTCTTCTGAGGTCATAATTGGTCGTTGCATTGTTTAGAGTTCTCAAGTCTTTCAAATTCTTTTTCTGTATATTGTTAGTATGATTGTATAAATTGTTAAAAGTTCTGCTCATTTCACTGTGTATCAGGAAATAATATCTTCCCAGGTTTCTCTGAAACAATCCATTTCATCATTTTTTATGGTGTAATAATATTCCATTACATTCATTTATATCATGATTACTCTAGCCATTCTGCAATAGACTAGCACCTCCACAGTTTGCATTATTTACTGCAACAAAAAGAATTGTTGTAGATATTTTTATACATGTGGGTCTAACTAGTTTAAAGAGTACTCACTGTTTAGTGGGTTTGGGGGCATAGTTCTAAATCGCTTTCCAGAATGGCTGGATTAGTTCCTAATGTGATTAACAATCCATTAGCAAGCGTACTTCCCCAAAGCCCTTTCAACAATTGTCATTTTCCTTTTTTTGTCATCTTTACCAATACTATTGTTGTTTTCATTTTGTTTTGTGTTTTTTTGCTAGGCAATGGGGTTAAGTGACTTGCCCAGGGTCACACAGCTAATAAGTGTCACGTGTCTGAGGCTGGATTTGATCTCAGGTCCTCCTGACTCCAGGGCTGGTATCATTGTTTTCTTTAAGAATGACTGGGCACAGGCAACTTGTAGAATAGAACATCAGACCTGGAGTCAAGAAGACCTGAGTTCAGATCCAGCCTCAGACACTTCTATTTTTGTGACCCTGGGCAAAGTCATTTAACCTCTGTTTGCCTGAGGTTTCCTCAGGTTTCCCCCATAAAATGGGGGAAATAATAGCATCTACTTTGAAGGACTGTTGTCAGGATCAAATGAGATACTAGTTATAAAGCACTTGGCACAGTGTGTGGCACCTAGTAGACACTATAAATGCTTATTCCCTCCCCCCCTCTTTGTTTCCTTGCCCTATACATAGTATAAATGTTCTTGTCTTTTTTTTTTGTGCTAGTTTCTAGTGCTTCTTGACTCTACTATTCTTGATTGTTTACAATGATTACTTTCTCTGATTTTTACCTTTACCTAAATGTTGTTAATCACTTTTCTTCCCCATGCCTACAGAAACACAATGGCAGTATCAGATTCAGGGAGATACAGGTTTTATTTTTAGAAAGCATGAGAAAGAAAAAATGCATATGTACAATATATCTTAAAGTGATAGACTCTTTTGGTACTTTTTTCAGAGATTCGTTCTGGAATTAATTTTGAAAACTGAATGATCTGGTTTTACCAAAGTGAATTGGAAATCATTAATGTGAAATTGGAGGAGAGGTTAGGGAATAAAATGATCTGTAGTCATGATTATATTTGGACACTTTTTGCCATGCTATATTAATGCAACTATTAGCACCCAAACCAAACCTTTAACTTTTATTTAAATAATAAGCTTATGTATTATTTGCATGAAATTCAGATTTTGCAAAATCAGCCAGCAGATCAGCACAAAAACATTTAAGGATATAAAGCCAAAGCCCTAACAGGAACTATTAGGCCACCACTCCTTTCCCTAAAAAAATACTCTGGTCCCTATCAATCTCTTATTGCCAGAGGGAACCCCCTTTGCCTGGGATACCCTTCTTCTACTTACCTGTGTGACCTTGAACAAATCACTTCTTTCTGGGCCTCTATTTTCTTATTTGAGAAATGAGGGGATAAAATGAGATAACCTTTAAGTTCCTTCCAGCTCTCAATCCTATGATCCTAGAACTAGAAATTTCTCACAGAAAAAAAATGTCATAAATGCCAATGATAGCAGCTCCAACTTTGCGTGTGTGTGTGTGTGTGTGTGTGTGTGTGTGTGTGATGTGAGTCAGTAGTATGATAAAGTAATCAAAAAAGTCAAAACGTCATCTTAGACTGCATTGAAAGCCGCATAGCATTCAGGATTTGAGGATTAATAGTACTCCAGTGTTCTGTGCTGGTTAGGTCACATCTGTAATTCAGTTTGGACTCCACATTTGGAAAGGATATTGATGTGTTGGAGAATATCTACAGAGGAGTGGCCAGAATGGTGAAGGGCTTGGGGATCATGCCATTTGGGGCTATTTTGAAGCAACTGAGGATGCCTGAATCAAGAAGACTTGGGGAGAAATGACAACTCTCCTTTCAGATATTTGCAGGGCTGTCATGTAGACTGGGGATTGGACTTGTTCCACTTGACCTCATGAGGCAGTAGTAAGAAGTTGCCAAGAGACAGATTTACACTTGATGTTCAGAAGGGGAAATTGTAAAAATTAGAACTGTCCAGAATTGGAATGGGCTGCCTTGGGAGATAGTGGTTTCTCTTGAGTTTTCAAGCGAAATCTGAGTATGTGTAGGAGATTCAGGTGTGATTGTATTAGATGTTCTGAGATCCTTCCAAACTCTGAGGTTCTTTGATATTCATAGAAGATTTCTTGTTGGAGAAGAGGGACTTTAAAGCTCTTTCTGTTCTACTGAATTAATGTTTATCAATAACAGACATAGGGCTCTTAGAATCTCTGTATCCTTTAGTAGTGAGACTGAAGAAGTGCTCTGCTCTTAAAAATGACAAAGCCTATTCCCTTTTCATGATAGTCTTCTGGATTCTCTCTACCCTTCCTCATAATGTTTTTAAATGTAGAAAATAAAATGTATAGAGTTACAAAGGAAGCTGATTATATTGAAATGTAGTTACCAAAATATTTTTTTAAAAGCAAACTCATGGGGTAAAAAAAAAAGGCAAACTCATGGACCCCAGGGTAAGAATGTCTGGTCTAGACTCAAAAAGGTTTTATAGAGAATGTGGGTCTTTTTTTGTGGGCATGTAGGTCTTTTTTTTTTTTTTTTTTTTTTTTTTTTTAGTGAGAATAATTCAGATGATTTAATTCAGTGTTGCTTTTTGAATTTACTGCCTCCAGAATGAAACAAAATTCTGCATGTGTTTGGGTGGATCCAGTCACTCTTAATTTCTTTAATTTGAATCATTGTAGAAACTGAGCCATTCTTACATTATTTTCATTTTCTTTTTTGGTTTTATTTTTGAGAATATTAACATAAATGTGGTTTAATTTCCCCAGTAGTCTATCACCTCCTTGGTGACTGAAAAAAATCACATGTTTAAGAGTACTAATATTTTTTCATTTTTGTAAATGATCTTAAAATTGTGTTTATTAATATCTTCTTCCCATTTTTCTGCCACTCTACCGTATAATCTCTGTGAAAGCAAAAGTTGGACAGCACATAAAATGGACTATTTTTTTATATTTATTAATGTGGTGGTTTACTGGGGTCAAACTTTGGTGAACCTCGGTATACTTAGTCAGGCTAGTCCTTGGCAGATGCATTTTGTTACTGGAAGCTTTTCTAATTTAGTAGAACCTGCAGACCTGGATGCAGCTGATATATGCTGCAAGATCCTGCAGTCAGACTTCTGTCGTCTGATCAGTCCTCTGAAGGACAAGCACTGTTACCTTTATTTCATAAGTGAAGGAAACAATACTCAGCAGGGACACAGTGACTTTCCCAAAATGACACAGCTAGTTAGAGTTCAGCTAATTGGGTTCCAAATCTAATCCTCTTTCACCTCCACATTACCTTCTTATATAGTTATAGTAATACAATAGTCTAGCTATTACTGTTCATCACATAGAGTTTTGTTGGCTGGCCTTAAATTTAACCAATTTTACTATTGGTAACATTGTTCCTACAAGGCCAAGTCCCCTCAGGACAGAACTTGATCCAAAATTGGAGGTTATCCAAATAAAGCTTTTTACATGTTCCTTAGTCATGTATGTTACAGTTTCCAAGATTTGGGTTATCTTGCAATAATAAAAATTTGTATGTTGGTTTTTTTGTTGTTGTTGGCTTTTTTTTGTGTGTGTGTGTGTGTGTGTGAGGCAATTGAGGTTAAATGACTTGCCTAGAGTCACACATCTAGTAAGTGTTATGTGTCTGAGGCCAGATTTGAACTCAGGTCCTTCTGACTCCAGGGCCAGTGCTCTAGCTACCTAGTTACCCCCTGTATCAATAATTTCTTTATGTGATTTTAGTAATCTCCTTTGATCCTTATCTGTAGCAGTTTAAAAATTTATATCTTGAAAGTTGATTACTTTGGGTAGGTTTCTGTAAATAATTCTTTTTTTGTTTTTGTTTTTGTTTTGTTTTGTTTTGTTTTTTGGTGACGCAATTGGGGTTAAGTGACTTGCCCAGAGTCACACAGCTGGTGAGTGTTATGTGTCTGAGGCTAGATTTGAACTCAGGTCCTCCTGACTCCAGGGCTGGTGCTGTATCCACTGCATCACCTCGCTGCCTCCTAGATAATTTATTCCTTACTGAGTAAATGATGCTTCCTGACCTGAGATGATAAATCATTTAATGCTTTTTTATTTGCCCTGAGCTAAGCACTGAGGATACAAATGCTAGAAAGCAAAGACTCTGCCTGCTTTGGAGGAGCTTAACAATGTTAATCTCTGGAAGGGGTGGAGAGAACAACACAATAAGAGAGCTGAGAAGAATAGGAGAGTATGAAAGGGGTTGGAAATGATTACTAAGAAGTTGATGGAGACTTCCTTCTGGGTAAGATAAAGTGAACTATAATATCATTAATGATTATTGATTGGAAAATTTAAATAAAATGAGAAAGCTTTTATTTTAAGTGCTTACTGTGTACTAGGCGCTGGGTTAAGCACTGAGGATACAAATACAGAAAGCAAGATGGCCCCTGGTCCTGAGGAATTTACATTCTAAAAGGAGGAGACAACACATAAGGGACCTGTGGCCTGGGAGAAATGTTTTGTTAAGGGAAGTCTGAGGGGTTAAAAATGGAGCCATTGAGCAATTAATTGACACATCATCTACCCCTTTCTTCCAATGACAGTATTGATTTCATTACTATTCCCAGAGCATGAGGTAGAAAGCAGGAGTTGGAAGTGGCATTGTTAGCATGACATGAAGATGGCCTAGTATTAGTTTTGTGGTGGATCTGGGTTGGGCTATAAATGATGGAAGACTCTAATTACAGTCTTATCTTGGCTCTTGCTGCTGACTCCTCCCTCATAGGAGTTGTTTAAATGCTTTCTTTACTTCCCTTGCCCTCTAATTATGCTCTCATTCCCTCATCATAGCAGAAGACCTGGCACTCTACTTCACCCAAAGGGTTGAGGTTGTGCAACATGAACGCCTTTCAGTTCCCTCCCTTTGTTTCTCAAAATTTCTCAACTTCATATCCCATTTCTTTTCCTTTCCTTAGGTCACCAAAAGATCCTTTGATTCTCTGCTAAGATTAATTTTCCTACGTGCCTTCTTGATCTTTTCTTTTTCATCTCTTATGGACTTTGTTATAGCAATCCCTTCTTATGTATCTTCAATATTTTCCTCTCCACTGATTGCTTCTGAACTTCTTTGTTTCCTAATTCTTAAGGGTGGGGGGGAAAGGTGTGGAAATCTTCTTTGACTTTTTTATCCTATTCAGGTACTTACCTGTCTCTCTGCCCGTCACTGCTAAACTTATTGGGTGGTGTTGTTTAAATTAATATCCAACTTCTCTTCAGCCTCACTGTGCTACTGAAACTATTTTTCCATCTCTCATCAATGACTGAATCCAAAGGTCTTTATAAGATTCTCATTTTTCTTCACCTTTCTATAGACTTTAATGGTATTAACTCTCCTATGTGATAAAATATTTTGTTTCTATTTGACTTTATAGATAGCACTGTCCTTTGGTTGTTCTGCTACTGTAGTTGTTCCTTTTCTAGCCCCTCTGTTGGCTTCACATCTTCCTTACTCTTGAATATGGGTTTTTCTTAAGGGCTTGTCCTTGACCATCTTGGGTTTATAATCTCCCCTCACAATTTTATTTACCTTTATACAGATGACTCTCAAATACCCTATTTTTACTTCTTTCTGAGCTTTAGACACATGTTACCAAAAACATACAGGAAGTTGATCTAAATTTCTGATCAGCCCCTAAAATTCAAAATGCAGCACTTGGCATATCCTTTTACTTCAAATCTGTTGCTTGTCTATAGTATCACAATATATCACATCTCTTGTGTTCCACATTTTGAGATTATGTTCCTTTTCACATTCCATTATTTGTTAAATACAGGTATTGCTAACTCCACAATATCTCCCTTTTGAATTACCTTTTCTCTTCCCACTTCTAATACAGAATGAAAGAACTTATTTTCTCCATATGGACTCTTGAAACAGCTTCCTAGCTTTCACATTCTCTTTCCTTTTGCAAGCCATCCTTTTTATGGCTACCAGAACAATTTTTCTCACACATATATCTAGCCATTTCTCATTGAATAAAATTCAAAACCCTTCAAGTGGCACTCAATACCTTCCCAAGGGACACTCGAGACCTTTCATACTCTGATACTATTATATATTTCCACTGTTATCTTACTCAATCAACAAGTATTTACGTTAAACACCTACTAGGTGTCAAGATACTGTGTAGGCACTTTGGATACAAATACAAAAGTGAGACACAGTCTTCCCTGCCCTGAAAGAGCTTGTGTTCTACATTAGGGATGTACCATGTTTTTTTTACTGATAAGTATACTGTGTTTTGGAGGAGGGAGCAGTCACAACTGGGGCATTCAAGGAAGGTCCCTTCAAGGAGGTGGTACTTGAACTGAACTTCGAAAGAAGCCTGCGTTTAGAAGAGGCTGAGATGAGAGCATTCTAGGCAAAAGAGGCAAGAGATGGAATGTTGTGTGTAGGGAAGAGCAAATAGGACAGAAAGCGTTGAGAGGAAGTTGAATGTAATCATGACTAGAAATTCTGGAGGCAGTTTTTCAAGGCTTTTACATGTCAGGTACAGAGGAGTTATATCTTATCCTAAAGATAGTGGGAACTTAATAATGCTTCTTGAACAGGAGAGTGCCATGGTCAGATCTGTGCTTTACAATATCATTTTGGCAGCTGTATAGAGGATGGATTGGAGAGGAGAGAAACTAGATTAGAAGAGAGAGCTGTGAAGACACTATTCCACCAGGCTGGGCAAAGTCTGATGGTTAGAGAAGTCACAGATGTGGAAGGTGGAAGAGTGGTATATAAGAAACCTAGGTGACTGGAATAATGTTGAATCTTGATACAAATAGAGGAATGAGGTTAAGTAGAAAGATGGTTATGTTTTGTGAAGTTTGAGTAAAAATATGTGATGCTTTGTGAATCTTGGAATAGTATACTTCATGTACTGGTCTTCTTGTTCTTCTGTTCTCCTGTACTCTCCTTCTTCTGTGCCTCCTGTAGTAATTTGTTGATATCTTATCTTTTTACTAGACTGAAGGTAGGGGTTAGATCTCATCTAAATTTCCTGTCTCTCCAGTCACCTAAGATAGTTATTTTGTACCTAGTAAGTCAGAAAATGGAGAAATGAAAGCTTACCTTGCAGTAAACTTCTGAAGTATAATATAATAACTGATAGAATCATTACTCTGTAGCATTATGAAGTTTTACATATTAAGTATATTGTATTGAAGGGAGTAAGTAAATTATGCAGTCTTATTTAGATTTTTTTTGTATTAAAATTGCTAATACATGTTGGTATTAAAGAGGGAAAAATTTGAGTTACTTACGTATGACCCTTTCCTTTTCCAGTAATGCTGAATAAATGGGACATTAACCTTTAATAATTTAGTTGAAGATTTTTTTAGAGGGAGTGACCAAAAAATTACCAGTATGCTTTAAGGTTGAATAAATAAGATATCTTCTAATAAAGTCATAGATTTAAAATTCTGGAAGGAATTTTGGGTTCTATAGAGCCCAGCCCACTCCTTTAACAGATGAGTTTCCCTTTTATCTCCATTTATTTGAAGAGTGTAAATCTGTAGTGTGACTATATTTATTGTTAGAATTGACAATGTACTATAAAAGCACAGCATATTTGCTTTTTTATTTTTCCTTAGGTGCATTTAGTCTTTTTTCTTTTACCTTAGTTATGGGAGAATAAACTGATGCAGTCTAAAGCAGTGGATGGATTTCATTCAGAAGAACAATATTTGATACAAGTGCAGCAGCAACAGCAACAGCAGCAACAACAACAGCAACATCACCATCACCACCACCATCAGCAAGCACAACCCCAACAGACTGTACAACAGCAATCTCAAACGCAACAGGTCCTTATTCCTGCATCACAGCAAGGTTTGTATGAAGTTGGTTTCAGGCTTTTAGATGTCATCTTTATTTTTTCCTCTTGTAGAAGAAATCGAATCTGAAAGAGTTAAACCAATCATGGGTAAATGGTGCTTAGCGAAACTAGAAAATGGCATGAAATATTAATGTTGGTTTATGTCCCAGTTTCCTTCTTTTGGCTCAGTTATGTGCATATTCATTTACTCTTCCAGGATTAATCCAACATAGAAACTATTATCATAATGCCTTGCACTTAGTGGATACTTAAATATTTGTTGAATCAAGTTAATGCCTAGTGTTATTACAATAGGATCAAGATTTAGAGGTGGAAAGGACCTTATAGATAATTTATTATTATCCAAACATAATCTTGATTAGTCTAGCCCCCTTCATTTTATAGAGGAGGAAACTGAAGCTCAGAAGAGTTCATGTGACTTGATAAAGGTCATGTAGCCAGTATATAACAGAACTGGGATTCAAGCCTACATTTTCAGATTTGAAACTGTGACAGGTGAAATCTGAAATAACTGAGGATACAAAGGTTTGAGCTTCCGAACATAAATTTATTAAGCGAAAGTATGCCAATCGCATAACAAATCAGGACCAGGTTTCCTCAGTTTGACACTGGACCCCTGAATACAGGGGAAGATTTTTATGCATTAAAAGAAAATAATAGGATATAAACCAGAATGTGAGATTAGGTAATCTGATTTCTAGTTGGAAGAAAGATTAGGGACTTTCCAAGTTGGGAGGGAGAGAGTAAATAGGTACAACAACCAGAAATAAAAAATTTTTTAAAAAAGGTGTCCCCACACCTCCTGAGTATCTTTATTCAGTTAAAGGAATAAGGAAGCAGTAACTGATTGACAAGTGTGGAGCCAGTTTTCAGATGAGACCTATGGGTTGCTTGAAAAGTATAATTGTGAGAAAATTCCTTGCATCGATCTTCAGATCTGACCATTTTCTGGTCAGCATAAACTAAGTTAAGTTTTAAGTTAAGGTACTCTAAGCAACAGGTAGGAGTCCAGCATCCCATCTATGCAGGGCTAGGTTCAAATAATGCAGTGAAGTTTACTCACAATTCCCATAATTGAATAAAGTTTTCTCACAAGACAGAAATTGGACTAGACCCATAATTGAATAGAAAGGGAACGGAGCTAGCTCCAGGAATTGAGTTACAAGATGGAGTTAGTGTGGTTCACTCAATTCCCACAATGCCCACAAAACTCAGTGCTCGTTCCATTACACTGTGCTCTTACTTGCCTGTGTAAATAACGAATTATTATTTCACACTTGAAATACCCACATGCCTAAGCTAAGACAGAAATAACTTAAATTTTTCCTTGGACAGAGATTTGCTGTTCTTATTACTTTGGTAAGTCAGTTACCAATGATAAGTCAGTTAACCTCTGGCTTTCCTTTCCTCATTTGCAAAATGAGTAGGTTGGCCTACATGATTAATAAGTTACATTTTATAAGTTCAGCTATTTTCCAGTACTTGGTTTCCATAAGTTGGGCTGAACTTTAATAACAAGAAATATCCTAGTTAATTAACCTTATGCCCTCAATTTATGTTTTCAGTATTGGCAGCATTTCTTCTTAGTCTTTTTTTGTCAGTGGTGAGTTTTATTGTGCTAAACTGTCTCCACATATTTAACCACAGAAATTCTAAATATTGCTTCACATATTTGCAGATGTATTGCCTGTTACTTATTTTACCAGTTCAGATAGTAAAGCATGTGTTCATCTTAAGTCATTAAACCCCAAGGAATTTTATGTTAATGGAAAAAGTGTACAAATTTATAAACACCTGTGAAGCAATATGGTAACTGCATTTCAGAAGAGTGATGACTTTATCAGTTGTAGGTAACGAGTTAGATCACAGCACCTGTTTTTTTAGTCTGAGTCAGCTCTCCTGAATTGACTGTGATTGAAAAAAAATTTCACTTGGTGACATATCTTTTGGTGATGAATCTGACCTCAGTTGGCTAGCCTGGTCTTCAAGCAGCAGTTTAGCTTGGGTTATACTCTGCTGGCATAGGCTTACATCGGTGCCAAATAAGGCTCCAGAGTAGGACTTCAGCAGAGTATTTTAATGTAATAGGTAGGCTTAACAATCATTAGATATGGAGAAAATGAATTTATTCATTTGGAGAATTTTATTATCTTTAGTTTATTTAAGGGTAGAGGGGATTTCTTTTCCTAAAACTAGTATTTTCATTTGATAAGCTTTAAGATAATTTTCTCCTTTCTGGCTTGATGACTGTTCCTCCTATTGCCTAGAGCTCTGGCATTAGGATTTTATGTCATCATACATTAAAATTTGACTTTCTTCACTCAGAGGATATTTGGGATAAATGGATTTTCCTCCTATTCTCTGAAATTTGTGGAGTTGAACACTTTTTAAATATGCACTGCTACCACAAAATACTGGTTAGGAGTTAGTGGTAAATTTGAAGTTAGGTGATAAGCCAAATTATTAAGGTTTAAATGTCTTGATGGTTGACAAGGATATATTGCTAATGTTTAATGGCACTTAACTTTGGGCAATAATTTTTTTTTTTATAGGCTATTGGGGTTAATTGACTTGCCATGGGTCACACAGCTAGTAAATGTCAAGTGTTTGGTCTGAGGCCGGATTTGAACTCGGGTCCTGTTGACTTCAGGGCCGGTACTCTATCCACTGTGTCACCCAGCTGCCCCCAGCAATAAGTTTTTAGGGGCAACCAGGTGGCCCAGTGGATAGAGCAGAACCTGGAGAACCCGAGTTCAAATCCAGCTCAGATACTTGACACTTACTAGCTGTGTGACTCTGGGCAAGTCACTTAACCCTGTTACCTAGCAAAAAAACAAAACCAAAAATAAGTTTTTAAAGAAAAAAAATAAAAATCAGCATAACTTATCAAGACATGAAACAAGTCTTGAAAATAAGTGCAGTGTTCAATACTTGTAGACCTCCTGCCTCAGAGGGGAGGTGGGGGGTTGGGGTATCCTCTCACATTGCCTTTTTTGAGCCATACTTGTTGTTTATAATTTTGCAGCATTCACTTTTGAAGAGAGAGAGAGTGTGAGTGCCATCTACAATATTGTAGTCATTGTGTATATTGTTTTTTTGGCTTTTACTTCATTCTACTTCTATGTGTTCATCACATTCAGCATTTCTTAAAACACAGTAATAGTCCATTACATTCATGGATCGTGCTGTGTTTGGCCATTTCCAAATTTATGGGTATCAATTTTGTTTACGATTTTTTGGTATCACAAAAAGTGCTACTATAAATTTGGGGGTACGTGGGGAACTTTAAACAGTAATACCCTTGTTTCTAATATTCTCTTGCTGCTTATTCTGTTTTCAAGCCTAGCTAGAGCTTATTGTCACTGACTACTATTAGATGATGTGGTAAGGCTTGACTTTTCAGATCTGTTCTTAAATAATCTCTGTCAGTGGTTAGATCTTGAATTATAAAAGACCAAAAACCTATTTTTGTGTCTGTGAGGTATATGCATATAAGTTATAGAATCTCAAGAGTTTAGAAGGACCTCTGAGCTGAAGTCCCTAAGGCATGAATCTTACTACAAAATGTCCTTTACAAGTGCACCCCTAAGCATAGCTTGAAGACTTCCAGTGAGGAAGAGTTCATTCATTTATAAGGGGCAGTCTATTTAATATGTAGATATTTCTCAGTTGCTAAGAAATTTTTCTTTCTATCAAATCAACATCCGCTTCACTGTGGCTTTCACCCTTTAGTCCTGGTTCTGCTTTTTAGAACCGAACAGAATAAAACTAGTCTCTTTTGCTACTTGACAGTTAGAAAACACCTGTCGTGTTTTCTTCTTCAGGCTGAATATTTCTAATTCAGCTGTGGGACTCTAAGCCCGGTTCACTTTTGTATCCAGTCTAGCTTGTCAGTATATTTCTTAAGTTTTGGTACCTGGTACCTGGTACTGGAAAAGATACAATCTGAACAGGTCAGAATATACTGAGACTACTCCCTTCTGCTAAGAGCAGGTGAACATATACACATTTTATACATGTGTGTTTGTGTATTGCAATAGTGACCAAGCTTCCACCAGCCTTGAATATCTAGAATGCAGTTATTTGTTAGCTGAGAGGTATTGTAAGGCCTCAGAGGGAAATAGCTACATTTTATTCCATAAGAGCTATACATTTTTTATATTAGAGTTGGGAATTAGGCTTGTTGATAACATGAAGTGAGTGGACGTAAAATCAGAACTACATATGAGAATGGGCAAGGGATTGGGATTATTAGAAGATAAAAGACTGAGTAATGACAGCTAACAGGAGACTGTAAGAGTTGTAAGGCAAATAGTCCCTTTTATATAGCACATAGCCTTTGTAGATCATCACTGGATAACTGTATCATATAATAATAAATTTTTCTATTGATTGACTAATCAAGGAAAAGGTAAAAAAATTCTCAATGTATCCTGTGCTATGTAAGAATGTAGGGAATTGTGTACTGTGTTTTAGGCATTTTTTTAATCAAAAAGGATAAAAACTTCAATTGCCTCATCAGTGCTTATTAAACTGTGGGCCTAAACAGCCACTTGGGGCATAACACTTTATTCTCTGACAGTGTTACACTATATAAAATTAGTTATCAGATCTAAATTATTTTAAAATACTAATATTACTGGACTGTTACTGAACTCTCATATAATTTTCACATGAGAATCACTTTTGTTGCCTTTCAGATTTGTGCTTAGTAGGAAAAAATTGATGTTCTCCCAGCTGCTCTGCAATACTAATCCTACTTTTGTTTTCTTTGACCCCTAGTGCACGTTTTTTATTGATGTTCTTTAAACATATTTTTGAGTAGGTGGGAAAATTATTGGTTTTCATAGTATGTTGATAAAAAAAATTATGTATTTTTTTTTTAGTACTTTGCCATTTTAAAATAATGAAAGTTTTGTGGACACCTTTTAAGATTCCCAGCTCCCTTATGAAGTTATTAATTCCTTGCATATGAGTTCTTAAAGCATAATTGTTTTTGTTTTATGTTTTTAGCAGCACCACCTCAAGTTATTGTACCAGAGTCTAAGTTGTTACAACATATGAATCCGTCAAGTATGGTAAGATTCACAATTTACATTTTGATCAATTATACCTCAACCTCATTCTAAATAGGATATTTATAACATGGTGATATAAATTGATATTAGTAAGAGAAAACAAAATAAGAGATAACCATTACGGAATGGTTACAAATAGATTATTTTATTTTTTAGATTTAGCAGTGGAAAAAAATAATGTACGTGATTTGAGTTCTGAATTATATAATTCTCTTTGGCAGAACATAAAATCTGACTCTTCATGGGAGGCAATAACTATTTCCAAAATTTATTTTTTATGTGTGTGTCTGTTGGGACAAGTAATCTAATAATTAACCCTAAAGAAAGCATGGTGGGAATTCTTATGTCATCCAAAAGGGGTGTGTGTGTGTGTGTGTGTGTGTGTGTGTGTGTGTGTGTATGTGTGTGTCCGTGTCCGTCCCCGGGTCCATGTCAGGGTCCTCTGTCCTTAATTTAAATTTACGAATATGCACTAAATTTTAGCAAACCCGCAAATTATTTTTGCACCTAGTAACTACAGGTATGACTTTTTTTTTTCATATTTGGAAGTAGGTACTTTATTTGAATACTGCTTTCCAGCTAGCTTCACTAGCTGTCTTTGATACCGTCTCTCATTGTTTTCAGGCTACAACTTTTTAGAAAGTGGTAGTGTTTAAGTGAGATGAATGCTAAGAGGTTATTATAATTGTATGTGCATACATGCATGCATACATAAATACTCCATATATAGTACACTTTTGATTGTCTCATCTTCATCCCCGTTCAGATATGAGCTCCTTCAGAGTAAAGATTGTGTTTTTGCCTTTCTTTGTATCTCTCATGCTTAGGGTGTCTGTCACTGATAAGTACTTAATATTGGCTAATGCCTAAAGAGCTATTGCAAAGATTGTTAGACTTCTAATTTTTTTAATGTGCTGTTTCCTTCTTGAAATTCATGAGAAAAGGATTATTTCCTAATTTGTGATGTAGATCTCAATTACAATATTTCTTAATACTCATGACCTTTCCTTTAGTGTTTACAGTAAAATTAATTTAGGCACTCTTTTAAGTTATAAACACTTCTCTTATTCTTGTAAATACAAAGACCAACTACCCATTCTCCTTGTCCAGCGTACTGTTTTTGATAGCAACCAGGTTGTTTTGTTGCATTCATAGTGCTAACTGCTTGGAGTTTACCTCAAGATTGTGCTGCATCCATCTCTCCTCAGTCATTTGCTTTTCACAACCCACAGCTCAGTTGAATTTACCAAGACAATCTTTCTCAAATGTACATAATTTCCATTTTTAACGTTTTTGTCTGGCTTGGGGGTTTTTAATTTGTGTTTCATTAATCCCCTTTGGCAGTCTGTTGAAGTCTGCGGAACCTTTTTCAGAAATGCTTATGATTAAAAAAGAGACTGATTATATTGAAATAGAAATATTAAAATATTTTTTAAAAATTTGCTGACTCAGGGCAGCGAGGTGGCACAGTGGATAGAGTACCGGCCCTGAAGTCAGGAGAACCTGAGTTCAAATCTGGCCTAAGACCAAACACTTGACACTTACTAGCTGTGTAACCCTGGGCAAGTCACTTAACCCCAATTGCCTTTAAAAAAAAATTTTGCTGACTCAAGGTGAGCTAGACTTCCTGTTCTAGCTCCTTTGTCCTTTCTCCTTCCCTTTTTTTCCTCTCCCTTCTCATCCTTTCAGTTATAAGTATATGAACAGATGTGATACCTGTACTCAGGAAAAGAAAATCTAGATGTTTTGAAGTATATTTATCTTGATTAAGGATCTTCTGTCATGAGTTTAAATTCTTTGACAAAATCCAAAATTTTCTCGTGTCTCAACAGAGGTCTTTGTTATTCTCCTCAAAGTAAACTTGTTTTTCTTCCAGAAATAATCTTCAAGATAGATTTAACTTTGTCCATTTTTTCCCATTTTGGTTTCTTGTTTGAAACTGCTTTTTCTATTTGGTTCTGCATTTACAATTTGAGACCTGATTTATTTTTACCTCCTCCCCCCAGAGTGCTGCTGCCACTGCTGCTACCTTGGCACTGCCTGCTGGTGTTACTCCTGTTCAGCAGATAATAACTAATTCAGGTAATTCAGGTAATTCAGGTAATTCAAAATGATAGGTCTATTTGACATCTCAAAAATTATACTATCACCTAATCTTGATTGATGAATTTATGTTTTCATTTAATTAGGAGACTGCAAGTAATTGTGAGCTTTTAGTGCCCGTTATGCTTTCATTATAACACTTCATTTTTTTCTCAGTATAAACTCTGTTCATGGAAATAGCAGAGAAGAATGTATACAGTAGTATTGAGCACTAAGATCTGAATACTTAATTGGTTAGATCTGAATATGTTTTACCTTGTGTTATATATGTAAACCATATTTGTAAATATGTAAGCCATAGTTTACTGTGTTCAGTATTATTATTCCTGCTTAAATATTGTGAAAGAAAAAAAACTACTCTGTATTTATTTAATCAATGTCTGTCAGAGACAATTTATATAAATACATATATATATATATATATATAAAATTACATGTGTGTGTGTATATTTCTAAGCATTGGAAGCATCCCCTATAAATTCAAATTCTCCCTAATCCACGTTAAGGCCTTATTGCGTTTTGCCTGGCACACAGGCAAATTAAATGTTGGACCTGGAGTCGGGAAGACCTGAGTTCCAAGTCATTTAATTTCTGCCTTCTTCAGTTTACTCATCTGTAAAATGAGAATAATAATAGTATTTTTTCCCCCAGGGGTGTTGTGAGGAACAAATGAGATAACATTTGTAAAGTGCTATATAAATGCCAGCTCTGTTAGTATTATTATATATCATTATACACAATAAGCTCTTAATAAATACTTGTTGGCTGATTTTATAGTATTTAAGAAACAAAGACATGTTCTTTTACCAAGGTAAGGCAAAGTACAAAGTATAGGATAGAGTTTTTGATTTGGTGAAGCAGAATAATAATGTTTAATATTTAAAGGTATACCCTTGGAGATGATATCTTCTTCAAAACTAAGGTCATATCTAGGGTGTAAGAAAAGGATCGTATTCTTGGCCACATAGCTTTAAGGAATGAATGCTGTTAGTTTAGTATGCCATACAGGAGGCGGCAGCATAGAGTACACATCCTTGGTCAGAAAGACCTGGGTTCAAGTGCTAGCTTTCGTACGTACAGTATTGGCTATTTGAAGTCATTAACCTCTCATGCACCAGGCAGCTTGGTAAGACTGTAAGTTGCAGAACAGCTGTCAAATCTGCTCTAGTCAGAGGAGATTCAGAATTCCTGACTAAGGGAATCACCAGTCTGCTAAAATAAATATAACCGTGTATGTGTGCATGTGCGCATACACATGTACAATGCACAGGTCTATTTCTAAAGTTCTTGAAGTTTTCTCTTACAAGCATTTTCAGTAATCCTGTCACTTTGATCTTGCTTTATTTACTTTATTTAGGAAGAAGGACTCACTTAGATGTCAGCCTAACTGTTAGGCTACTAGGATTCTATTTTGAATGAAGCTGTGTTTCTACGCAGCCCTCTAGTAGTCTGAAAAACGTACATACTTCTAAAGTAATGCTAGTAGGATCATAGGATTTTAGAGTAGGGCTTCAAAAGTCTCTAGATCCCTTCTCAGGCTAATCTTTTCAAATGCATAAAATGAAGGTAAAGGTTTACAAAGAAAACCAGTTACACTGAAATGCAGTTATCAGATATGTATATAGATATAAAATTCACAGGCTCTAGGTTAAGAACCTCTGATTTGGACATCACCTAGTCCAGCTTTTTCACCTTTCAGATGAGGCAACTGAGGCTCAGAGGAGTTAAGTGATACATAGCAGAGGTAGGATTTTAAAATCCAGTTTCCACCTCACTCTAGATTCAGTCTCTTTACTCACTAGTAGAATAGACTCTGTATTTCAGTCAGTAGTTTGGATCCTGTAATCAAATCACACTTTTAATAAAGCCCTGTTGGAGGGCAGCAAAAAGATGAAAACAAAAGAAAGTGCTGTGTTTAAAACAGCACTTTGACAGGAATTTTAACAAAAGGAGAGAAGAGTATATTAAGTATAGATGATAGCACTAAATTCAGTTTTGGGGCATATTATCTGCTAACTAGCATATTCACTGAGAACTTTTCAGTGAAGCCTATTTGGTCTAACTTGTGATATGCTATAACAATCATTACTTAAAAGGTAACTTGAATAACTTCTTGTTGTTATTATAGGCCAGATTCTACAGGTAGTCAGGACTGCCAGTGGTGCCCAGTACATCCTTCAGCCACAGCAGTCGGTGGTTTTGCAGCAGCAGGTTATACCACAGATGCAACCTGGGGGAGTACAAGCTCCTGTTATACAACAGGTAAAAGAATCTTTAATAATAAGGATTACTATGCATGTATGTAGCACCTACAAGTGGTGTTAATTCTCACTAGCATTAGAATTTAAAGATTATCTCAGCCACTCTTCCTCATTTGGCATATAAAGACACTATGGCCTGTTCTGCTAGAGACCTTGCCTAAGTAAAACTAGGTGATTGTAGCAGAAATGGGACTAGCTTGGAAGGTATCCAGAAATCCTTTCCCATGGTCTGTGTAGTATGTCTCCATCAAAGATATTAAAAGGCATGGTGGGATCCTCAGTGGCAGAAAGGAAACTGAGAGCCTCATGGCTTCCTTTTTTTCTTCAGACTAAAGTTTTAGGCACTGTAGAAAAAGACTATTCTTCACAAAGAAAAAATGTCACAATGACATTGAAAATCTTCCTGTGTACTGAGACATATTGAAAGGTTTGAGATTCAGATTCAATTCAAATAAAGCTTAAATGTCATCTCTATTTAGGAGATCGTGCTAGGTGCTGTGCATATAAAAATGAAGAAGGTTGGAGGGAGAAGAAATTATATAAATACAGTACAATTTAAAGGAGATCAACTATGTGGAAAAGGTCAAGCGTGGGTCTGTGAGGTTGAAATGGAGGAAAAAATTCCTATTAATTGAGATGGTCTTGGAAAATTTCAGAGAAGGTAGTACCTGAGTTGGTCCTTAAACATAAAGAACAATTTCACACGATGAGAAAGTTAAGGGAGTCTGATACAGGTATGTGGGCAGATTCACGTAAGAATGAGAAGGCAAGCCAGAATTGGGAATAATCCAGTTTGAGTAGAGTTTGAGCTGAGCAGAAATATGCCAAGACCTCTATTAGGAAAAGAACTTGGTGATATAGAGGCCAGATGAACATTTTCAAATTGTTCTGTTCTTGTGGCTTAAAATACCCTTGCTTTCTCCTTGTTTTCTTCAAATTGTATGTCCTCATTACTTCTTGCCTAGATTATTGCAACAACCTCCTAATTGGTTTCCCTGCCTCAAGTCTCTCATCACTCCAGTCCAGCTTACTTTTACTGTTACCATTGCTTCCAAAGTAATTTTTCTCAGGCTCAGACTTCTGGCTCCCTTAATCAGCTGAATCCAGTGGCTTCCTATTGCCTCTAGGATAAAATATAAAACCCTTGGTTTGACTTTTAAAGCCATGCACAACATGGCTTCAGCCTATCATCCTATCTTCATTGGGCATTACTCCCCCTCTCATACTCTCTGATCCTTCCAGACTGGCCTTCTCTCTGTTCCTCACGTATAGCACGCCATCTCCTCTTTTCATGCACTGGCCATCCCCTATGTCTGTGATGCATGTAATTCCAGCAAGTAGCAAGCATGTTTTATCATTTCAAGGCTTTACTTTTTTCATCATATTTACAAAGCTTTATATGCTTGCATTACTTATTATAATCTGTCATGTTGCTTCTGTATTTTTCTGTTTGGTTTTGTAAAACAGGTTAAGACTTAAGTTTTTAGTTCCAAATTTTCTCCCCATCTCACCCTTCCCCCCACTCCTAGATGGCATGCATTCTGAATACACCTTAATGTGCCCTCTCTTCTATCATCCCCTCATTCTCTTATCCCCTTTTCTCTTCTATTTTCCGAAAACTACAAGTTTTTAGATCACATATTTTAAATGCGGAGAAAAATATACTAGGTGATAGAATTCTGAAAGATTTCTTGAATTTTGCTCAACAGCTGTCTGTTGAAGCTGGTATTTTTTCCAGTCTTACAGTGTAAGAATATCTTCTCTGTTGAATATGTGAATGAAATGTATATGAATATAGAATGTTGAATTGATTTGGGGAACGTTTATTTTGTTGTTTAAAGAACCCTCTTCCTTTAAGACATAACTCAAGCACCATCTTTTTCTTTTTAAATTTTATTTGTTTATTTGTTTTTAGTTTTCAACATTTACTTCTATCAGATTTTGGGTTCTGAATTTTCTCACTCCCTCCGCTTCCCCCTCCCCAACATGGTGTGCAATCTGATATAGGATATATATGTACAATCATATTAAACATATTTCCACATTAGTCATATTGTAAAGAAGAATTAGAACCAAAGGGGAAAAAAACCACGAAAAAGAAGAACAACAAAAAAAAAGAGCAAATAGTATGCTTCAATCTGCATTCAGACTCCATAATTCTTTCTCTGGATGTGGATAGCACTTTTTTTTCCATAAGTCTTTTGGAATTGTCTTAGATCCTTGTATTGCTGAGAAGAGTTAAGTCTGTCAAAGTTAGTCATCGAACAGTGTTGCTGTTACTGTGGACTATGTAAAATGTTCTCCTGATTCTGTTCATTTCACTCAGCATAAATTCATGTAAATCTTTACAGATTTTTCTGAGGTCCACCTCATCATTTCTTATGGAACAATTGTATTCCATTTCATTCATATACCATAACTTGTTCAGCTATTCCCCAACTGATTGGCATTCCCTCAATTTCCAATTCTTGTCCACTACAAAAAGAGCTGCTATAAATACTTTTGTACGTGTGGGTCCTTTTCCTGTTTGTATGATGTCTTTGGGATACAGACCTTAGTAGTGGTATTGCTGGGTCAAAGGGTGTGCATAGTTTTATAGCCCTTTAGGCATAGTTCCAAATTGTACTCCACAACGGTTGGATCTATTCACAACTCCATCGATTAATAAGCACCATCTTGTTTATGAAGTGTTTCCTGATCTCCCTCAACTGCTAGTGCCTTTCTCCCAAAATACATTGTATTTAATTGCTTACGATATACTATATTTATTTGCTTCAGATTTATGCTCTATAGGTACTTTTCATCTTAAGCTTATTGCAAGTACGAGTTTGTTTTATTCGTGTACTTTGATCTCCAATACTTGGAAGAGGGTAGAAGCTAGCTTACTTATTGTTCAGCTATTGAAGCCAGCCTAACCAAAGTGATCCTTAGGTAACCTTTAAATTTAAGCTCATGCCCTTGCCCCAGGAACTTCCTGTATTTTATGGCCTGAGGCCCAGATACTGTGGTGGGAAAGTCTGGATCTAGCAAATAATCTTGAGTACTCTTGTACACAGTTGCTTTTTCTTCTATATTATTTACGTGGATGAAGGTATAAAATGGCATGTTTTATCAAATTTGCAGGTTCATAAAGCTGGAAAGGATAGTTAAAATATTGACTGTGAATCATATCCAGAAAGATCTCAACAGCATAGGATGATGTGCCGAATTTAACATAATAGAAAATAAAGGATCATTGTAAAGTCTTTACCAGATTTGTATATATAATAGAGTGCCAGGAAGACTCATCTTCCTGAATTAAAATCTGGCCTCAGATACTTACTAGTGGTATGACCATGGGCAAGTCACTTAACTCTATTTGCCTTATCTGTAAAATGAGCTAGAGAAGGAAGTGGCAAATGATTCCAGTACCTCTGCCAAAAAAACCCAACTGGGATCATGAAGTGTTGGACGTCACTCAAAAATGACTGAACAGCAAGAATAAAGGACAGGAGAAACATGGTTTGAAAACATTTTCTGTGAGGGGAATACCGGGGATTTAGTGAACTACAATGTTAGTTTGTTAAACAATGTAATATGGAAGCTAGAAAAAGGAAACATGATGTTTAGCTGCATGAATAAATAAATAAATGCATAGTGTCCAAACAAGGGAGATTATTAAAGTCTCATGTCCTCTACCACAGTCTGTACATATCTGGAATACTATGTTCATTTTTAAGTACCACATTTTAGGAACCAAAAAGTAATTGGAAATCACAAAATCTACTCTCTTTCCCTGGCAAGATAGCTGCTTAGGGTCAGGCCCTCCCTCCATCTGAAGCCCTGAACAAGAACTAGGAATTGAATACAGAGTAGGGACTAAGCCCCATCCACTGCTGCAGTCTGTTGCTTTGGTCCATTTTTAGGGATCTTCCTGAATCCTTGAGGCTTGTGCAGTCACTCACCTAGAGGTCATTGGCTTTAGGCCTTGTCCCCTAAAGCAACTTAGACTGGAGTTTAAGCTAGTTCAAGCCTGTCTCCTGGGAATTGGCCGAGTTTTCTTGTTCAGTCCCCTACCACAAGGTCTAGGGTTTTAGATTTTGTCTCCTGGAGTGTCCAAACTCAAGTTAGCATTGATCTCAGGCCCTGTTTTCTAGAGCTGGTGTGTTATTTTATAGGAAGAAGGATCTCATTCGTATTTCTCTTTGGTTTTGGTAATTCTCTTTAATATGGCACTCTTCTTCATTAGGTGATATCATTTGTGCTCATGTGAATCACCAATATGGGTCTTAGTCATGTTTGACAAGTATTTGGAGTTTTCTCTATCTTGTTCTAAATACATGTCCTGGGTGGATAGCAGACCTCACTCTGTTGTTATGGGGATGGAGCTTGACAAATTTTGGGCAGAAGATAAATATTTAGGAGTTTAACTAAATAGTGGTGTTAGGTCAAAACTATGTAAATGGATAGATCTTGGAAGAAAAAAAAGTGGGAGAGGGAGAAAGCTGAGAACAGTCATGAAAAGTATCCATTTAGAACTAGGAAGAACAACCACTGAAGAAAATTGAGAACAATGTAATAGTTAAAATTGTTAAACTTGAGGTGATAAGACAATAGTAAAGTTGCTTAGGATAAAGGAGATAGTATATTTGTAAAAAAGTGAGTGAAGAAGGAGTAGAGAGGTAGACATTCAAGAGGAAAGAAAATGGGAATGATAGAGGGCACAAGCTCCTAGAGAAGATGGGAAAAGATTAAAAAATAAGTGCAGGTGGTCAGGTTTGCTTTTTCAAGAAAGAGGACAACATATCTAAAATATAACTCAATATTTTCCCTCCCCTCATTCTAGCTCCTCCTCCTCCTCCTATTTCTGTTGAATGGACCACCATTCTTTCAGTCACCTAGGAGTCATTTTCAACTCTTTGCTCTTACTAGCCCAGTCCATATCAAATTAATTGTCAAGACCTGTCAGTTCCATATTTTGTCCTCTTTTAGTCATACTGCAATCATTTTAGTATAGGCCCTCATTATCCCTACTACTGAAATAGCCTCTTCCTAAATCTCCCTGAATACAGTTTCTTCCCTTTCAATCCATCTTCCACATTCCTGGTAAATAGATATTCCTAAAGTTCAGGTTTGACCCTGTCACTCCCATGTTCAAAAAACCTCAGTGACTTCTCATTTTTATTTCCACATTTTCCCCAGACTTACCTCTTCAACTCGTCCATCTTCAGATGAAGTGTCCTCAGCCCCATCAGCTTGTAGTACCAAATAAACAATAAAATATAAATCCCTCTTTGGTATTTCTAGTATTTAAAGCCCTTGATAATCTTGCTCCAGTCTGTCTTTCCCACTTTATTTTTCCTCCTGCATTCTATCTAAGCTCCAGTAAAACTGGTCTGCTTACTGTTCTTTGTGTATAACTTTCCATTTCCTCCTTCCGTGCCTCGTGTTAGCTGTGTCCCTGTGCCTGGAGCGCTCTCCTTTCCTACCTTGTTCTGTTTTTCGTAATAATCTGTGACTCCTTTCAAAGTTCAGCTGAAGTTACACCTCCTTCAAGGGGCCTTACACTAGTTGTTAGTGTTTTCTTTGCCAAATCGCTGTGTATTTATTTTGTATCTGTGGAATTTATCTGTGAATATATTGTGTGATACGAAGGGAGGGCAATGAGAGAGTTTCTGATAGATGTTTTTAATCTTTCCTGTAAAGTAGACTCATTAATTCACTGAGATAAAAAAAATAGATCAGGCGAGGGGGCATATGGGAAAATACAGAGGAGGTTTGGTCTTGGGAACGTGAAGGAATGATTTAAAAGATTTCTGCATAGCTCTGAGGAACCAATTGAGATTAGCATAAGTTTGTTGTGGACCCAGTTATCTTGGATGAAATAAGTACAAATGAGACTTTAATATTCCATTTCTTTATGTGTCAGGTTTTGGCTCCTATCCCTGGAGGGATACCACCACCAACAGGTGTCATCATACAGCCTCAGCAGATCTTATTTACAGGAAACAAGACACAAGTCATACCTACCACAGTGGCAGCTCCCACTGCAGCACAAGCACAGATCACAGCAACTGGCCAGCAGCAACCACAGCAGCAGCCTACCCAACCACAAGCTCCTTTGGTGCTACAAGTAGATGGGGCTGGGGACACCTCATCTGAAGAAGATGAAGATGAAGAGGAAGATTATGATGATGAAGAAGAAGACGATAAAGAGAAAGATGGAGGAGAAGATGGACAAGTTGAAGAGGTAAGTCTGGGGAAAATGTGGAAATGAAAAAACTTGACTGATGATGATTTTATATTTTTCATATAAACTATAGTTTTCATTGGGAAGGTTGGTATTTTAAAATACTGATTACTTAGCAACTTGCAGAATAACATTATTGTTTTAAGTTCTTCATAGAGCTATAGGATTGAGATGGAACTTGGTAAAGTGAAAACATTTAATATATCCTGTTCTTTAAAGTTTAGGTTGCTATTCAACAAATTTGCACAGTGATTAAAGTGTATGGTGATAAAATTTATGGCAGTTAAATCGTAACACTTGTGTCTACAGGTGTAGTTAAAATACATCATTTCCAACTCTTGAACTCATAGAATAGGCCTAAATATGCAACTTTTGTGATAGAGCAGACAAGTGATAGTGCATTGTTTCACTAGGTTACTACAAATAGATAAAAACATTCAAAAATGAAAAGAAACCCTAGATAAACAAAATATCTTAGATGTGAAGAATTTTCCTAGTCTCCCGAATTGCTGCTTTTGGCAATTAAAATCAGAGGTGTATACTTTCAGAGAGCTTCAGTTTGCTGAGTATTAGTAGGGTTTAATGCTAGTAATATTGACTGATGATAAATTAATATAAATATCTTTTCTAGGAACCCCTGAATAGTGAGGATGACGTGAGTGATGAAGAAGGACAGGAACTGTTTGATACAGAGAATGTTGTTGTGTGCCAATATGATAAGGTAATGACCTTAACAAATTATGGGGGTGGTTTGTATTGAAATTTCTTATCTTGCCTTTTTCCTACTGCTAATACTCACCTATTTGATTTTTAAATGAATAAAAGTAAAAAGACCCATTAAATTGGTATTGCAGTAGTATAAGCAGATAGTAATGAAGGGTCTGTATGAGGTGAAGTGGCAGTTGGAATAAAACAGGGAAGAAATTTAGGGAAATTTAGTAGAAGTGGAATTTAAAGACGTAGTTAACTGGATAGAAGAGGAAAATGAGAGAAGGAAATGCTAAAAGATTACCATTAGGTAATGGGAGATTGAGAGTGGTTGCTATGGACCAAAAATGGGAGTATATTGAAGAAAAAAGAAGATTAGTTAGATTTTGTTGTTAATTTTTTCAGGTCCTACTAGACCTTCCAGGTGGAAATACGGTGGACATAGTTAAAAATACACGTCTGGATAATATGGGAGTTAATTTGCATACAAATAAAACCTTGAGAGTGGAGGAAATTTCCATAGTGGAGTGTGAGTGTAAAGGAAGAAGAAATTGTTGGAGTACATTAAGGGGTCAAGAAAAGATTAAAGAGCCAGCATCCAAAATAGGAAAAGCACTGGAATGGTAGAACAAAGGAATATTCTTTCCCTAAAGCTAATGGAGTAAAGAGAATATACAGGAAAGAGTTAACCGACTGAGCCAAATGCTGTTGAGAAATCAGCAAGTGTGAAGACTCGCAGAAGCCATTGGATATGACTTTTGAGACATTTAGTAACGTTTGCAAGTATGGTTTCAGAGTGATGAGGGCAGAAGATTTGAGAGAGTAATTTGGGGATTGAGGAACTAGAGACAGTCAGCATTTATTTAGTGCTCATGTCAGGTGTTAGGCACTGGGAAACAATGATGGGAAAAAGTGAATGACGCTTGGGTGTAGAGCGGTCAAAGGAAAGCTGCTTTAAGATTAGGGATAGCTTGGCTATGATTGTAGGCAGCTGAGGAAAAATTAGTAGGGAAAGAGAAATACAAAGATACAAAAAAAAAGACAACAACAGGAATAAAGTCCTGGAGGATGTAGAAGGGAATGGGATCCAGGGGAGCAGATGGGTGATTATTAGCCTGCTTGAGGGGTGTGACCAGCAAGGAAGTCCTGTGGCCTATGGGCAGGCAATTCACCTTGCCAGTCTTTGCCTGCTCATAAAGTGGAAACAATGCCTACAGTACCTTCCTCCTAGGTCTGTAGTGAGGCTCACATGAAATACTGCATGTAAAATACTTGACAGACTTCGAAGTGACATAGATGACAGCTCTGTGACCAGTAGGAAGGAGGAGATGATGGGTGAGGGAACTGAGGTGTAAGGACTATAGTAAAAGATTTGAAGAGGAGTACAAAAACAACTCTGGTCTTAGCTCTTCTTGGTTCAAAGCACATGTATTGTGCATTTCAGAAACAAAACAAACTTGAAGTTAACTGCACAATTGAAAATGTATTGTCAGCTTGTGGTGTAATAAAATACTGGATTTGAACTTAGAAGACATAGGTTTAAATTCTACTACTACCCATGACTTATACTTCCTGAGTCTCTTGCTTTCCTCACACCTGAAATCGGGGGGTTGGATCACTTTGGGTTCTAAATCTTTTTGACAGTCATACTATTATCTATTTCAGAAATATTACATGTATATCTTATCACTATTTGGGAAAGAGAAATAGGAAATAAATTGTTTTAAATTATGTTTTAAATTTTCATAGATACATGAACAGTTTTAAAATGTATTTACTTATTGTTATGTTTACTAGTATTAATATAATGCTAACTTACTATAGGATTTTAAAAAAGACCTTTTTGACTTCATTTGTAATTGATGTCCAACATTTGTTTTGTATAGGATATTAGTTATAGAATATAGTCTGCTCTATTATGGTCCTGTCCCTTTCTTTTCTTACCTTCTGTGTTATAGAAGTCAGTATACCCATACAACTGAAGAGGCATAGAAATTTTCTAGAGTAAATCTCTCACTTTACAAATGAAGAAACAGTTCTAGAAAGGTTGTCTTAACCTAGTCATATAGGTAGGTAATGATATCTAGGACTAGAATCCATGTGTCTTGATTCTAATTCCACTATATTTTTCAGCTGTTCAATGAATTAGACTACTGAGGTCAAAAGTCTCTAATGTTTAGGTGTATGGCAACCATTTCAGTATGTTTTGCTCTGCTTTAAGTTAATTAGGATACTTTCATAAGTGTCAGTTACTCGAATGTGTGTATGTATGTGTATGCCTCTCCTCTGTTTGGCCATTTCACTGATTTTTCCACAAGAGGGCACCCAAAAGAAGTAAATGAAAGATTCATAGACTAAAGTATTTAGTATCATTTATATTCCAGCAATGAATTAGACTACTGAGGTCAAAAGTCTCTAATATTAAGATATATGACAATAATCCCAGCATGTTTTGCTCTGCTTTAAGTTAATTAGGATGCTTTCACAAAATGTCAGTTACTATACCTGCAATTGTGTATGTATATAATACATACATGCATATATACCCACAGCTAGACTAGAAATTGACACAAGAAGACATAATAATAGAGAATATCTATTTGAAGGATTGTTATGTAGAAGAGAAATTAGATAGTCTGAAGTTAAAGGGCAGAATTCTAGGCCCAGTGAGTAGAAATGTCTAGGAGTTCGATTTCTTATAAGAACATTGATGTTTCAGAAAGGGAAAAGGAGCAACCCTTCATTGACTTTTTTTCCACAACCGTGCCATTTTGGAAGGGAATATTTTACAATGTTAATATAATTTGGACTTGGAGTCAGGGCAGAAGGGTTTTTAGGCTTAAAAAGGGTATCTAGTAAAATGAGTCAGTCAATTAAGGAGGTTGTAGTCATCAAAATAAAGTTGTTTTAAGTAGTGTGGTAGCAGCCATGGAAATGGAATAAATAAAGAACATATTGGAAGAAAAATGGACAGAACTTAGTGACTTTTTTGGTGACGTTTTTGAGGTGCAGAAGAAAGGTAAGTGATTTAGTAGAAAATCGCAGGATTTAGAATTGGGAGGGAGCTTAAAGATCACTTAGTTCAATTCCTGCATATACAGTTGAGAAGATGTTAGGTGACAGTGAGTAAAAATAGAACCAGATTTCAGCACTAGGTCATTTGGCTCAAATCTAGTCCTTTTTTTCTGTGGTGCCTCTATAGGAGGAGTTCAGTGGTCTGTGAACTATAACTATTTCAGCATAATTGGTTTTCTTTGTAGTATTCTGTATTTTCTGGTATACATTTAAGGAGAGTCCTTCACCAATCTTCATGAAACTGGTGAAATAATAGTAACACATGCAAAAAAGTTAAAAACACTTGCTTTATAAGAAGAGCACTAAACTTAAGAGTCTGAGGATCTGGCTGTGCTATTAATAGATTTGTGCCTGAGGGCTTATCATTTTACCTCTTTGAGCCTCTGTTTCCAATTTCTTTAAATGAAGATTATAGTGCCTCACGGGGTTGTTATGAAGAAATTGTGTTATAAACTTGAATTAGAAGTGACTTGTTTTTATTTATTATGACTCCTAGGTTAGGCATAGTGACAAGGAACTAAAGTAGCATAGATAACTTGAGATCTGTTTAATTTTTTAAATTTCTACTTCCTATTCCATCAAAATTTTTATAAAAAATAGTTCAAATTAATTGGTTTTAGGTTTGCTGCTTTTATTTTCCTCCTCTGCTGAAGTAGTCATAGAAGATGAAGACAAGTGCCCTCTTTCATTCTTTAACCCTAATTCTTGAGTTAATTTGAAGGTAGCTATAACTTGCAGGAATTTAATAAAATACATTTAAATGAGGCAGTTGAAGACCACCTAGTAGATAAAAACCTTATTCTATATTTAGGTGAGAAACAGATATATATGCACCCCTATTGTTTTGTGCAAGATCATTTGTGAGAAAGCATTTGCCAGGCTGAGATAATACAGTTGGTAGAAAGCTTAAGATTTCACCAATAAATTAAAAGCCTTATGAGCTATAAAATGAAGATCATTTTAGCGTAATTGACTTTTAAAAAGCCTATTGTTGCTTTTTGTTTTTATATCGCACTAACTTCTTTTAAACTACTGCCCCTAGTGGCTAATGTTCAGTAGATTTGTGCCTTGGGGCTAATCACTTGACCTCCCTGAGTTTCTGTTTCCATTTTTTTAAATAGGGATTATAATGCCTCATAGGATTGTTGTAAAGAAAGCATGTTGTAAACTTTAAAGTAATGAAATGTTGCTTGTATTTATTGTGGCTCCTAGGTTATGTATAGTGAGAAACAGATTTAACATAGATGGTAAAGATCTATTTGGTTTAATTTTTAAAATTTACACTCCATTAAAATTCTTATAGTAGTCAGAATGGTTTGATTTTAGATTTGCTTCTTTTATTTTCTGTTCTTATCCTCTGGTAACAATAATTATAGTCAGAACCATTTCACCCTCATTGAACCCTTATTTTAAAAAAATACAAAAGCATTAAGCAAAAACCAACTAGACACAGTGGCCATGTTTGACAGCGTATACTTAATTCCACATGCATAGCTCCTCCTCTTCTCTATAATCCCTGCCCCTCCCCCCAAAAAAAACACAGTGAAAAGGGGGGGGGAGGTATTTATTACCAGTTCTCTGGGGATCTAGGTTATTCATTACAATTAATCATGATTTACTTTTTTGGTGGGGCAATTGGGATTAAGTGGCTTGCCTAGGTCACAGCTAATAAGTGGCAAGTGTCTTGAGGCCAGATTTGGACTCAGGTTCTCCTGACTCCGAGGCTGGAGCTCTATCTACTGCAACACCTAGCTGCCCCTCTGTGATTTACTTTTTAAATGGAATATAGTGTCTTATTTCTTAATTTAAAAAAAAATTCTTTCTCATCATTTCTTTGTACCTTTATTTTCGTCTCACCTTTTTTGTTTGTTTGTTTAGATCCACAGAAGTAAAAACAAGTGGAAGTTTCACCTCAAAGATGGCATTATGAATCTTAATGGAAGAGATTATGTATTTTCCAAAGCCATTGGAGATGCTGAATGGTGAAGAATTGCCTTTTTTAAAAAAATAAAAAAAATTAAAAAAAAAAACCAAAAATATTCTTAAAGCTGGACTGGTTGAAAACTTAGGACATATACTTCAACCAAAATTTACTTCTGCATGTCAGAAAAGTATGGTAGAAGCAAAGCTACTGGAACAAAGATTGACCATGACACCGTAGACACTACTTCAGACTGGCAAGTCATGGAACTGTAGCACCTGGCATTGTTGGGAGCTGAATTTTTGTTAGGAACACCATAATTATCACTTCAACATACAGGTACCTACAGCCAGTAATTAGCATGTAAGGCTTTGTTGCCATCTTTCTCCCTCTAACTTGTTAAATCAGAAAATGTTTCTCGGAACAAATTGAAGGAACTCTTCCCTTTTGATAGAATGATCTGGAACTTCATGTGTGTGGTCATTATATTGATTAAATTTGTGTGGGGGCTTTTTACAAAAGGGAAAGAATTATGGTGTTGAACTAAAATTCTCTTGTATAAGGAAAAGATTTAAAATTCTATTTGATAGGTCTTAAGTAATTTTACTTGCCATTCTCCCTCAATGATATTCCTTCTATATCCCTACCCATTCCTTTTCTCAACATCTGTTTAATAGAGAAAAGAATATAATCAGTGATAATATTCATAGGATCATACACTTAGAGCTAGAAGGGACGTTAGAGGTCATCTTACCAGAACCTTATTTTATAGATGCTGGAATTTGAACCCAGGTCCTTTGCTGGATTTGGACTCACTCTTATTGTTATACCACATTGCTTCCCAATTAGATTACTTTTTGGAGACCACATCTTTATTTGACCTAAAACTTTATATGCGTACATATATATCCTCTTAAAATTAAGTTTTTAAAATCTGTTCAGTATAATTCAAAAACATTTCACAGGAATTGAGAGGAAATAATAGTGGTAAGTTTAATTTCCTTAGGGAGGGCCTGTCTCCCTTTCCTCATCCTTTTTCCCCTTTTAAAGCCAAATTGGCTCCTCAGGAATAGTTTTACTTCAAAGGGTACCATCTGATTGAAGTTGTATATACATGATGTGCAAATACATTGATTTATTCCTATAATTAGGCTGAAATTTGTCTTGGTGAACTTAATCTCCAAGCTTTTTAGATATCCAGTGCATTTATTGTAATTGAGGATGGGGACACTGATTTTATTAAACAACTTAGTTATTATAAAAAAGATTCTTGTGCTTATTGGGAAAGAATAGCAAAATTTGGTAAAAATCTAATTGTCAAAGTTAAGGTAACAAGTTTTTTTGACAAGTGACTTTTAGGTAAAACCTTTTTTGCTTAAGTGTTAATGTCCTTCTTGTTTACATGATGGCCCTACTTTTAAAACCAGGTGATGGGAAATGTAAACAACCACTCCAGTTTGTTCAGCAGGAAGGAAGGCAGTGGTATGTGGGGTTAGATTAGCAGTCACAATTCAGTGTCCCATCAGAGACTCAAAAACAGTGTAGCTGTAGCATTGTAATGTTACTGTGTCAGCTACGTAGGAGAGAATCAGTTAATATCATTAGCAAACTGAAAGGACGTTTTCTTCGTCTCTGTTCGTTTTGGATAATTAAAATTTTGTCATGGTTTTGGTTAACAAATTCCAAGTGTATTTAATCTCTTGTATATTTATTAACTGCTTTTCTTTTTCCTCTCCCATCTTAGTCTTCCTTTTACTTGCCTCTCAATATATTTGCAGCAGTAGCTTACATGAAAACCTTAAAATACATTGCAAGGAAGAATACTGTGATGAGCCATTATATGGGTTTTTTACACCACTTAGATCTCTAAAATTGTCTACTCACCAGAGAGCCTAATCAAATTACTGCCCCTCTTGTCCTTATATGTTGTAAACCTCTATAATTATAAAGTTGTTTTCCAGTCACATTAATAATAATTAAGTACTGTTTTGATGTAAAGATTTTAAGTATGATTTTTATTTTGATCTGTCTTAATTTAGGGTATAATCTAAGTCTTGTGTTTTTCTTATAAAAAAGTTTGTTTTTAATTACCACTATGCTAAAAGCACATGCAATTTTTTTTGGAGGTCATTTATATGCTGGGGTGGGGTGGGGGAACCAGATTAGTTGTACCCTAACTTTTTTTTTTAATTGTCATGTAGTAAAGCTGCCAAATAGGTTTGTTTACCCAAAAAAGAAATCTACCTGTAAAAGTTTAGCAAACAATTGAACAAATGAAACCTTTTAGCTACTTAGCAGTTTTTTTTTTTTGTTTTTTTTTTTATTACTGGAACCCACATTACAATATACTTATTCTCTTTTATGTCTTGAGTCCTCTGTGGTAGACAAATATCTTTTTTGTTTATATAACAGCATTATAAACTGGCCTGTCACTATACTGTATTTTGTGATATGAATAACTACTGCTTCCAAAGTAATTTTTGGATTATTTTGAAGCAGGTTAATAACCATTTGTATTTGCACCTGTGTCTTACATATTAATTATGACATGCTTGGCAAATGAGGGATTTTGTTTTAATTACCTGTGAAGTTTTTTTGAAAGCCAGTCAAACAAAATGACTTACCAAATTGTGCTCTTACATATTGCTACTTCAAGTGTTCCTTTTAAATCAAACTTTTCAATTTTATTTTGTAGCAATTTGCTGTAAGAATGTAGCTTGCTTACCTTTTATCGTACTTGAATTTTAATCATGGTTTTAAACATTGTAATTGAACAGACCATTTCATTAGGTTCCATAGAAATTGTCGTTGCTTTGAAGAGGACACGGAATTCCCACTTTGAGTTTTAAAATTAATATAACTTGTTTATTTGAAGTAGAAGAAATAGTTCAGTATTAATATTACAGAGACAAGAGATTTCAAAAGCGTTAAGTTTAGATTTGCACAGATGGTAACAGCACCTTTTAACTTGAAAAAATGGGGAAATATCTTTTACATTAATCATCAGCTCTAATGGACATTTGCATAGCAACTGGATAAAGTGTAGAAATTTGTGCCTTTCAGTATACAGATTCTTGGTTGGTGGTCATTTGAATAAGCCAGGCCACTTGAATTTCTGAGAGCACGTTTAATTTTTGCGGAGTTTCAAATGTATCTTTAAAAACTCTTAATGTGCAATTAATTTCTAAAATCAAATAAGTAAAATGTCTGCTATTGAGGGGAATAGACATATAAGGAACTTTATATTGGACTGTTATATTTTTAATGTTCAATTTTTGTTATTGCTAAGTAATTAAATTTCATCCTAATGTTACATCCATGTTGTCCCTTGCATTGAAGTCATAGGCCACATTAAACATAGTCCTCTAAGTAATATATCATGATTTCAAAAGTACATGGTGATTTTACAGTGTGTTTTTTGAGGAGCATAGTTCTAATATTCATTGTTCATAGAAAACAGAATGAAAACATGATGTATACGTGTTTTCCTTTGCTAGAGTGTAAAATGAAAAAACCAAGGTTTGGGCTTTTTTTTCTTTTTTTCCTTTTTTTTTTTTGGCCTTTTTTGGGAGTTGGAGGGGATGTAGATTCCCCTCTGTTGAAAGTATTTCATGAATACCCAATAGCAATAATGTCACCATAAACCACTTCCGTAGGGGAAATACTCATAATCCCAATGCAGGATAACAGACAAATAGATTCCCATAGGAGTTCCCTTTTTAAAAATTAGCAATTTCTTCCACTTGAAATAAATTCCTTTGTTTGCAGATTTCACACTGAAATTTTTTGTTATTGTTTAAAATTGTTGTGCAATGTTAATTGACCCTTTTTATTGGCATTTTAATTTTTTTGGCAGAAGCCCCTCATCACCTGCACCAATTTCAAATTAACCTGTTTCAGATTTCCAAATTCATTGGTTAAACATAAGATTCACACACACACACACACACACACACACACACAGAGTTTTGATTCTTATCCCGCTATTATGCTAGGGAAGTGATATTTAAATTTATGTTCCTTTTTACGTAAGGTTGTTTTCATTTACTTTTCAGTCAATTACTGTGGCTTTTAAAAAATTATTTTGGCTTATGCCTATTATGAAGAACAAAAGGAACTTTTTATGGGAGGAACTATTTTGGGTTATTTACACCTGTATCAAGGTACCCATGGACTACAATATTTTTTTGGTGGGGGGAGGGGCTAATACCCTTTTTTTTTGCTGTTCTGAGCTACAATTGTCAACTGCTGTTGTACATACTATTATGTGTACGGGGTAAATATATTTATTATGTTTGTAAAAGTCATTCTGTACAATTACAGATCAAGGTTGCTCTTCTGTGATATACAGGATATTATGTTTCAAAGGCCATGCTTGGAATACAATTAGAGAACTTAGTATTTTGATGTACTAAGACCTATTTTAAGTTTAATATTTTGCCTTTGCAAAAACTTTAATTAAAGATGTTATTTAAAAAAACTAGTTTTTTTATTTTACTTGTTTAATAATAAATTTTATTTTGACACAAAGGTTACTACATGAAGTTACATCCTTTGGTAATTAGGCAAATACTTCAAATATGGTAATCGCAGTGAACCAATCCATGATGGGAAAATATAAAACCTGATGTAATTAGTAAGAGAGAACATCAACCTGAATAGGTAAGAAGTCCAAATTTATAAACATTGAATAATTAAGTGTCTTCAAGTACATATTGAGCTTTAAAAATGGAACCATATTTAATGAATAGGGCATAGAATCAAGATGTAGAACTGAAAGAGGCACCTAGGAAGGAATCTAGTGCATTCCTCTTTTTTTATAGATGGATAAGTTGAGGTCCGAAGAGGGAAAATGACCTTGCCCAATGTTTCACAGACATAGACATTGGCAGAACTGGGATTTGAAACAAGGTAGGGATTTTAAAAAAAAATGTTGATATCTTTTTATCCCTATATTTCACACTGTATCCTTTCCTTACTCCCTTCCAATAAGCCATTCCTTAAATTAAAAAAAAGGAAGGAAAAAATGTTCTTCAGACCCAACCAGTCTATCAAATAAGAATGGTGTTATGATACGTGCTGTTCTGCCACAATGTACCCCAGTTTCTGCAAAGGAGCATGGGGGTTGGGGGAGTGAGAGGCTTCTGGGAGAGAAGTATGAGAGCATCTTCTCATATCTCTGGTTATTTTGCAGCATTCAATTTCAATTTTGTTCTTTTCATTTACATTGCTGTAGTCACTGAGCATTTTATTGTCCTTTCTCTTCCTTACTCCAAATGTTGTATTGGAATGCATTGTACCATTTTAAAGTACATTTTTTTTTTTTTGGCTAGGCAATGGGGTTAAGTGACTTGCCCAGGGTCACACAGTAAGTGTTGTATGCCTGAGACCAGATTTGAACTCAGGTCCTCCTGACTGCAGGGCCAGTACTCTATCCACTGTGCCACCTAGCTGCCCCCTTGAAGTGCTTAAGCATTTGTATTTAAGAGAAAATTTGTTTTCTTAAAACTTTACTCTTTTAAGTTTGTTTATCCAGTCTTTTATAGGTAACATCATCAATTCCAACTTGGTCTAAATACATTTTTATTGTATGACATTATGTTTATGTTAAATGACAATTTTTTTGATCATTTTATAAATATATTAAATACAGATCAAAAACTGGGGTTTTTACCATGAAAGTTTTTGTTACTTGGACCAGTATTATTACTTTCTCCTATCCTGGTATTCAGCCAAGTTTTGTCTTTCTTTAACATCCTCAGATATTGGTCCAAAATTCTGGATAATTCATTTCTCCAAATAGTTATAATCACATAATACTTAAACACTTCTCCTTTCCCTACCCTGCAAAAAATAACTGTTTTGCACAGAAAAACTGTTTAAAAAGCTAATGAAATCACTTACATTAACTGTCTGTGGGTTAGCCATGCCTCTTGCTTTTATAATAAAAATTGTTGGGCATGGTAAATCACTGGCATAGGTAAATTAGTCTCAGAAGTAATGTAGTAAGATTGAGGAGCAAGAAAAGCTTTTTGCAGAAAGTGGGTCTTTACCTGAGACTTTGAGGAAGGTGGAAGGTGGAGATGAGGGGAGATTTCCAAGCACTCAGGAGAGTCATTGAAAATTCCTGGGGTTAGGAGTGTTGTTCAAGGAATAGCAAGGAGGTAAGTGTCTTTGGATCACAGTACATGAAAGAGTAAAGTGTAAGAAGACTGGAAAGGAAGGGTCAGGTAATAAAGGGCTTTAAAAAGTGAACCAGATTTTATATTTGATCCTGGAGGTAACAGCAAATCACTGTAATTTAGTTAAGGTGGGGGGGAGGAACGTGATCAGATAGATGACTTTAGGAAGATCAATATAATAATTAAGTGAAAGATTAACTGGATTGAGGAGACAGGGAGACCAACTAGCAGACTAATGCAGTAGTTAAGACTTGAGGAAATGGGGGCCTCCTCTTAAGGTGGTGGCAGTGTTAGAGGAGGGAGTGAGATGTATATGAGATGTTCTGAAAGTTGAAACTATAGGACTTGGGAAGTAATTGCATACGGGGAAGGGGTGAGAGGGAAGAGTTGAGGATGATGCCTAAGTTGCAAGGCTGAGTAATGAAAGCTGGGGGTATCTTTGAAACTAATAGGATAGTTAGGAAGATGGGGGAATGTTTGGAGCGGGAGAGGTATTGAGTGTTGGACATAATGAGTTTAAGATGTCTTATGAGATATTCAGTTCAAATTGGAGATGCAAAACTGGAATTAAGAGAAGTTAGGGCTGTATAAATTTATCTGAGAATCATCTTCATAGAGATGATAGTTGAAGCCACGGAAGCTGATAAGCTCACCATGTGAAATAGTTGTAGAGGGAGAAACTGTCCTAGGCCAAAGCCTCGGGGAACAACTATGGTTAATGGATATAACCTGGGAAAAAAATTCAGCAAAGGCTACTGAGGAATAGTCAGGAGTAGGAACAGGAGTAACCAATGTCATGAAAACCTAGAGAGAAGAGGGTAATTGGCAGTATCAGAGGCTGCAGAGAGGTCAAGGGGGCTGAGAATTGAGAAAGGGTCCTTAGGTTTGACAATTAAGAGATCATTAGTAACTTTAGAGAGAGCAGTATCAGTTTAACAATGAGGTCAGGAGCCAGACTGAAGAGTTAAGAGAATGAGAAAAAAGTAAGTGGAAGCACTGATTTTAGGGTTTATTTAGGATAACCTCAAGGGTTATCATGAAAGAAGAGGTACAATACCATTGTTAGTAGGAATAAATGGGTCAAGTGAGGATAAGGGAGACACGGACATGTTTCATAAGCAGCAGGGAAGTATCCTGCAGACGAGAAATTGAGGTGAGAGAATGAGGTTAATGAAGGGTACAGTCTGCTGGATAGGATGGCCATTGTGCAGGTAGAGGGTTTTTGCTTTTATACTGAGAAGGGTCACATTTTCATGTGAGGGGGGGTGAAGACAGAGGTAGTAGAAGGCATCAGAGTGATGTGAGATAAGTAGAACAAGCCCATGGTAAATGGTCTTGGGTTTTTTGTTTGTTTTTTTTTTTTTTTTTTTCAGTAAATATGAGGCAAGTTTCTCAGGTGCAAAGGTGAGGGGAGAGAACCATGGAGGTTTAAGAAAAGATGAAACGTTTTGGAAATAACATTGATGAGTGGGATAGTGAATTCAGTAAATAGAGAGGTGCCACATTGAGGGTCCATTTGAGATTATGTAACATAAATTTGTGGTGGACCCGATCAGCATCAGCAAGTTTCATTATTTTTTCCAATTTTCAGCAACATGTGAGTAGGAACAAATGTAGTAGATTGTGGGAACAATCCAAGGTTGAGGCTTGGCAAGGCAATATAGGTAGGTGATAGGATATGGGGGCAAGGTATTCTAGAGAAGGATACGGTATAGAGTCGAACTGATTGACCAAAAGGTCTAAATGGGGAAGTATAGAATTGATGGCCTGGGAAAGAACTGATGGGTATAAAAATTAGAGGTCACCATGAGGACAAAGAACAGAGGATGTACAACGCAGAGGAAGAGTGGAATGAAAAGTTATAATCAGAAGAAGGAATTTAAATACTTCGTGTATAATCTTGTACAGTGTTAGATACTAGGGATTCCAAGACAAGAATTAAAGTTCCTGCCTGACACAGGAATTGTCACGGGGCTGCGCCCTGCCTATCGGAGTCCTGGCTTCCAAGCAGGAAGTTGAGGGTCACAGTCTGTTGTGTGAAAGCAAGGAAGTCTTAACTGACCTCTCCTCTGTGGACACGCAGCAACCATGGCTGGTTCGGCTCTCCTCTGAATGGCTAAGCGTTCCCGTGCACATCCTATTCGTGACCCTGACACGAGGCTTGCATGCTATGAGGGGATCTACTGACTGGCTGTAGGGCTCTGATCATGCAATCCCAAGGTGCCTTGAGGGCTATAAAGGTCACACCCAGCTTACAATAAACAGGAGCTCCTGCCATCTTGTCTCCTGCCTCATCCATGCGTCTCCGGGTTACTGAGCACTGAGCTGGTCTCATGCTCTCCACTGCAGCGGCCACGACAACTGGTGCCCAACGTGGGGCAGATCGATGACAGGCCTGACAGCCCACTGGCGGAGTCTAAACTCCATGAATAGCGCGTCAGCAAGCTTCGAGCTTTCAGCTCGACGGAATCGGGTCTCCGAGACGTTTCCTGTCCTTGGGGGCGAAGAAGGTAAAGGTTTCGCTTTACACAATGGGGCAAAATATAGGGCTTCTCCTTCCCACAGATGAGGAGAATTACGCCAGAGCTTTATATAAGGTAGTGAAGAATGAGGGAATAACGATACACCTAAAAGATCTTAGAAAATTTGTGAGGTTGGCTTTTCAGGTATCCCCCTGGCTCCTGGAACAGGGTTGCTTTGAGCCAGGGAGATGGAAGGCGTTTGGGGAGCAGCTGTCCTCGTATGATGGTACTTGCCCTGGAAAAGTTAGGCTTTTAGACTATACCATCTACAGTCTTGTAAAACAGGTTCTGACGAATCAAAAGCAAAGAGAAGTCTGGTGCTTTCCAGTTTGTACTCAGGTTCCTCCCTCCCTTCCCCCTCTGCGAGTAGACCCTGCTGTCTTAAACTAAGAGAAGATCTCACAGACTTCCCTCTCCGGCCATCCCCAGGACACTATTCAACCTTGTATCCCAACTTGGGGGAGCTGGAGGACGCTTTAAGAAACTTGGTAGCGACCCCTCCCGAGAATCGGGGATTGCGGGAGCAGGATAGTAAGGAATTTCCACCGACAAGAGCAGAAATTCCTGCACAGGATGTTACAGGAAAGCCTCCTGCAAAATAATTTCTTGCTGCGCCACAGACTTTGGGAAGTGGGTGTGGCCACCTTGGCCTGCACACAACAAAGTCCAGAGGTGAAGAATCACCATTACAAAAGGGCATTAGAGAAGCAAAAGAAAAGGGTGAGGATGTTAGTGAATTGGATATTGGCCTCTATCCGGTCATTGAAGAACCTGATCCCTTTAATTCAGGGCTGGTACGGAGGAGGCATGAAAGTATTCCTTTTAAAACCTTGCTGCAATTAAAACAAGCAGTTGCCCAATATGGACCTACTTCAACTTTTGTAATGTATCAATTAGAGGTTATATCTAACTCTATTTTGTGTCCAAATGATTGGAAGGCAATAGCCCGTGCAGTTCTGATGCCCGGAGCTGCTGTCTTTTGGATGGCTGAATTTGTAGATCAGTGCCGTATGGTTTCATACCAATTGGCACCTGGACCCCAAGGAAAAGCCCTCTTCGAACAGATGAGTGGCACAGGATTTTGCTACCACTGCCCAACAGCTAGGATATGCTGAGGAGGGCTATCATAGAATTGCAGTACAAGCTAGAAAAGCTTGGTCTAGGATACCAGAAAAGGGGCAGGCAAAGGAGTCTATGACCGCTGCCCGGCAGAAACCTACTGAGACTTTTGTTGATTTTGTGGCTAGAATTCAGGAACTAGTCGCACAAACAATGGGAGAAGTAGAAGGGACTGAAATAGTCATAAAATCACTACTTAGAGAAAACTGCAATGAAGACTGTAAGAAAGCCATGCTAGGTTTGCCTAGGGACGCTACCTTACAGAAAATGATAAGGGGATGTGAAAAGGTAGAGACTCAGTGTTTTCACTCTGAGTTGATGAATCAATTTTTAGCAGAGCATAAGTCAGGGGAAAAAACAGGGAAAACATGCTATCAATGTGGGAGAAAAGGGCACTTTAAGAAAGACTGCAAATCAAACAGAAGGTGCCCTGCCACACCCTGTCCAAAATGCAAGAATCTAGGGCACTGGGCCTCTGAATGCAGGTCGGGAAACGGGCGCAGGGGCTCTGCAGGAGCACCGAACACTCGTCCCATGGGAATGACAGTACAGGAATCAAACCCTCTCACAAACGAATGGGGAAAGAAATACATGACTCTAGCTGCCCAAGAAAAACAATTCGAGTATTGAAACTGAGAAGCTTAGATAATTTTAGACTGCCACCCCATGCTGTCTGTAATGTCCCACTCATGGACCAACAGGAATTGGGGCCAGAATTTTCCTTAATTACCATATCACCCCCAGATCAGCACTACTCACATGCAGTTCCAGTTATTCAAATGTATAAGGGTTCCCTCTCTCACCTCACCATGATTAACACTAACAATGATGATACCTATATTGAAAGGGGACAGTGCGTGGCTCAAGCCATCGCCATTACTGCAGAATTCCACATAGAAGATGCTACCATAATAAAAGGCCCACAGACAGGCTGGAGGTCAGGAGCATTTTTTACACAAGCTGTCTCTATGGACCGTCCCCTATGTACTATAAGTGTAGAAAAACAGAAATTTACAGGGTTAATTGATACTGGGGCTGATAAATCAGTATTCCTTGCAGACCAGTGGCCACGTTGGTGGCCTAAGGAATTGACTTATACCTTTCTACGAGGTATAGGAGGCAATCAAGAAACAGAAATCTCTACACGTCTCCTCACATGGGAAAAGGACAATAAAAGTGGCAAGTTCCGTCCATATATCACAGCAGGATTACCTCTTATTTTATGGGGATGTGATGTTCTTACAGACATGGGTGTTACAATCGGCACAGATTTTTCATAGGGGCCACTGATGTTTCATTAACAGCACATAAATTAGTTTGGCTTACAAGAGAGCTAGTGTGGGTCGATCAGTGGCCCCTGACACGAGAAACTCACTGCCTTACATTCTTTAGTACAAGAGCAATTACAGCAGGGACATATAGAGGAAAGCTCTAGTCCATGGAATTCTGCTGTATTTGTCATTAAGAAAAAATCAGGAAAATGGAGAATGTTAATAGATTTAAGGGAAGTAAATAAAAGAATGGAGAACATGGGTCCTTTGCAAACAGGACTACCCTCACCTAATATAATCCCTAGACATCAACCCTTGTGGATCCTTGATATTCAGGATTGTTTTTACTCCATTCCCTTGCACCCTGATGACTGCAAGTATTTTGCATTTTCTATACCTACACCAAATCACTGTGCTCCTGCTCGGAGATATCAATTGAAAGTTTTACCACAAGGAATGAAAAATAGTCCTACTATTTGCCAAAGATATATAGCAGACCTACTAGAGCCTTTAAGAATCAAATATAAAGGAGCCTATTTAGTGCACTATATGGATGATATTCTTTGTAGTCATGCCAATTTAGAAGTCCTTGAGCAGATACTCCAAGAAACAGTATTTATTTTGACAAACAAAGGGCTTCAGATAGCACCAGAGAAAGTGCAAAAACAACCTCCCTTTCAATATCTGGGATTTCAGCTTGACTTGGAGGAAGTCTCTTTACAACCTCCTGAGCTTAGACAAGACAAGGTACAAACTTTAAATGATTTCCAAAGATTGATAGGAGATATTCAATGGATACGACCAAAGATAGGCATTACTAATGAGGAGATGCAACCCTTATATTCTATCTTAAAAGGGGATCCTCACTTAAATTCTCCTAGAAAATGGACCCCTGAGGCTGAACAAAGCTTAAAACAAATCATTAGGAAGTTAGGAAATCACAGCCATCGGGTATCTCCACAGAAGGAGATCGAAGCCACATTGATAATGGCTCAGCAACATCCACACATTATACTTCACCAAGAAGAAAACATTATAAAATGGTTATACAGTAAAACCAGTAATAAAAGAGTTTTAACTAGTTATCTAGAAGAAGCCTCTATGTTGGCACTAAAAAGGCACTTCTTTGCATTTTACATCTTAGTAGACAGGTACTTTGTGGGTCCCTGTTACAAAAGAAAGACTTGAGACCCTTTTATATTGTGATGACAATTGGACTGTGTTATTGAATCTAGGTAATATTCAAGCAGGACGAAAACACACCTTTGCTAAATGGTTTAATAACTGGCAATGGATATTCCCCAAGATTGTCAGGGATACACCTGTTGATGGCTATAATATCTATACTGATGCTACTAAAGAAGAGAAAGCTGCTATATATTGTCCTGACTTAGACATTCATACAGTTATACAGACTCCATACACTTCCACTCAAAAGAATAAGCTATATGCTCTTCTACATGCTTGCAGAATACCTCAACCTATTAACATTATTACAGACAGTCATTATGCTGCTGGTGTGCTCTCTCACATCGAAACAGCATATATTAAACCTGAAGCTTCACCAATAACAGAATTGTTTTATGACCTTCAATCATGCATCAGATCAAGACAACATCCTCTGTATGTAATGCATGTAAGATCCCATACAGATGGTTTAGGTCCCATATTTTCAGGGAATAATATTGTGGATTCTATGCTTATAGGCAATTGTCAAGAAGCACAAGAAGGACGTGGTAAGTATCATATGTCAGCCAGGTCTCTACGTCGCCTTTATGGCATAACCAGAGAACAAGCCAGAGCTATAGTGAAAAGGTGCACTCAATGTGTCCCTTTCAATTCACCATCACTTTGCTCTGATATCAATCCTAGAGGACTTTTTCCTAATTCTCTATGGCAAATGGATGTTACCCATATCCCACCATTGGGGAAACATAAATTCCTCCATGTTACTGTGGATACATTTTCTGGATTTTGTATAGCTACTCCTCAAATAGGAGAAACTGTTAGACATGTGCTTTTGCTATAATTGGCCCACCATGTGTGATAAAAACTGATAATGGGCCCGCTTATACTGCCAAACAATTATAAGCCTTTTTTCTAAAGTTTGGCATACAGCATATATGTGGTATCCCTTATAACCCAACTGGTCAAGCCATTGTTGAACGAATGAACCAAACCATCAAAACTTTCTTTCAAAAACAAAAAGGAGGAGCTTCTGCCATCTTGCTGTCTCCCGCCTCATCCATGCATCTCCGGGTTACTGAGCACTGAGCTGGTCTCATGCTCTCCACTGCAGCGGCCGTGACGTTAACCAAACAAGTAGCTGTATCTTTCTCTCCTTAATTACAATTATCCAGTTCTACTGAGCATTAACAGAACCAACAAACAAACTCCCTTGGGAAATCTCCATAGACACAGCTGAAAGTCAGCTTTATTTCAGCATAAGATAAATTTTCTTTGGGAAATTTCACTTTAAATCTCCCTAGACACAGCTAAGAGTCAGCTTTGTTTCAGCATAAGACTAATTTTCTTCGAGAAATTTCACTTTGAGAAAGTGACAACTTTCATCAGTTTATCATGCTCAGAATTCAAGGGAAAGGAGGGTTAAGTAGTACCTATCTGTCTTTGTATTGAGACAGATATTTTCATGAATTACTCTACCTCTATCTGAAGAAGTGACATGGGGTTGGCAGGGCCAGAACTCTTGAAATAGAAGTTGAAGCATCATTATGTGCTAATCCTTGGCTTATGTCAAGAGAAAGTCTAGCCTCTAAAGTTCACTTTCCCTCTTTATTAGACTATTTAATCCTTCCTCTCTCATTCCTCCAAAGCCCATGAATAAGTGAGACATGGTGGATAGCATGACTTGCCCTCCAACACAGAGCAAACTAATAATTCTTTATATAAACATCTCTGACAAGTGATCTTCCATTTTTATGCTTCTGATGAGGGGACACCCTCTACCTCCTGAAGGGTATCATTCCATTTAGGATAACTCTGTTACGAAATGTTTTTCATAGGGACCCTAATTCATCAACTTCGGAGTTTCTATCCTACCAAGTCAGGATCATTGTACCACCCACCCAAAGTCACTATCTGTATACCTTGTTTGACCTTTGCTGTAATAAACTTTGAAAGGCATTTTCTAATTGTGCCTAGCCTTCTTTTCCAAACTTAGCTTCTTCTAAGAAAAAGGAATTAATAAACAAAACCCTAAAGGGAAAGAGGTTTAAAAAAAAAAGAGATCAGGGGTAGAAGTTGTATTCTTAACCGAACAAAAGATAGAGGCAATTGCAAAAGATAAAATAGATAACTTTGATTACTTGAAACCAAAAAGCTTCTGCACAGACTAAATTAATACATCTAAGATAAGAAGGGAAGTGGTACCCTTTTCCAGCCTGTTCCGCAGCTCCAACTCAAGCCTGGGGAGCTCAGGCGGCTGTGGGTGGAGGTGGGTCCAGGAGAGGCACCCCAGGCCGGGCACGTGTTGGACTCTGCAGAGCTGGGGCAGCTAGACAGCCGGGCCCTGCGTTGGGCAGAGCTCACCCTGGCCCAGCGACCGCCCCCACCCCTACCAATGAAGAACCCCTAACTCAGAGTGAGACGGAGGACAGACACTGCAGCCACCAGGAAGCTGGTCTGCCACACATTATGGGATGTGAGTGAAACCTGGCCCAAGAAGCAGAATTCCTTTATTACCTTGCTCATTTTACAGATGAAGAAATGAGACAGAGTGAAATGACTTGCCCAGAATCATACACCTACACATGTATAATGCTGCCTTAAGAAAAGAATCATGGAGGGCACCTAGGTGGCTCAGTGGAACAGAGCACTGGCCCTGAAGTCAGGAGGACCTGAGTTCAAATTGGACCTCAGACACATAACACTTGACACTTACTAGCTGTGTGACCCTGGGCAATTAACCCCAATTATCTAAAAAAAGAAAAAAAAAGAAAAGAATCATGGATAAATACTGTAAACTCCAAAAGATTGGGGAAGGATCCTTTGGAAAAGTCATTCTTGTTAAATGTAGGGAATATTATAAACAATAGTTATTAAGGAAATTAACATCTCAAGGATGTCCAGTAAAGAAAGAAAAAAAGCAAGGAGAGAAGTTGACGTGTTGGCAAACATAAAGCGTCCAAATATTGTTCTATATAGGGAATCATTTGAAGGTCAGATAAAATTTGCCAAAGAGTATACACTCATCAACTAAACAATGGTTTCTGTATAATTTAGTTGAAACTATAGCTTCCTTACTCTGAGGGAATAATGTATATCATTGCAATGCCAGTATTACGTGGAGCCTGGTGGCCAGGGTGATTCTTTGACACCATCCATATCCCCACTTAGTTCCATACTGGCTGAGGACTGTGTTGGTAGGATAGGTGTGATAGGAAGGAACCTATCTGGCTAATGAAAATAAAATATTCACTTAAATTGTTCTTAACCTTTTAAGTCCTGCTAAGCATCACCTTTGAGAGAAAGCTCTGAGCCTCTGACAATAAGCTGATAGACCTATCCACTCATTGGTATCTTTATATCTGAAATTATAAGATTTAAATACATCAGGTATCTTCTTCATGGGGTTTAAAATGCTGTGGAGAAAGTATTAGAAAAATATAGGCCAGAAATTGTGGAATCTCTTCTATGTATATCTTAAATAAGAGGCTAGATAACCTTGTATTAATAATAGATTTAAAAAAAACTTGAAGACAGTAAACACCACATAGGATAGAAAAGATGGGAGGTCCACAGGTGTTACACATTACACATTTTTGGACTTTTTCAAAATAAAAATCAGTTGTGCTTAATTGTTTTTCTCTCTAAAAAATAACTATTTGTCATATGGGATGGCTTTCTGAGAGGGGCAAGGAGAGGAATTCATGGGGTACTATGATGATGAATAACATGGAGATTATTAATAAAAGCTTATTTTGAAAAAAGAAAATAGGGGAGGAAAGATGAATTTTTAAAACAGATTATAAAATAGAGATTCAAAACTGAAAGTCTTATTTTAGAGATAAGGAAATTGAGGCCCAGAAATGTTAAATGACTCATCCCAGGTCATACTAGTATTGAGTAGTGGAGCCAGGTTTTGAACCTAGGTCTTCTGAGTCCAGAGTAGAGCCAGCTTTTCCACTGTACTAAGCTGCCTCCCAAAGTAATGATTAAGATGAGCCAGCCTTTTTTTAACAGATTACCAAAGGCCGAACTTGTTTCTAGAGAAGATGAATGAGAAATTCAGATTCCTGAATGTAGCAAACAGAGAAAAACATTTTTAAAGAAGTTAGTAGAGAACTACAGAAAGATGAGGGATTAGCACCACCAACTAACCATCTAAAAGTTTGTTAAGAATTACAAAGAGAAGAAGTGGAATGAGTGCTCAATTAGGAGAGTCCGGTGCTGCCATTATCTAACTATAATGATCTTGGGAAATCCAACCTGTTTGGTCCTCAGTTTCCTCATTTGTAAATGAGGTTGGACTCAATGACCTCTAAAATCTCTGACAGCTCTAAAATTCTATCATATGTTAGATGTTGCCTACCTTTTACACTTAAAACAACAATCTTCATAAATGTCTGCAATTGCTGCTTAAAGGCAGTCATTGTTCTATTTTTATGTTTGATTCCCAGCTCAATAAATGTTTATTGATTGATTTGAGGGGAGGGAGGGAGGGGAGGGGAATGGGGAATGAAAAGACTAAAGTTCCAAACTGGTTTCTCCCATTCACATGGTCTTGGAGGGTGGAGGAGAGAAGGAAGCCCTAGGTCTTAACCAACTGTGAATGAAGGAGTCACTTTTACCCTCAGAAACAAAAGCAGCAAAAATCCCTGGCAACTGCTAAATCAGACCATTTAAAAAACATTAACACTTGTAGCCACATAGATAATGGAAAAATGCTACTCCTAATCACATGGTAGGCTGAGGTAAAATGGCCATATGTGATCCAGCCTCCAGTCTCCCTGAAGCAATTTCCGACTGTCTTCCAAGTGGATGACATCTCAGCAAACTAAATGTGACTGCACAAGGGCCAGGTTCTACAATGGCCATTATAAAGTATCCCATCCCCAGTATTATTCTTCCTTATAATTCTCCTCCCTCTCTCTGCTTGTTTCTCTGCTAAATTTGATGTATTTCTATGTGTTTACGTGCATGTGTATGTGTATATGTGCATTCAACCCTCTTTTGTACTTTTCAAATGAATTTCATCTGATGCCCACTTCCCCCACCCCATCCTCTGTGTTTTCACACTGTTCTCATCTTTCTCAAAAGAGAGAAGGTCCTCTTTGACCTTTTGGAATATAGTATTTTAAGATATCCCATTTATAATAGAAGCTTCCAAATCTTTGGTGATCCTGACTGTGGTTCCTCGGTACTTGAACCTTTCTGGTTGCCTACAGTATTTTTTTTTTCTTGGACATAGGAGCTCTGGATTTTGACCTTGATATTCCTAAAACTTCTTCCTTTTAGGCTCCCTTTCAGGAGGTGATCAGTGGATTCTTTCTCTCTTTACTTTGCACTCTGGTTCTAGTAGATCTGGGTGGTTTTAATCTATGATTTTTTAAAAGAGTCCAGGATTTTTTTTATCATGATTTTCCATGAGTCCAGTGATTTTTAAATTATTTTTCTTTGACCTGTTTTCCAAATGAATAGTTTTCAATATCTTCTGATACCATAGCTTTTTAAAATGTTATTATAATATTTCTTTCTATCTCATAGAGTCATTGATTTCTAATTGGTATATCTAATTTTCAGAGTTCTTTTCTTTTCTTTTTTTTTGAGATTAGGTCTTCTATCTCTCCCAGACTGGAAGTTCAATGGCCACTCATGGACTGAAGCCTGATATTGATCAGTACAGATTCAACCCAATAGTTTTCTGATCTGGGTCAGTTTACCCCTCCTTAAGCAAACTAGTTGCCCTGTACTTTCAAGACTCACCACACTGTTGCCAGATTTAGTGTGGATGCCTGAATGGCATTAGCTCAGAACTCCTGTGCTCAAGCGATCCTCAGCTCCCCAGCACCAGAGACTACAGGCATGTGCCACCTCACCAGCTGAGCCTATTTCTTGAGATCTACCATTTTAGCTTCTAAATTACTTATTCTCCCAGTTCTTTCTTCTAAACTTTTTATTTCATTTTTTAAAAAAAATATTGTTTCATTTCTTCTAGGGACTCATATAATTCTTATGGAAAATTGACTTTTTTCCTCTGAGTCAGCTATGGAATTACTTGTTCCTTTTTGGGAAATCTCCAGATTTGCAACAATTTTTGCTACTGATCAGTGTTTCTCTGTTTAGTTTATCTCTCCAGTTTTAGTTCCTGAAATGCGCTTTGACTAGGACCAGTCTCCAGCCCCTGCTCAATTTTTGGGTAAAATGGTTAGCCATACTTGGTCTTGCTCCGGGTCCTCTGGTTTCTTGTGCTGACCTTCATTTTTTCAAGAACAGGTACCTTAACATAAGGGCAGGAGTTGAGATGGAGAAGAAGACTATGAGTCAGGTATTGAACTCATTGAGATAAGAGAAAATGTCTTGGGCCCAGTAGATACCAACTAATTGATTTGGATTAGGGGATAAATTTGAATGGAGTAAACCTCAAAGGAAAAGAGATCGTTGAGTGACGGTGGCAAAAAGAGAAATCTAGAAATGGCAGTGGAGAGCAACTCATCATCCAGGACCAGCATATAGGATAGTGAAGAAGGAGAGGGTTGGTATTACAGAAATTGCATCTAGTAATAAAGAAGAGTAGCTAGGGATTCTATGTCATATTGAGGATTTGGGTTTATATGAGTTTGAGAATCAATCAATCAATCTCAGTAAATATTTATTAAGCACCTCTTCACCTGATCAAACTACATCTTATTATAAGATTGCTTCCCTAGACCCCTCATGACATTTCTTTCACATCCCTACCCTAGGATGTTGGGGATCTCAGAAGAGGTAATGACAGCAACATAAGGTGACCCATCAGGGAAAACAGGATGCCAGGCACTGTGCTAAGAGCTGGGGATACAAAAAGAGGCAAAAGACTGTCTCTACCCTCAAAAAGTTTATAATCTAACGGAGGAGACAGTACGCAAACAAATATAGATGAAATAAACTACATAAAAATAAGGAAGGAGCCTGAAATAAAGATCTCTAAAATAAAAGTAAGTTTGTTAGCTATGGAGTGGGAATTCTTAAAGTATAGGGTTCATATTAGGAAAAAGCCCTAAAATACAGTAATAAGTGAAAAGACATAAAAACTTAAACTCTGTGAAAGGTAGCAGCCCAAACACGGTGACCTGTTTACATTCATAACTTAGATGCTGAATTATATTTTAGACACTGAGTCAAAACTTGAGATACTATGACCATAACAGCCAAAATATGAATATCGTGACCCATATATGACTGGTACATGATCAATACACAAACTTATGTTTGGGCATAACACTGGCTTAACTCCTCCCAAGTTCCTTACTAAGCAGTAAACCAAAAGTATCCACCAATCAGTAGTAATGCACTCTCTAGCTCCTCCTGCCGTTGTTGGTTTTCTATAATTACCACAGGGGTTCTGCATGTTCTTTAGCAGGGATCCACAGAACTATCTGGCTGCCACCTCAGACTGAAGATTACTCCTGTTCATAAATATTCATAATGATTGATTAAACTACTATCTATAATCAATGTAGAGCTCCGTGGCCTCTTTCTTTGGTATAAAAAGAACACCTCATGGTTATGGGGGAGGTACAGGGTTCCTCTGCCAGGGGAATTCCAGACCTCACAAAAAGGCACAGTGAAAGAGGTGGGCAAGGCTGGAGTAGAACACAGGAGTAGTGTTGAAGCAAGTGGGCATGAAAGATTGGGAAACTAGAAGAATGAGACAGCTTACTCTTAGGCAAGTCAGTGAATCATTTTCACAGGGAGGAAAAAAATCTTTTTATTAAATATGTCAGAAAGGGTTGTGATACACAAGCTATAGAGAAACTCAATACTAATACATAAGACCAAGAACCATTCTTCAAAGCATCAGTGGTTAAATGACATCAACTCTCAACAATTTTCAGAAGAATTGCAAACTATTTTCAACCATATGAAAGACTTCTTAAAACACTAATATGAAATATGCAAATCAAAAATTGGAGGTTTTATTTCCAACCTAGCAAATTGGAAAATATGACAAAAGATGGAATAGTCAATATTGAGAGGGGATGCTGCAAGACAAACCCACTGATATACAGTTGGTGAAATTGTGAACTGGCCCAAAACACAGGAATTATGCTAAAACAGAGGCTAAAACATCCATACCATTTGATCCAGAGATCCTTTTAGTAGGCATATACCACAAGGAAGTCAATGAGAGAAACAAAAGTTCCATATACATCAAAATATTCGTAACAGCTTTTTTCTGTCAAGTGAAGAACTGAAAATGTTGTTCTTCTTGTTGCTGCTGCTGCTGTTGTTCATTCTTCATTTTTGAAGAGAACCAATGACATCACAGGGCGATGACTTGCATGTGAATTGGATTTAAATGAGATAGTGTTCCACAAAGTCCTCAGCCTCACTCTCCTGGAGTCATCAAAGTCACCAGTATGCAGTGGATGAGCTTGGCATCTTCAATGTCTGATTAAGGTCTAAGTGCTCTACAGAGCCTGCTTCAGCCACCTTTATGATTTGGGGAACAAAATGTTCTCATCTGCCCATTTCGCTGGGGGGAAGTCTTCACATGCTTGGGGTAGACAACCCCTAACTCACTGATGGGTCTGAGGCCTGTTGATTACCCTCAACTTGGTTTAGCCCATCTGCTGAGATGGTTTTACTGGGGTGTGACTGCTGCGCATGCTACAGTTTCTTGGAGCCACCAGTAAGAGTTGGGTGAGGCAAAGTAGACACTCTTCATTTGGGGAATGGATAAACAAATTTTGGTGCAAAAATGTAATAGAATATTACTATGACATAAGAAACAATAAGAAATGAAAATACAGGATTTTATATGAAAATGAAGAATTCAAAGGAGCATGAAAAAACATACCTGAAGTGATGCAAAAGGAAGTAAGCAGTACCAAGAAAGCAATATATATTACACAATGACTACAGTAATGCAAATGGAAAGAACAATAAAATGAAGGTAAACTCTACATAATTATAATGACCAAGTTTGACCTAGAGAAAAGTTGGAAAAATAGTTCCTCCTTTTGCTGCAGAGTTTAGAGACTGTAAAGGATAGAATATTGCATTCTCTTTTGGATATGGGACATGTGTGACTTTGTTTTGCTGAATTGCTCTTCTTTCTTAAAATCTGTTATAAGGAATGACTGAATATGGGGGCAGAAGGAAAAATATACTTTGTCAAAGAATGCCTCTTACAATTTTTTCGTTTTCCAACTGGTCATTTCTGGTGATGACACAGTTTTATTTGTTCATAATATTTTCCCATTATCATTAATTTGTTGTTACTTTGTTTATTTTTTTATTTTAGATTATTTTTATTTTACTATGTGGTTCTTAAGTCACTTTTTCCCCCTATTTGGAAATTGTTTTTTTTTTTTTTTAAGGAAATGTGATTCTCTTCCAATCTTTTACACTGCCATCTTTCCCAGAAAAAGTCTCTTTTTTAAAAGCCAAAATGAACATTGCAAATATTCAGAGTAGAACAGAGAAAGATTTAAAGCATGACCTGCTGGATGACAACCTATGGTTACATGCAGTTCTAACATTGAAGAACTACTGTTGGGCCTCACTACCACTCCATTCTCCACTAAAGACCAGCTCGGCTCTAGAACCAGGTATGTGGTTGAATTGTGTTTAGCCCTAGGGGAACCTAACCTCTAATGAGAGGGGTATTAAGCTCCCTTTTTTTTATTCACCCTCTTCTCATAATAACCTCCTATCTTGGCACCCTGCAGAAAAACTTGCTTATCATTTAAACCATGGCTCATATCTAGTGTTTCCCCAAAAGGAGGAAAGGGTACTCAATGTATAACATGAAATAGGATGGGACAGGTAATTTGTGAAATGCTAGAATCATATTATGCAATAGCAGAACAACTTAAAACAGAATTCAGTAACATAACTATTGTTAAAATCTTCTGGGAGGCTGTTACTTCAACCTCATCAAAATATAAAACAACTTGAAGGATTTCTAATTAGGCATTTTCCATTTCTCCTTGGTTCTACACTGCATGAACAACTGCTTTTATATATCTGGAAAAATGTTCAGGCCTGGGCCAATTATCTTATTATCGGCTGTTTTCCATAAGTGTGTTGCAGTAGTTGCAAGGGACTCCTCCACAACCATTCAAAGTAGAAACCAAGATGTCTGATCCAAGAACTCACAATCACCTCAAAGCCCCGTGAGCATCAAGACATCATACAAAGTAACAGCAGTACTGTACAATGATCAACTGTGAATGACTTAGCTACTGTCAACAATACAATTATCCAACACAATTCCAAAGGGATTCATGATGAAAAATGTTATCCACCTCCACAGAAAGAACTGATGGAATCTGAGTGCAGATTGAAGCATACTATTTTTCACTATTTTTTTCATAGGTTTTTTTTTTTGGAAGGGGGAGAGAAGTCTATGTTTTCTTTCACAAAATTGCTAATATGGAAATGTTTTGCATGATTGCACATATTTAACTCATATCAAATTGCTTGCCATCAGGGAGGAGGAAAGGGAGGGAGAAAATTTGGAACTCAAAATGTAAAAAAAAAAAAAAAGACTTCTAAAAATTGATTTACATGTAATTAGAAAAAAATTATTCAAAAAATTTTGAAAAGAAGTCCAGCTATCCAAGTATACAAATGAGTAAAAGGAAAGAAAATGCAACTAAGCTGAAACAAATAAAAGAATAAATGATCTTCTGGAACTATAACTCCTCTCATCAAAAGATAAATCTTTAACTCCAAAAGATGTGTATATTGTCTTTATCATAGTAGCACCCACATCATCTTTGTTTTCCTGATCTTTTATGACCATTTTCTTTTACTCTATATATAAAATGTATTTCTTGCTGTTACTGTTGCCTTTGGTTTTGTTGTTGTAGTGATTGTTTTACTGTTCTTTTTGGTTCTTTTTATTATTCTTACCTTTTTTTGGTTTATTGTTATTCACAGTGCTTAATTTCAAGTCTTCAGCATTATGATATAATATTTCATTACATTCACATAGCATAATTTATTCAGCCATTCCCCAGTCACTGGATACCTCTTTCAAAATTTCTGCAATTGGGGGGAGGAAATCTCTCTCCCTTCCTCCCCTAACAGCAATGGTGACTACACATTTATAACAGTGAGAATATGTGCTTGCTTATAGCATATGTCTGAAACTGGGCCTTGAGGCCCTAGATGTCTCTTCTGCTTTGTGTTTCTTTCCCTGAGCATAGGTGATCAAATAATGATCCCAATATGAGTGCCTTGTTGGCAAACTCATGCATTCATTTATTTAGATTCATGAGAGTTTTTGGATGCTGGTTGTTCAGAAGAAGGTGATCTCAATGGCAACTTTTCAGGGGAGACAACTGCTACCAAGATGATATTACAGATGAAGACTAAGAAAGCCCAAATCCTGTTCTGGCTTGCCAGTAGATCTGGACTTGTGAGTTGTACAGTTGGTGCAGCCAAAGGGGTAAAATATTTGTTTAAAAATCCCACAAGTTTTCTGGTGTTCCTTATTTCTCAGCATAGTATAATAAGAGAGATGGGTTTTATCACATTTTAAATATTTGTCAGTGGGAGCTCATGAGCCTTTTCTGTTTCAGGCATTTCTTTTGTGGAGTATGCAGTTGCCCTATTCCTTAGCTACTTTATATATGAGTACCTTTCTAGCAGAGACTCTTAATTCCTTTTGGGGGAGACCTTAGCTATGACTCATCCTCAAATTTTGTTTGAGATTTTCTTAAGAGTTCTACTCTGGGATAGGGACATGATGATCCAGACAAAAAGAGCCAGATCCCCCTCATTTGGAGAATATCTTATTCTACATGAGCCTAGAATTGAGACCTTTTGGTAGGATAATGGCACCTACATCCTGAGTCATTAGTTTTTATACCTATAAAAGTACCTATAAATGTTTTTTCCTCTTTAGAATATAAGTCTTTATAAGGTCAGGTGCTCTTTTATTTGTGTCCATGTCTCTATCATCTAGCAAAGTGTTTTTAATAAGTAGTCACATCTATAGATTAATTTAGAAAGCATTATCATCTCTATTATATTAATTTGGCCTAGTTATGAACATCAAATCTAGTCCAATGTTCTCCTTTTTCTATACAGGAAACTGAGGTCCAAAGAGGCTGTGACTTGTCCAAGGTCACATAAATAATTTTTGACACGTTTTGTTTCCCAATATTTTATTTAATGTTTTTGAATCCATGCTATTGAGCAATAGCTCTTTGTCTTGACCTTCCCTTCTTTTATACACTATTTGTTGTAATTGCTCCCTTCTCTTTTTTGATTCTGGTTATATGATTTTCTTATTCATTTTTAAAATTTAATTAATGGCTTATTGGGTTTAATAGTTCTATTTTTTTTGCTTTCAATTCTGTTAATTTCCCACTTGATTTTAGCAATCTTCTTTTGAGCTCATCTTAGGTATATTAATTTGTTTCCCTGTGGTTTTTTTTTAAGCTTCAAACTCAACTCATTAATATTCTTTTTTTGTTAATGAACACCCAGAGAATAATCTCTAAAAATTGCTTAAGTTGCATCCTATAAATTTTGGTTTTGTTGGATTGTCAGTATTGTTCATATACTTTTGTTTCTACAATTTATTTTGCTCTTGGAAATTGTGATCCTTTCTCTAAGAAAAAATTAGATGTTTTTTGTCAGTATAATATCTCTTCACTACCTCTCTCCAATTTAATCAAAGTTTTTGTAGCCTTTTTTGATGTAAAAATTATGGAAATATCATTTTAATATCCAAGGAAGATAACTGTAGCTCTCTCCAGCCCACCATCATTTGAAACTACACAAACTTCCTTTTTTCAGAAAACTCATGTTCAGATTCTCCCTCTGACACTTTTTCTGTTGTTATTGTGTCTTGACTCTCTGTGACCCTGTTTGGGGTTTTCTTTGCAAAGATACTGAAGTGGTTTGCCATTTCCTTCTCCAGATCATTTTGCAGATGAGGAAACTGAGGCAAACAGGGTTAAATAACTTGCCCAGGGTCACACAGCTAGTAAGTGTCTGAAGCCAGATTTGAACTCAGGAAGATGAGCCTTCCTGATTCCAAGCCTAGAGCTCTATCTACTGTGCCACCTAGGTGCTGGTACTGATGTGGTTTGGGGTGCTGGGAACCTTTGAAATGTCAGAGTACAAGGTGGCTGTCTGCTTGGAATGAATTCATGCACTCAAACCATCTTCCAGTCAAGTGGCAAGGTTTATTTTAACAGCAATAGGAGTGGGCAGGGTTCCTAGTGAACCTGCAAATTAAGAGGGGTGAGACTGACACTTATACACAAAAAGGCACAGTGAAAGGATCTGGATGGGATTAAGGAGTGGTAAGTAGTCTGGGGTAGGCCTGGTACAACAGTGAAAGGAACATCAGCTAGCTAATTAGATGATACAGATGGGATTAAAGAGCTATCTCTAAAGCAAGTAGTCTGGGTTGAGCCACATACAAAGGTGAAAGGAATGTAAGCTAATTAGGTGATTTAGGTGATCTAGGCTACTGAAATGTATGGGAAAATTCAGGGACTGGGTTGCTTTCAGAGACTTCCTTTTAAGGGTTCAGGTCCCATCACCCGCATCAGTACTTTTTTACTTTAGGTTTAATCTCTTAGCTACTTAACCTCAATTTCCTCCTACACAAAACCAGAAGGTTGGACTAGATGGCCTCCAAAGTTCTTACTAGCTCTCAGTCTATGATCCTATGAAGACTTTTGAAGTTTTACATACTCTGAGTAATGCTCATGAGAAATCCCCTCAAGAGTTATTTCTCACAACCTTTTGAAATAATTTCACATCCAGTTTTTTTCACCAGTATAAAGAGCACTAGATTTGGAATTAGGAGACCTACATTCAAATATTGGCTCTGCCATGATCATCTATGTGACTTTCTGAACTCATCTGTAAAATGGGGGGAAGGGGGGGGAAGAGAACTAGATAATTTCTAAGTTGTTACAACTATGAATCTCTGATCTTAACAATCCCTCCTCATGACTTATCAGTTCAGTTTTATTTGGTGTCCACCATATAGAATGGTATGTCAAACATCCTCTAGTAATGTGGTCTTTTCCATGACCTAAAATGTAAAGCCGCAAAAAGATGGAAAAGCCCCCAATCTAGTCCTTATTTAACATAAGAAACAGAGTCCCAATGAGATTGAGGGACTTGCTCAAGATAACTCAGGTGACAAACATCAGAAGCTGGATGTTGTTTTGTATATAACACTCTCTAGATAATTCTTTTACTATATCTCTGTCTCTGTATCTGTAGACAATTCTGGAGAACTATCAGAAAATATCAGAAATTGAAACTATCTGATAAGATCACACACAGTTCACCCACAGTGCCATGAACTGAACTCCATGGAACAAGATGCCCTTCCCAGGATAATTTCATCACCACATAGCTAACTCAAGCCTTCAGAGACACTTTTCCCCTTGGTTTGGAGGCCTGGAAGATGGAGTAACAAACTCCTCCCAATGCCTTCCTAATTGAGGACACAAAGCACACTCTCAGGTCACTCTCTGCCCTACAGAATAAGATCACACCACAATGAATACTCCCCCCAGCGTCCTTTCCCCATCCTTTCTGCCTCCTTTTGTGTGCTGTCTCCCCCCTTTAGATTTTAACCTCATTGTGGGCTATAGTTGTTTCTTTTTTATTAATTGTATACTAAGCTGAAAGCAGTGCCTCAAACTTAGTAGGCACTTAATAAATGTTTATTGATTGGATTGGGGTGGAGTAGGAGGAGCCCTTTTACCTCGTGACTCCAATAAATGAGTCTGAGGAGTTTCTGTTTCTTTTCTATTTCATTTGTTCTTCCTAGCTTCAAGTATTGGAGGTAATGTAATTCCCAGGAATTCCAGCCATGGCAACCTTGGAGCCAGGATGTTCCAGCAAGCCAGCCCAACAAGGAAGCCCTGAGAAGCCCGAGTGCCTGGGACATGAGCCCAACAGGGCTTTGTACATGAAACTTGGGACTCTGCTACTATAGAAACTGAGTAAAACTACAAATCTAAATCCCTTCCTTTCCTTAGAGACTGAGGTACTCCAGAGGGGGAAATTAAGCCCCATGCATTGGGTTGTTAAATTTGTATATTTGTGATTATACCTTTGAAGTAAATATTTCTTTGTAAAAGCTAATCTGTTAGGTGGCTAAAAGGAACTGGAGTGCAGGGGACTCACCCTTACAATTGAGGAAACAGCACAGATAGGGACTGGAGCCAATGGTAGAGAGCCTAGACTCCTAAAGCCTCCTTAAGGATACTAGAGAATCCCAGGAAAAGAATGAAATGTA